>NC_134867.1:15255050-15558080 GCF_049852395.1 Peromyscus maniculatus bairdii
GAGGCCAAATGGCCCTGGTTCAGGGAAATCATTAGATTCTGGTACACGAAGAGCTGAAGACCAGACTCCTGGCCCATGTCATGCTCCCCAGAGAGGAGGTGGACAGGGAGAGCAGCCTGTGCTATGTTCAGGGAAGGAGCCTGGGGCCATCTCTGTCCCGTTCTCTGGGAAGCCTGGGGGGGAACAGCCAACTGCAGAAGACCTGATTTGCAGCGTTTTGTTCTTGCAGACATCTTAGATAAAAATCAAAGTATCTACAGACATAAGTCACTGGCGGAAGTTGTTGGTTTAGAACAAAGGAAATGTTGGTGTCATTTCAATTAGAAATGTAAAGCTGGTCTGGGGGTGGGGGTGGGGATGAGTCAATGGATAAGACACCCGCAGGGCAGATGTGAGGACTGGTTTGGGTCCCTAGAATGCCTGTAAAAGCAGGAGGCATGGCAGTCACATGGAACCTCAGGAAGAGACAGGGATCCCCAGGGCAAGCTGATTAGCAAGACCCACTGGAACTGGCAATTTCTGGGTTCAGTAACTAAAGTGGAGAGCCACTGAAGTCAGCTGACATTAACTTCAGCCCCCATCCCCCACCCATTGCCAACCCCCCTAACTTCAGGCCCCCTCACACACACTGCCAACCCCCCCCAACCAAACATAAAGAAAAATAAAGTGGGTAAATGTGTGCTCATAGCTAAAAATTTATCTATTAAGTTATAGGATATTTTGGGTCTAATCTAAACTATAAAGGTGATTTTTTAAAAAGAGCCTTTAAAGGCTTGTGTTAATTATCTTAGTTTTTTAAAAACAGACTTTACTGTCAATGATAGATTAGTTTTTAAAAATTGCTTAATTATAATCAAAGCACTGTATTTTAATTTTTTTTCAGATGTATCAAACTATAATATGGTATCATGGTGGGATCATATAACCACATAAACCATCATTGTTTTGTTGCTTACTGGCAATAACGAGTTAGAAGTTCTTAAAGGGAAGAATTTCATTTCCCAAAACAGACAACAGCTCAGAGAATGAAAAATGACATGAGCCCAGAACACCTGACGATAATCCTAGCGAGATACGATGGGACCTGTAAGACGACCTGCTAAATGGTCTTATTAATAAAAACAAAAAACCTGGATCCAGATATTGGGGTAAAAAGTGAAAGATCAGAGGAATAAGACAAGCCACAGCCAACCTCACCTCACCAACTCCTCAGCTTCCAAAGAGACCTACTTCCTGTACACCCACGCCTATATGCCTCTCTGTCCCTGCCCTCTTACCTCCTCTCTCTGCCCAACTACATCACTTCCTTTTTCCACCCAGCTCTATCACTTCCTGTCTGTCTGTACAGACCTCCAGACCTCTATGGTTAACTAGTGCTGGGAATTAAAGGCATGTGCCACCATGCCTGGCTCTGTTCCCAGTGTGGCCCTGAACTCACAGAGATCCAGATGAATCTCTACCTTCTGAATGCTAGGGTTAAGGTGTGTGCCACTACTGCCTGACCTCTATGTTTAATATAGTGGCTGGCTTTTTCCCCTGATCCTCAAATAAGCTTTATTGGGGTGCACAACTAAAATATCACCACAGGGACCTATGAGAATAAGTTGGAAACTTTAATTTCTACAGGGGTTTTGCTCCTGTTTCTGTTGCTCCTATTTCTGGGTAGTATTTCAGCTTCTCTGACATCAGCTACCCTTGTACAGTATCAAGCCTGTACTGCAGCTATGACCAAAGCTAAGATAAATCCAAAGGCCCATCCCCTTACCAATCCCACCTCAGCAAGAAACTGTTGGATCTTGTTCAGTCACAGTGTAACCACAAGCAGCCTCGGAGAACAGCCAGGGAGGCGGCCAGACCCTCACTAGGGACATCTCTGAGCTCACTGTGATGGCAGCAGATGCTGAAGCCTTGGAGATCATCCTGCATGTCCCACTGCTGTGTAAGGACCAGAATGTCCCCGGTATGTTGGGGCCCAGCCCAGTGTTGGAGTCCAGCCCTGACCTAAGGTTCCCTTGAAGCGGGGAGTGAGGAGTTGGGAGACGCTAGGCAGGAATAAAGAAGTAGAGGAAGAAAAAAGAAACACAGGATAACTTCAGGAGGGCCCTGGGTCAATACTCAGCAGCCTTGAGTTTATTTCTAAGGGGCCTTTTATACACTAGCAAGGGGAGAGGCAAAAGACCTCCCTCTTTCAAGATCAAAGCACAACGTACAACTAAGTGTAGACCTTTCAAAACACCTGGTAACCACGCCCCACGGCAAAGCATCTTGCGATTAGGCCTTGAAGTATAAGACACTGGTGACCATGCCTTTGCACCCTATTATGTACCTTGGAGAGCAACAAACTCTGACTCTCTGACCTTGAGTTAAACCACAAGTCTGTGGGCTCCCACACTTTTGTGTTCGAGTGATCCAAGCAGGCCCTGGAGCAGGCTGCTGGGGTCTCCAGGGCTGTCCCATCACTCTCAAAGAAGACAGAAGCATCAGGTCTGGTCCGTTTTGCATCCATTAAAGGACTCCTGGGAGGGTAGGGTAGCCTGCTTGATGGGGGGTGTACTTGGCATGAACACAATTCCAGGTTTGGTTGGTCTCCAACACAAAATAAACTGGCTCTGTAATACAGTACTCAAGGGGTGGAGACAGGAGGATCAGAAGTTCAAGTTAATGTTTGGTATTATGTGGGGAGTTCAAGGCCAGCCTGGCTACTGAAAGCCACAAACAAATAAACAAGCAAGCAAACACACCAATTTCTCCAAGGCTAGTTAGCTTGGAGCATGCCTGTAACCTCAGCAGTCAGGAGGCAGGAGCCACGAGATCCCACAGCCCGGAGAACTTAGCAAGATGGTGTATCAAACCATCTTTTTTTTTTTTTTTTTTTATGTTGGAGAATGTAGAGAATGACCATCAAGAAGATCATTTGGGGAGTGGGGTGTCTTTACCACTAAGCAATTCAGTGAGTAAAAAAAGGCACTTGCCGCCGAGCCTGATGACCTGAGTTTGGATCCCTGGCACCCACTTAAAAAGGCAGATGCTGTTGTGACCCCAGTACTCAGAAGTACCTGGAAGCTCACAGGTCAGCCAGCTTGGAATACCTAGCAGAGCGGCAGAAACAAGAGAGACGCTGCTTCAGAGTCAAATGGATGGTGAGGACTGATTCCACACAGGGGCCACACGACAGAGGCATGCAGACACCAGTGCTCACAGAAATGTCATCCCCCATCCCCCATCATACACCACCCCCCTACACATGCCATCATACACCTCCTCCCCACACACTGTCATACAACCCCCCCAACACACACACACACACACACACACACACACACACACACACACACACACACTTACAGAGGCAGTTCTTTTTAAAAGCTCATTTGTAGGCCTATGGTGTGATGTCAGAGCTCCAGCTCCTAAAATATTCAAGTGTGTGGTTAAAAAAATGACTCAAGCAAAGCAGCAAAATTCACACAAAATATTCATACATTTTCCATTCATTAGCCGTCTCACATCTGGAACATTGTCCTAAAACATTACCAGAAATGAAAGGATTTGGAAGGTAGCTGCTGTAATAGTATTCATAATAATGGAGATCCAGAGTACTTATGCTCCCCAAATAGAAACGTGATTAAATTGTAGTCCATCTCCACAGCAGAAGCTTCTGAGTAAAAAGGAAACAAATTTTAATGGGCTGAGAATTAAATCCAAGGCCTTGCACATGCTAGGCAAGCTCTCTGTTGCTGAGCTCATCCCAGCCCTAACATGACCTTCTTGAAGAATATTTAATAACCTAAGAAACTATTGTTAGTGAACATCTTGCAGTAGTTTCTTTTTCTTCCTTCCTTCCTTCCTTCCTTCCTTCCTTCCTTCCTTCCTTCCTTCCTTCCTTCCTTCCTTCCCTCCCTCCCTCCCTCCCTCTTTCTTTCTTCTTTCTTTCTTTCTTTCTTTCTTTCTTTCTTTCTTTCTTTCTTTCTTTCTTTCTTTCTTTCTTTCTTTCTTTCTTTCTTTTTCTCTCTCTCTCTCTCTTTCTTTTCCTTCCTTCCTTCCTTCCTTCCTTCCTTCCTTCCTTCCTTCCTTCCTTCCTTCCTTCCTTCCTTCCTTCCTTCCTTCTTTCTTTCTTTCTTTCTTTCTTTCTTTCTTTCTTTCTTTCTTTTTTGAGACAGGGTTTCTCTGTGTAGCCCTGGCTGTCCTGGAACTCACTCTGTAAACCAGGCTAGCCCCGAACTCACAGAGATCTGCCTGCCTCTGTCTGGGTGCTGGAACTTAAGGCGTGTGCCGCCACTGTCTGGCTCAGGGACTTTCTAATAGTGTGTCTGACATATCAGAAGTGAGATAAGGTTCACTTTAGCTCACAATGTGAGTGTGTATGATCCGCCATGGTGTGGACGGCATGGCAGAATTCACTTGGTGGGAATGTGGGATATTCCCCATAACTTGACAGGCCAGGAAGAAAGGTACATTCAGGCTGCTCTCCCCTTCAACGCTGTTTATTCAGTGAGAGGTACCAGACCATGAGATGGCGCTGCCCACAGCCAGGGGCCATCTTCCCTCCTCAGTCAGACCACTCTGCAGACAGCGTCCCGGTCACTCCCTGACATCTCTCCTGCTTAAACTCAGTCAAGCTGACAATGAAAACTAGTCATCACAGATGTGTATTAACTTGCTGGACCTGCCGTAACAAAATATCACAGATTGAGTGGCTCAAATCATGGAAACATTTTCTCACAGATCTGGAGGTTCAAAGGTCAAGATGGAGGTGTTGGTAGTGTGTCTGGTTTCTTCTAAGGCTTCTGTCCTTGCCTTGTAGATGTCCTGTGCTTTCACATGGTGTTTCATGGCCTCTCTGTATGTCTTAGCTGCTTGTATTTATTTATACAGACATCAATCTTACTGTACTATGGGCTACCTCAAGAATCCCTTTTTAACTTAGCTCTTCCAAGGCCTTCCCTTCAAATGCTTTCACAACCTAAAGTACTGGGGAACTGACTTCCAACATATGAATTTGCGGTGTGTGGACACACAATCAAGTCTGTAAAAGTAGGAGTCTGTTTTTGTGTCAGTGTCCAGAGAGCTGGCAGTGTACACTTGCAGTCCTAACACTGGCCAGGCAGGGGTTCTGGGAAAGCTTTTGAGGGTACCCTCAGCAACATCTTGAGGCCACCTGATCTACAAGAGACCCTGTTTGGAAAAAAATAGTAAATAAAAAGTAAATATGCCCAGAAAAGAAAAAAGACTGGGAGGAAGCACAGTGGTCTTATGGGTTTATAGTACCCCCGAGGGTTCATATTATGCAGCAATTGGTAGATAGGTGTGTTTACTGATTACAGATTTGAGAACAGGACCTTTGAAGATGGCCTGCAGCCGAGTTGCTATTTAATAATCGGTTCCAGCTGTCCTCTCCACCCTCATCTTTTGCTTTTGAAGATGTTCTGTAGCCCAGGCTGGTCTCCTGCCCACGGGCCTCCTACCTCCTCCACCTTAGGCTGCTGAGGTTAAGGGGTTCACCACTATGTTCCGTTACAGCACCTGTATCTTTGCAGGGCCCACCCCCAATAGTGTCTCATGTATCCCAGGCTGACCTTGAACTTCTAGTGTACCTGAGGATGACCTCCAACACCATTATCCCCCCTTTGTGCAGTGTTAAGGATTGAACCAGGGCTTAACTGAGCTACAATCTCAACCCATCAGGCTTCTTCATGTTTATCTCATTAATTTGAATACAGCAATTTTAATTTGGAATCAAGCGTCAACTTTTGTAGTGATACTACACTCATTTATAGGGTATGTACATTACTAGGCTATTTACAAAATGACTTCTGTATTTCACATGAATACATAATCATTTTTTAAAAGGTTAAATGATACACACACAAAATGGTTGGGCGATCATGGTACATGCCTTTAATGCCAGTACTAGGGAGGCAGAGGCAGGAGGATCTCTGTGAGTTTGAGGTCAGCCTGGTCTACAGAGCAAATTCCAGGACAGCTGGGCTGGCTATACAGAGAAACCCTGTCTCGAAACAACAACAACAGGTTAAATGAAGACACTTGAGTGGCTCTGCAATAAACCAGTTTACCCCGAGTGCTCTTTACGTTATCTGCTGTAACAGACTGGGTCACTTTTGTAGCTATAAAACAAACATTCTGCTCTGTGTAGTAAGCACTTGGAAGGCAGAGATGGGCAGATCTCTGCGAGTTTGACACCATCCTGTTCTACAGATGAGGACTGCAAAGTGTGACCCTGTCTCAAAGCAAAGCAAAGCAAAACAGAACAAAACACACATGTTGTTGAAACCTGTTGAGAATATTCCATCTGAAAATGTGGATTGGCTTCAGTTTTATAAAAATTTGGATATATTATCTTTATATATACATTTCTCTCTCTCTTTTTTGTCTTGTTTTGTTTGAGCCAGGGTCTCTCTATGTAGCCCTGGCTGTCCTGGAACTTGCTAAGTAGACCAGGGTGACCTTTAACTCACAGAGATCTACCTGCCTTTGCCTCCCAAGTGTTGGGATTAAAGGCGTGTGCTGCCATGTTTGGTATTCATTTCTTTTTTAATACTAGGGGAAGAATCCAGAGACTGGCAATCCTAGACATGTACATCACCATTGATCTACATTCCAGCTGAATTTTGACGTTCTTCAAGTTATTCTTGAATTCCATTCAGTTTGTTTGATCACATAATTGTTGAGGGTTTACATTTTTAAAGTTTTCAAGAACTGAAAATTCCCGTTCTTGTTAAAGGAACTGAATACCATTCTAATAACAGAAGGCTTCTATAAAACAAAATATGGAAGCCTAGAAGAAAGGGTCCATGAAGTCTTGCGAGGGGTGAATTCCATTTTAAAGTTACACTTCCAAGATGAGGATTTCACTATTTAAGTCAGGTTTGATGGTGTAGGCCTGTAATCTCATCTTCTTGGGAATTGGAGGCAAAAGAATTCAAAGTCCAAAGTTACTTTGGGAAAGTTATTGTGGTTTGAAGTGAGAATGGCCCTCATAGTCTCATAGATTTTAATTCGTGGGCACCAGGAAGTGGCACTACTTGAGAGGAATTAGGAGGTGTGGTCTAGTTGGAGTGGGTGTGGCCTTGCTGGGGGAAGTGTGTCAGGGGAGGTAGGGGGGTGTTGGGGTTTCAAAAGCTCAGGCCAGGCCCAGTGTCTCTCTTTCTGCTGACTGCAGATCTAGAGGTAGAACGTTCATCTCCTTCTCCAGCAGCGTGTCCACCTGCATGGCTCTGTGCTCACTGCCATGATGACAATGGACTAAACCTCTGAAACTGTAAGCAAGCCCCAGTGAAATGCTTTCCTTTATAAGAGTTGTGGTGATCATGGTGTCTCTTCACAGCACCAGAACACTGACCAAGACACTTACCAAGACCCTGCTTCAAAATAGAAAAGGGGTCTTTAAGAAGGCTGGGGACACAGCTTAGTACCTGCCTAGAATATGTGAAGCTCTAGGTTCAACCCTCACATTGGAAAAAAAAAAGTTGCATCATTCAGAAAAAGAGGAAAGGAAGCAACTTTATTATTTTATACTGCTATAAAAGCATATTTAGTTGAAAAGAACAGAAATTTATTTATAGAGTTGGAAGTCGGGAAGACCAAGACTCTGAGGAGCCAGCATCTAGTGTGAATCTTCTTGCCCTTTCATCACAAGGCAGAGGGCAGAAGGGCAAGACAGCACAAGTTATCCATCCTTGCATTGCCTGAGAGATGGGGAGGGGAGGGGCATGAGTCATCCTGTTATCAGGAATCCTCCCCCACAATAGGCATGAACCCTCTGGTTAAGGCTGAGCCGTCATGATCTAATCACCTCTTGAAGGTCCCACCTCTCTGCATTCTTGAACTGAGGATGATGTTTATAACATTAACTTTGGGAGTCTCCCCCAAACCATAGCATGGGGTCATTTTAGAAACAGGGTCTTCAGGAAGGCTTGGAGGTGTTTATACAGGGCCTGAAGTGAGGAGCAAGCCTTCAGGATGGAGAAGAGGGTTTGAGGGGGTACAGGATGGAGGATGGGTTGGTGGGGCCCCAGTTTGTTGGCAGCATGGCTGGTTAGGAGAGCATGATGGTCCACAAGAAAAGGATTCATCAGGAGCCAGCTTCTAGAATGGAGAGCAAGGGGTTAATTAAATCGGTCTTCTAGAGCTAGGATCGACAGGAATGTATTTGGGAGAGGCAGCCAAGAGGTATATGAAGGAGGGGTCTCAACCGATTAGTTTGGACTTTGGGAAGCTGAGGAAGGTACTAGAAGATGGGCAGGTTGAGGGGACTTTGGAAGAGATCAAGGAAGGAGAAACCAGAGTTAACTCAGTCTTGTGTCTGAAATAAGGATTTTTTTTTTGTACAAAATATCACATTTTATCCTTTGTGCAAATCAGTATTCAAGAACTCTGTGCATTTTTGTTGTTGTTGTTGTTGTTTCGCTTGAGCCCAGGGCTTCACACAAGCAAAGCCCATACTCTACACACCCAGCCCTTCTGTGGACTTGTTTTTTTTGTACTTCTTTTTTTCTTGTCTGTTTGTTCTAGAGACTGAACACAGGGCCTCACATATGCTAGGCAGGTGCTCGCCAACTCAGCTGTAGCCCCAGCCCCAGCCCCATGCATGTTTTAATTAATTAATCAACCAATTAATTTTAAGGCAGGGTTTCTCTACATAGCTCTGGCTGGCTGTCCTGGAAACTCACTATGTAGACCAGGCTGGCTTCAAACTTAGAGATCTGTCTGCCTCTGTTTCTGAAATACTGGGATCAAAGGTGTAAGCCACCACACATGGCCTTCACGCAGGTGTTTTTAATCAATTGTTCACTATAAGGCTTCTAGGTAGTGTGTTTGTGTGTGTCTCTCTGTGTAAATTCTATTACTTCACAGACGTTCAGGAGCACTCCTACCAAATAATCACCATTATAGTGCTATTCTGATTTAATGATTTGCAGAGTGCATCACGGAAAGATTATGTTTTAGAAATTTCTCCCTAGCCGCTGAAGTAGATCAAAGCTACATTTGGCTGTTTGATTTAAAATGGTTATTAAAATGGCACCAAAGCAGCCTGTTTTGTTCAACATACCTGGAAACTGCACCTCTATGTAGCACAGTTGGACTCTCATGACCACATAGTCAGCACTTCAGTACGTGGTATGTTCAATTTATTTATTTTTAAGTTTATTTTTTAGACATTTACTTGATTTTTTCCCCTGTATCTGAGTGTTTTGCCTACCTGTCTGTACATTCATCAGAAGGTTTTGGGTCCCCTGGAATGGGTGGTTGTGAGCCACTGCTTGGGTACTGGGAACTGAGCTCAGGTCCTCTGGAATAACAACAAGTACTCTTACCAACTGAGTCATCTATCCAGTCCTCTGTATATTGAACTTAATTCACATACTTAATGAGCACCTGTGATGGACTAGATTTATAGGAGAAAAATTAGAAGGATGAAAATGAGCTAATATTTAGCTAAAAAGTGATACTTTTAAAGAGGAAAGGCTGGAATTTCTGAATGGTCAATTAAAGATATTTTTGTCAATAAATAATAAATTTAATATAAACTACAGATAAAGAAAACCCATGAACCAGGTATGGTGGCTCATGCCTCTAGTCCCAGCATTTGGGAGGATGAGGCAAAGGACTTTCACAAGTTTGAGGCTGCAGAGTAAGTTCTAGGACAGCCTGGGCTATAATGTGAGATCTGGTCTCACAAAAACAAATAAAACAACAACAAAGCCAGATGTGTTGGCACATGCCTACACTTCCAGCACTCAGAAATCATGGATATTTATTTATAGTTAAGCTATACTCCACATATATATCCTGATTTGGTTAGTTTCTGGGCATGCCTGTGAGGGAATCATCTAGATTAATTGTGGTGGGAAGACCCCTCTTCTCTCCAAAACAGTGGGGCAGCACCATCCCTACATCTGGGTTCCACGTCGAATCAAAAGGTCAGAGTTATCCGAGTAAAGCTTGATGGAGTATTCTTTGCTTCCTAACTGTGGCTGCAACCTGGGCAGTCTCAAAGTCCTGCCTCTAGAATGTCTACCCTGATAAACATAACTAAAGGGTTTATAGTCTGTTTAATCCATTCTCCATATATATATAGAGCTGGAATTATACCTAACTGGAGGTACATTTTGCTTTCAATTTCCTTATTTTCAACAATATTGTTATAATGTCCTGCACACTCTTTGTGTGAACTGGTGTGATTCACTCTTTGTGTGAACTGGGAACTGGTGTGACGATTCCTTAATTTACTTTTTCTTTGATACAGGGTCTCCTGTGGCCCAGGGTCATCTCAGACTTGCAAAGCTGTTATGGATGCCCTCAAAGTACTGATCTTTCTGTTTCTACCTCCAAGTGTTGGGATATGGGTGTGCAATACCACACCTGGCTCTCGGTTTACTATTTATGTTAGTCAGCTTTCTGTTATAGTAGCGAATACCTAAGATAATCAAGTTTAAAAGGAGAAAGGTTTATGTGGTCACAGTTCTATAAATGTCAGTTTGTGGTTGGATGGCTGCAGTGTTTTTGTGTCTGTGGCAAGGTAGTGTACTATAATGGGTGCACGTGGCAGAGGAACTCCATCTGCTTTATGGCTCTGAATGAACTAGAGAAGGGAAGAGACCAGACACTCACAGTCTTCTCAGGTCAAGTCTTTAGTTACCCAAGACCTCCCACTAGTCCTGTTCTAGTTTGCTTTCTATTATGTGATAAACACAGTTGACCAAAAGCAACTTAGGGAGGAAAGAGTGTATTTCACCTTACAGCTTACCTTCATCATGAAGGGAAATCAAGGAAGGAACTCAAGGCAGGAACCTGGAGGCAGAGGCCATGAAGGAATGCTGCTCCCTGGCTTGCTCTTGATGGCTGGCTCAGCCTGCTTTCATATATCATGCAGGATCACCGGCCCAGGGTGGTCCCACCCACAGAGGCCTAGGCCCTCCCACATCAACTATTAGTAAAGAAAATGCTCCACAGATTTGCCTACATGCTAATATGATGGAAGCATTTTCTCTATTGAAATTCCCGGGCTGGAGAGATGGCTCAGGGGTTAAGAGCACTGACTGCTCTTCCAGAGGTCCTGAGTTCAATTCCCAGCAACCACATGGTAGCTCACAACCATCTGTAATGAGATCTGGTGCCCTCTTCTGGCATGTAGGCAGAACACCGTATACATAATAAATAAATCTTTTAAAAAAAAAAAAAAAAAAAAAAAAAGAAATTCCCTTTCCCAGATGACCCTGGTTTGTGACAAGTTGACCAAATAACCAGCACATGGCTCCACCTTTTAACATTTCTACCACTTCCCAATAGCATCACTAATTCTTAGAGTGAGGATTAAACACTTACCAATGTGAGGATTTGAATAAGAATGGCACCCTAGGCTCGTTGAATGCTTGGTCTGGGGAGTAAACGTTTGAAAGGATTAGATGGATTAGGAGATGAGGCTTCGTTGGAGGAAGTGTGCCATTGGGGGTGGCTTTGTGGTTTCAGAAGCCAGTGCCAGGCCCAGACTCTCTTTCTGGACCTGCTGATCAGGATGTAGCTCTCAGCTACTGCTCCAGCACCATGTTGTCCCTATGCTCCCTGCCTTTTGAACTGTACACAAGCCCCCAATTAAATGCTTCTGTAAGAGTTGCCTTGGTCATGGTGTCTCTTCACAGCAACAGAACAGTGACTGAGACACCCACCCAAGATGGGCTTTTGGGGATATTGCATATACAAGCTATTGCACCATTTTAACTTTAATATCTAAAGCACCCCACATGTGGGTTATATTCCCAGATTCCTCATGAATACTCCACTTTTCTTCATCTTCTCTCTCTCTCTCTCTCTCTCTCTCTCTCTCTCTCTCTCTCTCTCTCTCTCTCTCTCTCTTCTTCCTGGCTGGAATGCTCTTTGCTTGTCCTTGTCCATTGAAATCATGTGGCTAATCCAGAGCCCAGTTCAAACTTATTTTCTATAGACATTATTCTTTAGTGTTTTGAAGAACAGTTATGTTGTTGGTTTTTTTTTTTTTTTTTGCTCTTTTGGGGGGCCTGCCATCCAGCTCCCAAATAAATCACACATGGTGGCTTATTCTTAATTATGAATGCCCGGCCTTAGCTTGGCTTGGTTCCTGCCAGCTTTCACTAACTTTAAATTATCCCATCTACCTTTTGCCTCTGAACTTTTCCCATTCTCTTCTGTAAATCTTACTGTTACTCCCTGGCTTGCTGTGTAGCTGGGTGGCTGGGTAGCTGGGTGGCTGGCGCCTGGAGTCCTCCTCCTTCTCTGGCTACTTCTTTTTTTTTTCTTCCTCCTCCCAGATTTCTCCTTCTATATATTCTCTCTGCCTGCCAGCCCCGCCTATCCTTTCTCCTGTCTTGCTATTGGCTGTTTGGCTCTTTATTAGACCAGCAGGTGTTCTAGACAGGCACAGTAACACAGCTTCACAGAGTTAAACAAATGCAACATAAACAAAAGCAACACACGTTGAAAGAATATTCTACAACACAGTTAATGGTCCTGTTCCACTTGTGATGCCCCTGTATTTTAACACCACTGAACCTCACTTTGTATTTCAGGACCACGTTTACTTACTAATTTAGGATCGAGAGAAGTGCATACGTGATTGTCACAGTTACTGTGTATCCCACCACATCGGTAGGTGCCTAAGTAACTAGCATATTTTGGTTTTGTTTGGAGTGATGAATATAAATATCAGAGAAATTAAGAAGATATCTTGGCATGCCATGTTTCAGGGGGCCAGAGGAGCTGAATATAAGTGCCAGTTCCTTTTTTTTTTAAGTGTGAGAACAGCTTGTGTGGTTGAAAAGTATTGCTTTCTAGCTGCCTGTCAAAAATGTTTGTTAGCTGAAAAATTTAGACTCACAGTCTGTTTTCCAAAGTGAGCATCTTCCATGTGCCAAGTATTCAAAACAAACTGTGTTTTCACGAAGGAGAACGGAACTTAGCAATTAAACAAGGCGTCTGATTCTCGAATTGCCTTTTAAGTAGGCATGCAGTATAAGGAATCTTCTGTATTATAATTAGCACAAAAAGGACAAGGAACATAAAAATCTAGTGAGTGTCAACTGTGACTCCGTTCCAGGGATGCTAAAGACCCGGGGCGGCCGATCGATGACCCTCGCAGCCCACACGTAGGAGGAGACGCTCCCCAGAACTTCTAAGGTTAATAATACTGAGAGGAGGTGACCTAAGCCTGGTGATAGACACCGGGTAGCTAATCTGACCTCCTCAAGCGCGCGCGCGCAGGCTCTGGACGAGGCGGGCTGGGCCACGGGGGCGGAGCCTCCGCTCTCCGCGGTCCAATCACCTGCGGGCTCAGGGGGCAGGGCCCTCTGCTGGCCACGCCCCTAGCCGACGCGGGAGGGGCGCTTTTAAGAAGCGGCCGCAGGCGGCCCACTCTGTCAGGTGTGTGGGGCCGCCGTGTGCGCCGCTCGCCCGCTCGCCCGCTCGCCCGCCCGCAGGTCCGCCTGCCCGCGGCTCCAGCGCCCTCACCTCGGCCTCCCTCGTCCGTCCGCCCGGCTCTCGCAGCCTCCGCGGGCCACCCCGGACCTTGCACCCGCGAGCTCTCGGGCGCCCGACGGGGCCGCCTCCGGCCATGGTACCGTCCCAGGAGGATCCCGCGGCCGCCGCCGCCGCCGCCCGGGAGACGAGCGAGGCGCAGCCGCCGGGGCCCGCGCCCTCGGATGACGCTCCGCTGCCCGGCCCGGGACCCTCGGATGGCTCCGACGTGGCCGCAGAGAAGGTGGAGGTGGAGCTGTCGAGGTCAACGGGCGACGAGCCCCCCGTCCCCCCCGAGGGCGGCTGGGGCTGGGTGGTGATGCTGGCGGCCATGTGGTGCAACGGATCTGTGTTTGGCATCCAAAATGCCTACGGGGTGCTCTTCGTGTCCATGCAGGACACCTTCGGGGCCAAGGACAGTGACAACATGGCCTTCAAGACAGGTGGGGCGTTGCGGCGGGCCGAGGGGACAGGCGGGGTGGGAACACACACCGCGGGAGCTTGGTGCGTCCTCTGGTGCTGGGAGGGTATGAGCGGTGGGTCTGACCCGTCGTACTTGCAGCTTGGGGCTTCCGTGTGCCGGTCTTTGTACGGAATCTGCCAGGATCGTGCGTTTGGAAGCAAGTTGCAGAGTTGTGCCAGCCCTAGGCTTCTTTCGGCAGAGTGGGCGCCAAGAATCCGCAGTACTTTCCTCTAAGTGTTGGAAAGCAAACGGAACGGTCCTGCACAAACAACATTGCACTGTCTTTCTTAAAGTCTGTGTGTGTGTGTGTGTGTGTGTGTGTGTGTGTGTGTGTGTGTGTGTGTGTGTGTGTGTGTGTGTGTGTGTGACCGCCACGGTTATCCGCTTGCTGTGCTGCAGAACGATGTGTGTGTGTGTGTTTGGGTGGGTGCGGTGCAGCCAGGCGCGGGTGATTGGCAAGATGGAAAAGTGGATCCCAAGGTCACAGGGAGCCCCAAAAGGCAGCTCATCAAAAGTGGTAGTCTGATGTCTCTCTGCACTCTACTAAATATAGAAAGCATAGGAGGCAGCCACGTGGGAAGAGGAAGATAAGGGCTTGCACCTCCTGTTGTGTTGACATTTTTTTTTTCCACCTTGCGGAAATAAAATGCAAAACGTGCAGACTCCGCATTTTTATGAAGTGCTTTTGCCTGACTTCTTGACGGATTATGCAATACTCAAGTCTAGGCTCTTCTGCATACCATTTTTTTTTTATTATTTCATCTCACGCTGCAAGGCAGTTGCTGTCAGCTCTGTTTGGGTGAGAAAACTGAAAGTCAGTGAAAAGAAGTGTCTTGGTGAGGAACAGAATAAAGATAGAACTCATCACCTGATTTCAAGACTGAGTGATTCTCATTGCTAAATCAGGCTACCACTGCCTTTTGGGAAACTTCATAAGATCAATAATTTCTGTGTTTCTCTCTGCTCAGCCTGGCCTTGAACTCAAGATCCTCTTGCCTCAGTTGGGATTACAAGAACATTCTGCACCATACTGGGCAATAAATAGTCTTTTAAAACAACAATAGGTTCTCACTATGTAGTCCTGGCTGGCCTAGAACTTAACACATAGGCCAGGCTGTCCTCAGACTCACAGAGATCCACTTGCCTCTGCCTCCCAAGTGATGAGATTACAGGAATGTACTACCACAGCCTCACACGATAGTCTTTTTTTAACCTTTAGTTTCTGCTTTTAGAGTGCATATTGCTTAGATTTTTGTTGTGCACACAGAGCAAATAAACAGGATGGTCATTACAAATTGTAAGGGAAGGTGGTTGAAATCCTGCTCCCAGCTGAAATCCTTGTGAGCCCAAACTTCCACGTCTGAAAAGGGAGCCCAACCCATGGAGTTGCCGGAAGATGAAAGAAGAAATAGGGTACGTGGTGTACTTAGACACAGAAGTGTCAAGAATCATGCAAAATAATCCGTGTTTGCTATTGTGTCTTCATATCTATCCTGCTGCAGTGTACAAGGGTTACCTTCCTTCAGTTAAAACTGAAGGATTTTAAAATTACCTTTCCTTTCCTTCTTTAGTGTTGGGTGGGAACGGGCTCTGGGCATGCTAGTCAAAGGCTGTGCTGCTTCTCTAAATTTCACATGATTTTCATTACACGGATATGTTGTACTCTATGCACTCTCCCCTTAAGAGACATTTAGATTGCTTTCAAACTTATAAAAATACTTTATAAAAAGCTCATGCACCGATGTATCACTGTGTGAATAATGATGTATCATATTTAATGGGGAATTTCTGTTCCTTAAGTGGCTGTTGAAGTTGCTGTGTTGGGCAGGGTCAAAGACTTAGGTACAGTGTGTTAAAAATGTTCTCAGTTTTAACTGAAGGAAGGTAACCCTTGTACACTGCAGCAGGATAGACATGAAGACGCAATAGCAAACACGGATTATTTTGCACGATTCTTGACACTTCTGTGTCTAAGTACACCACGTACCCTATTTCTTCTTTCATCTTCCGGCAACTCCATGGGTCGGGCTCCCTTTTCAGACGTGGAAGTTTGGGCTCACAAGGATTTCAGCTGGGAGCAGGATTTCAACCTCATGTTTGTTGGACTTCCGGACCTAGGTTTTTAATCGCTGATCATACTGCACTGGCTGGCTAGATCACTCTGCACATCCGGTATTTTCATGTTCCTACAGTGCTTCTGGGGTTAAACATCTGAAAGGCTAGGGATTTAGCTCAGTTGGTGGAGTAGTACTCACACACAGTACTACAACACTTTATAAAGACAGGCCTGGTGGCATATGCCTGGAGTCCCAGCACTCTGGAGGACAGGCAGGACGATCAGGAGTTCAAGGTCATATGACCTTCAGCTTCAAGCAAGTTTGAGGCCTCCATGGTTTACAAGAGACCCTGTCTTAAAAAAAAAAATTCAACTAGTAAACAATGACTGCTGTTTATGTCTTGTCAAATGATTTTTGAAATGTAGAGACTTCCACAGGGAAAAAAAAATCTACTTTTTAAAGGGCATTCATGCAAAATTCTGGTTAGAGTAGGGAAGCCCTGCCTGGCAGTGCCAAGAGGAGATTTTGTAGCTAGAGTTTTCCTGCCTTGCCCACAGTCAGGACAAATCTCTGCCACCAGCCAGTCCCACAGCCGCTCAGACCCAACCAAGTAAACACAGAGACTTATATTGCTTACAAACTGTATGGCCATGGCAGGCTTCTTGCTAACTGTTCTTATAGCTTCAATTAATCCATTTCCATAAATCTATACCTTGCCACATGGCTCATGGCTTACCGGCATCTTCACATGCTGCTTGTCATGCTTCCCAGAATTCTCCTCTCTCCTTGTTCCTCCTATACTTCCTGCCGGGCCACTGGCCAATCAGTGTTTTATTTATACAGAAGGACATCCACAGCAAGATTTCCTTGGGGTTCTTCTCCCTAAGAGTATCTTGTTTGGTTTGTGTTTTTGAGAAAGGATCTCGCCACCTCTTCAAGACTATCTTAATTCTTTTTTGTTCGTTTTTTCCCCCTGAGACAGGATTTCTCTGTGTAGTTTTGGGTGCCTGTCCTGGAACTTACTCAGTAGCCCAGGCTGGCTTCAAACTCACAGAGATCCCCCTGCTTCTGCCTCCCGGGTGCTGGGATTAAAGGTGTGTGTCCCCACGCCTGGCTCTTCATTCTTAATGTATAACCTAGCCAAAGTTCTCATGCAAGGGTCTGATGAGATTTACTCCCACTAATTTATAAGTGAGTTTCACTCCTGTTTGGTTGTGAAACCAAACACTCCCGCCCTCCGCCCTCCCCTTTGAGACAAGGTCTGTTATACAGTCTTGGCTCGCTAGAATCACTGTGTAGACTAGGCTGGCCTTGAACTCCACCCATATCTGTCTCCTAAGTGCTGGGATTAAAGGCGTGTGCCCCATGCTCACCCCGCCCCCTCTTCTTACGTACAAATGCTTGCTCTTTTGGAGCTGGTGACACAGGAAGTTTAAACAATGCCAGCGCCTCTCGGAGTTTAGGGTCTGTATAGGAGTACACCAGGGAAAGTGTCGGATTTCTCCCCTGAGACACACACACTAGAAAGATCCTCAACCCTGTTCTAAAAGACTGAAATTCTAAGTGGTGGGAACTGGGAGAGGCCACTGATAGCCTTTCTCTCTGGTTATAAAAATCTCGGTGATATTGAGGTGTTGGAGTGGGGATGCTAGCTGAACTCCAAGTTGGGCAGTAAAATGCCTAAAGCATACAGCGTGAAAGACACCCCCCCCTTCCCGCTGTGATGCCCAGGTGCTGATGACAAGACAGCGTCCCACAGCGTGACATGTCGGAAGTGGCGTAGGTAGGACTAACAGAGCTTGAGTTGTCTTTTCCATGACAGTTTTACCCATTACATTCCATGGGTGGAAGGGAATCAGTCTGGAAAAGAAAGAAAATGGGTACATTTAACTGGAGCATTGTTTTCTGCTAGAATCTACAACGTTGTTTTAACTGCTGAACCCTGAAAAACCATGGCACTGCTAAGTCTAGTACTCTCTGTCTTCTCATTCAGTGCCATGGGCCAGTCTTTGGGACCAAGCAAGGGTATTAACCTTATCTGCTGTTTTCTTCCTGGGGAAAGACGAATATTTTTTTTTCCCAAGGTTTATTTATTTATTATGTATACAGTGTTCTGTCTGCAGGCCAGAAGAGGGCACCAGATCTCATTACAGACAGTTCTGAGCCACCATGTGGTTGCTGGGAATTGATCTCAGGACCTCTAGAAGAATAGCCAGTGCTCTTAAACTCTGAGCCATCTCTCCAGCCCCCCAAAGACAAATATTTTAATGGTGTGTTTGATTGCTTTTTAAAACTATCTATTAAAGACAGGTATGTTTTTAGAATTTGTATTTAGGTTAGAACTAATGCTAATCTTTTGAAGAAATTACTGTTTTTGAACCAAAGGCTTGGCTTCTTTCAGTAATTCTCCCAGTATGTTATTTTTGTAAAAAGTATTTTTGTGAATGTGTGTGTGTGTGTGTGCCTGCGTGTGCATGTGCATGTTTGTGTGAGGGTGTGTTCATACCATGTTATGTCTGTGGAGGTTGGAGGGTGTGTGTGTGTGTGTGTGTGTGTGTGTGTGTGTGTGTGTGTGTATGAGTATGTGTTCATTTCATAGTATGTCTGTGGAGGTTAGATGATGTGTGCATGCATGCATGCGTGTGTGTGCGTATGTCTACGTGTGTCTGGAGGTAGGAAGATGTGTGTATTGTGTGTATGTACATGTGTGTGTGTGAGTGTGCGTGCATTCATGTCAAGGTGTGTCTGGAGGTAGGAAGATGTGTGTATTGTGTGTATGTACGTGTGTGAGTGTGCGTGCATTCATGTCAAGGTGTGTCTGGAGGTTGGAGGACAACCCTGGGTGTTGGTTCTCACCATCAGCTTTTGTGTAGGTCTTGGGCTTGAGCAACAAGGGCTTTTGCCCACGGAGCCATTTCCCTAGCCTCCAACATGCTCTTCAGTGGCCTTTCTTGAGAGTGGAGGTCTGGGAACCACCACACATTATATTCTTCTCTCTGGGGTATTTAAAATGCAAGTCGACATTCAGTTATTTAAAAACATCTGTCAAAAAGATGTAGAAAGAGAGGCTCTTTGTCCACATCCTTTAATGTTACCGCCCCTTCCCTTGATGGAAAAGGCATATTCTTTAGACAGTTCTCCCACTGAGTAGGAACTGGGTAGCATGTAGAGGTGGAAGCGTGGTGCATCATCTCATTACCCTCATTAGCCCCTGAGACTTCAAGCCAGTCAGGTGCCAACCCCGAGTTTTCACATTTAGCACTTAAAGTGATATTGGCTCTAGAGTCTATACCTTCCCCTTCAGACTTCATTGAACTGGCAGCACCCAGATCAGCCAGAGAAAAGCACATTTATTTGGTTATAGTTTCATGTGATGTGGAAGTCTTCAGATTGCCACCCAAAGTTAACTGTCCACTTCACTCTTAGGATGGACGGAGCTTGGTCAACTGTGTACAGATACTAGTGAACAAAAAGGAGACGGTCAGTCTAGCGGCGGAAAGGGAAACCCACAAGGCTTGTCTGGCCAAAGTGTCCTTCCTCCCTTTTCCAATTGTACTGTCAGGGTCCAAACATGGCAGGTCGGAGTTTCTCTGCAGAGAGCTCTTACATAGAACCTGCTTAGCATGTCGTGGGGGTTACTAGAGGATTTTTGTTTGTTTTTTTTCTGAGACAGGGTTTCTCTGTAGCTTTGCGCCTTTCCTGGAACTCACTCTGTAGACCAGGCTGGCCTCAAACTCACAGAGATCCGCCTGGCTCTGCCTCCCGAGTGCTGGGGTTAAAGGTGTGCACCACCACCGCCTGGCTGAAGATTATTTTTAGCTTTTGTGGCTGGCTTTGAAGAAAAGGGCTTTAATGGTTATTACCCACCTGGGGATGGGAGGGTGAGGATTCAAGATGTAATGCTTAGCCTTAGGGGGGGAGAGTGAGTGAGGGAGACAGGAAGGCCAGAGAGGACCTGGGGGAAACTGCCTTTGAGCTTACCTTGGGCTAGTTTTCGAGGCCCCAGAACCACAAATATAGTTTGGTGTTACACCTTAATTACTGGGGATTTACCCCGTCAAAGCCTTTGACTGAGGAAGTCAGAGTTAATCTTGCTGCTGTGGCTTGCTTCATTGAGCTTCAAGAGGTTTGGTTGGTGAGGAAAGCTGCCTGTATAACCAGCCACCCGAGCTGCTGCTGTCTCAGTGAAGTAAGTAAGAGCTGCTTAGGTGAGCGGATTACAATAAAACAGCGGCCTGCTTCGGGTTCCTCTACGTCTTTTGCTGTACTCGCAGTACCCAGTTCCTGCCTTCACTGGCGGTCGAAGAGCTAAGCTGAGAAGATTTACCTGTGGCAACACCTCATCTGAGCTACTAGCTCCTAAGTCAGTAGATAGAGCACAAAAGGGATTCATGACATTGGAAAATAAAGAGATGACGCCGTACACCTGTAATCCTGGTGCGTGGGAGGTAGAGGCAGAAGGCAGGCAGGCAGGTTTACGGTCAGCCCAGCCTATGGAGTGAGACCCTTCCGTAAAAGAAAAAGAATATGGTATGGTCATAGTTATTTTCATTTAATTTCCTTCCATTTTGACTGCCAAATCAACCCAAACCGAAAGCATATCTGACTGACTTTAGGAGAGGGTTTGAGATATCCTTTAGCATACATTGTGTCCTCCGCTGCTTCAGTACGGGAGGTGAAACCCCGGGCTGCACGCAGGCTCGGCAAAGGCTCTGCAGCCGCTGCCGCACTTCCGGCTCCGGTTCTCAGCTCTCCACGTGATTTGCTGTGTCTTGACGCTTGCCTCTGTTGAGCCCACACTGCAGTCCCTTCAGGGTAAGCCCATGGCTGCGGGCTTCCCTTTCCCTGCCTACCTGGCTGTTTCACAAACCCGTGGCTCCAGTTACATTTCTAAAGTTAAGAAGACTATTTATGCCGGGCGGTGGTGGCGCACGCCTTTAATCCCAGCACTTGGGAGGCAGAGCCAGGCGGATCTCTGTGAGTTCGAGGCCAGCCTGGGCTACCAAGTGAGTTCCAGGAGAGGCGCAAAGCTACACAGAGAAACCCTGTCTCAAAAAACCTAAAAAAAAAAAAAAAAAAAAAAAAGAAGACTATTTACAACTTCTGGACAGTTCCATTTGGGTACAAAGGCACATCATACTCCGCTACAGTAAATTTGCCTTTTAGCCAGCCCAGGAACCTTCCCCCATCACCAGAAACACCAGCGCTCTTGCAGTCAGACATGGCTTTCCCGAGTTCTCGTGGTGTAGAGTACTTTTGGTTCCTTAACTCAGACATACACGGTGTGATGGTGTTCCTCAGATCATGAGGGCTCTGGCATAATTGATGATTAATCCCTGATAGATATAGACAATGTTATGGCATAATTGGGAGGTGGTAAAAAAAGGTGTCGGGTCCTATGGGGTAATAGGTCACTAGGAATATGTCCTTGAGGGCGATCGATTCCTGGTCCTCCCTCCTTCCTCTATCCCCCTTTCTCTGTTTCCTGGTCGCTGTGATGTAAGCGGCTCTGCTCCACCATACTCTCGACCATGGGTTAACACCTCTATAACCAGGAGCCAAACCAACCCTCCTGTAAGTTCTTTTTCTCAGGGGTTTGGTCACGCACCGTGACACAAAAATCTAACTAATACATCCAGAATTCATGCATTTACCCCTTCCACTGTATCTGCATCCTTCCTCCTTTCTAAATTATTCCCCCTTCTCCTTCAGCCCCATGCCTTGATCCCTTTGGGCCTCTATTGCCAGAATGGCATTATGGATTGTATAAGTGTTCCTGCTTAAATGCCATCCGTGGCACACTTTGCCTGCAGGCAAACACCAGACTCCTGAGTCCCGAGGTCTGCAAGTTGTGGCCCTTGCCTGGCCCTCGACCCTTGCCTGCCTGCCTCCCTCCCTCTCTTTCTTGTTGATATTTTTGAGGAAGCGTCCCCTGTGTGCCCTGTCTGGCTTAGAACTCACTGTAGAGCTGGCTGCTCTCAAATGCACAGAGGCCCACCTGCCTCTGCCCCCATGCCTGGCTCACCCCTCTGTTCTTGTTCTCTGTGTTCCAGCCAAGCTGGAAGTCCTGTGCATACCCCGATTCATCACGTTTCCTTTGTTTCTGTCCCCTTAGGTGTCCTGCTCCTCTCTTAGTGGGGTGGGAAGTCCTTGGAGGATGCCAGTGACATGGTTCGTTCATTCTTTATGCACAACCCTGGAACTCTGTGCCACTGTGGTTACATTTTAAGCACCTGGGATGGTGAGGGCTACTGCATTTTGGAGATGTGAGGCTAAATTCAAGTGAATTATGAGTTAAGCTTGAAGTAGAAGACAGAGTTCAGAAAGCCAGTTTCAACTTATTCTAAGTTAACTAGCAATCTGTAAAAGGAATTAAATTAATTAATAATTTGTTTTTAAAAAAGGCCTTGTGTTCTGCCTCTGACTCCTGAGTGGCAGGATTACAGCCATGTATCACCATGCTTAAAGTATGAAAGGCATTTTAAAGGTAGTCCATATTTATTTAAGTGATAATTTGTATGGTCCTTTGCCATAAAGATAAGGTGTTCGTGTGTTACCTTATTTTCCATTTTCACTTATTTTGTGACGGGATCTTGTGGTGTTGCCCAGGCTGATCTCAACCTCCTGACCAAATGATCCTTCTGCCTCAGTTTCTTTCATATCTAAGCCGTTCACACGTGTTAGCATGCCTGGATTATTTTCTTGGAATAGACTTCTCCTGTGTCAATAGATAAGGGAACTGCAGCTGGCAGAGGTTTGGGTTGGGCAGCATGACAACAGTGTTCACATCTGCTAAGTTGGACTTAAGAATATCTCTTTAACTAGGGGCATCTTTTTGTACTTACATAGTCCCCCCCCAAAGTAAAACACCCTACCCTTTTCAATACTGTTTTCTACACCTTTACTTGTATTTTTATCAAAATCCTCAATAGTGTTTTCTGCTTAAACATCAGAAGCCCTGTGAAGTCATTTTTGGAAGAGAATTCCACTTCGAGTCATGATAGCTCTCACCCCCCCCCCCCAAAGCAAAACAAAACAAAAAACCTGACCTCATATTCAAATTAAACAAATCTCAACAAAAACAAACTAAGCCCCAAACATAACTGGAAAAGTCAGCTCGCCAAAGCTCCAGGCACCTGCCTAGCCTGGTACCACCCACGCAGGAACTCTGGGTGTTTTATTTGGCAAAGAGTCATAATGGGCAACTCCAGTACACACACCTGAGCACTGTGCAGACCTACCACACAGAAGGAACGGCCTGTCAGAGCCTGCAGTGATGGAAAAGGGAGCCCCAGACTCTGGCTGAATGTGCGTGGTCACACAGTGTCTTCACTAACAGCGAACGGCATTTCTCCCTTGCATGGAGAAACCAGAGCTAAGGAACCGAGGCAGTGATTATCTTATTCCCAAGTCAAAAGTCTTTTTCATTTCACTGTTTTTTTGTTTTTTTTTAATCACAGGCGTATTTGTGAGCTACAGATTTAAAATAATGTGTGTGGACCAAAGCCATGTTTCCATCCAACCTCCTTACTCCTTTTAGTAAACATAAACATCTCATGCTCACCTTCAAAGGGAGTTTACCTTCGTCATGAGTGAGCATCTCCAGGACTCAGAAGTTGAAGCGTGCCTCTGCATTATTCACCAGGCAAAGTTTTAGTTGTTATGGAAATACTCAGGGTTCTCCTTTCATTTCTCTGTAATTACAAAGTTTTAAGATTGAATATACTTTTTGTGCCCCTCTGCAATTTTGATTGAGAATCATAAAGTGGAGTTCAACAAAACGGACAGGGTTGGGAATGCAGCTCAGTAACATCCTATAGCATTTGTCTAGCGTGTGGGAGGTCCTGGCACTCTGGATTCCACCTCCAGCACTGCAGCAGCAACAGCAAATTAGTAAAAACTGTCAAGGTATGCCTTAGATAGTTAAGTTGAAGCAAAAGATAATTAGCTGAGTTAATGTAAAAAGTCATGGAAATGAATCAGGCCTGACGGTTTACACCGTTAATCCCAGCACCCAGGAGACAGAAGCAGGTTAGTTTGAATTTGAGGCTAGCCTGTCTATATAGGAAGTTCGGGTTAGCCTGATCTACATAGCAAATTCAGGGCTACATCATGAGGCTCTGCCTCTTTCCCATTCTGAAAAGTTCCAGGAAATGTTCTAATGTGATCACATTTCAGCTAGTACCTCCCTTTCCTCCCACCCTCAAGAAAATTACTTCAGTAATGTTCAACAGTTCAGAAAGCTGAAATTTATTTCTGTTATACACGTAGATTGGGTTTAAACTCCAATTCTGTTATAGCTTATAAAATCAGAAAACCAGGGCCTGGAGTGATGGCTCAGAGGTTAAGAGCACTTGTTTCTGGCAGAGGATCAGAGCTGCTTTCCTGGTACTTACATGACTGTTCACAACCATCGAATCTCCAGTCCCGGGGAAGATCCCCTCCCTCTCTGGTCTCTGCAGGTACTACATGCACACGGTGCACAGGAAAGATACCCATACACTTAAAATAAAAGTAACAATTTAAAACAGGAACCTATGACAGATGTGGTTGGCTGGAGCCTATAATCCCAACACTCTAGGGTTTGGGGTAGAAGAGGTGCTACAAGTTCGAGGCCTACCTGGTCTGTATAGTGAATCTTGGGCCAGCCAGGGTTATGTGGCACGACTTTGTCTCAAAATAAGAAAAGAAAAAAAGAACAAAACCCAGAAAACCCCAGGCCGGGCGGTGGTGGCGCACACCTTTAATCCCAGCACTTGGGAGGCAGAGGCAGGCGGATCTCTGAGTTCAAGGCCATCCTGGTCTACAGAGTGAGTTCTAGCCAAGACTACACAAAGAAACCCTGTCAGAAAGAAAAGAAAACCACTCATTAATACTGAGTTCTCTGACTAGATAAGTATTAATGCCTCGCTGAGTCAGTCTGGTGGCTTTTCTCTTCATTGTGTGGAGTGTGCTTCCAGCTCCCATCTCCACCACTGAGCTGTCT
The DNA here is from genome assembly GCF_049852395.1 of Peromyscus maniculatus bairdii. Classification (NCBI taxonomy): domain Eukaryota; kingdom Metazoa; phylum Chordata; class Mammalia; order Rodentia; family Cricetidae; genus Peromyscus; species Peromyscus maniculatus. Next base: position 15,280,060 of record NC_134867.1, read on the forward strand.
GCCTTCAGCCCCAGGCAATGGTTTTTAACAGTAAAAACCTTTTCATCTGCTGTATTATTGTGATTTAGTTTTGGCTTTTATTTAAACTTCCTGTAGGATTTCTAATGACAGACATGGAAGGCGTCACGATCGTCAGTGATTGTGTAAACAAGGATGGCCCACAGAGTTAATTGTTTTTGTACGAGTGGTGTAGGAAGTTGCTGTTGTCCTCCGGGCCCTGTGGTTGTTACCGACAGTAAGCTGGCTCTAAGGGACCGCTGTGTCGTAGGACTGCATAAATGATAAATCCACGGAACTTTAATAAGACATTGAAGTGCTATGTTTTGTCTCTTTCTAGAGGATCGTTCCTTGTGCAATAGGTTGGCACTGGGTAAAGGGACTAATTTGATCGATTTAGTTAGTTTTATATGTTTTGTTTTTTGTTTGTTTGTTTTTTGAGACAGGGTCTTTCTATTTAGTCCTTGCTGTCTTGGAACTCTCTGTAGACCAGGCTGTCCTGGAACTCACAGAGTTCCATCTGCCTCTGCCTCCTGAACGCTGGGATTAATGGAGTTGGCCACCATACCCAGCTCTTTTTTTTTTTTTTAAACCAGAATTTCATGTAGCCCAGGCTGGCCTCAAACTCTGTGTAGCTGTGAGTGCTGGGAACTGAACCCAGGTCCTCTGCAAGAACAGTAAGTTCTTAATCACTGAGCTACCTTTCCAGCACCAGCCATTTGTAGAAAATTTGAGTTTAGAATTTGAAAATTGTAGATGATAAATTATACATTTAGTTCCCTTATGGGTTTCCTTGCTTCCTTCCCTCCGTCCCTCCCTTCCTTATTTCCCCCCCCCTCTCTCTCATGTGTGATCCCCCCACTTTGGTGCTGGGGTCCAAGCCTACTGCCCATGTTTACTAGACTTTACTTTAGCTTTGAGCTAAATCCCCAATCCCAGAATTATAGATTTAAAAAGGAGAACATATTTACAAGAAAGAAACTGTTGGTTTATATGAGTATTTGCTTTCTTTTTTATTGTTGATGAGCACGTTTCACTTAGGTAGCTATTTCTCTGTCCCAGAGGTTACCTACTTAACAGTTTCATTCAGTGTGGCATCCCCAGTGGTCTACTCTAGGTTACTAAACCAGGCCCCTGGGGTTGTTTGAGTTGCAGGCAATGTTGAACAGCGTTCTTGTTCTCTTTCCTCGGCTCTGTCTGCCTGGACGCATTGACCAAGGTCTTCCTAGGAGCTGAGGGTAGGGAGGAAAGTTAACCATCTGGAGACTTGGTCCTGATGTCTATGGTTCTTCCAGAAGACGTCTTGTCCTTGAGAAGCTCAAGTCTGCAAGAGCCGCTGTGTCTCAGCTTCCCCTGGACCCAGGCTGATCCTGTGGAAAATACCTTCAATCAGTTAGTTGTGTCGAGTGCGTCTTGAATAATTTTTTGCTCTTACCGATTTGAAAGAGCAGAGAAATGAATTGTTGAGCAGATGCTGTGCTGTGTCCTCGTGCCGTGCAGAACAGAAGTAAATGTGATGGATTCCAGGCTTTGGAGAAGTGATCAGAGGAAGGAGAGCAACTATGCTGCTCATGCTAAGAACAAAGCAAGGCACAGGGTTTTCTGGGCTGACTAGAGAAGGCTTCGTGAAGGTGTCACTGTAAGTGGCTAAAGATTTGTGGGCCATGAATGTATGAAAGTAGCTTTTGAGTTAGGCTGTAAGAATCGGTAGACTTTCTTCAACAGAGTTAACAGATGAGGATTCAGAGGCCAGCCTAGTTTAGATGTTCCATCAGGCCTGGGAGCCTCTGGATTTCTTTTTCTTGTTCTTTCTCTCTTTTTTCTTCTTTCCTTTCTTCCCTCTTCCCTCCTCCTTTTTTTTTTTTTTTTTTTTTTTTTTTTGGACAGGGTCTCCCTATGTAGACTGTCTTGGAACTTGCTATGTAGATCAGACTAGCTTCAAACTCAGAAAGATCTGCCTTTCTGCCTCCAGAGTGCTGGGGTAAAAGTTATGTACCATCACGCCTGGCTAGGATACATGACTTTAAACTTGACCACACAGGGGGTTATTAACTTTGTATCTTTGGGTTTGGTTGGGCTACAAAGCAGGACACATAGTGGAGTCATAGAACCGAAGCTGGTAAGAGAAAACGTTATAGCTGGAGCGTGAAGATTGGAATGCCAAGGTAAGAAGTTTGAGTATGGATGATAGACGGACATTGAGAGACAGCAAGGGCTTCTCTAGAGTTTCTGAAGTTCTCTGAGAAGATGACTGGAGGCCGGCGAGATGGCTCAGCCGCTAACACTGACAACCTGAGTCTGATCCAGGCGACCTCACACGGTGGAAGGAGAGGACCAACTACCGCAAGCGACACACACACCATGCACAAACACACGCACAGAGACACACTTGTAGAGAGATGGCTTGGGTTTCAGAAGAAGGAAGTGGGAGGGGCCCTAAGTTTACCACAGCCATGACTGAAGGAAAAATGGTTGAGATTTTAGGGAAGCAGTGGAGACGGGAAAAGTAGAATAGTTACTCGGCATTTCTTAGAACAGACTGAGGGGAGTCTGGGAAATGATGTGTGGAGTGTGATGAAGAGCTAGAGAAGTGTAGGGTTATTGAGATGACTCACCGGCTAAGAGCGTTTGCCGTGTAAGCCGACGGCCTGAGCTATATCCCCAGGACCTGTATAAGGAGCAGGTGCGGTGGCTCCATGTGTAATCCTAGCACTTCTGTGGCCAAGATAAATGGAGACAGAACTGTCCAGAAGCCTGTGGGCCAGCTAGTCTTGAAGGGACAGCATGGCTGAAACAACAAGAAAGACCATGCTGCAACAGGGTAGGAGGAAATGAACCTCTGACCTCTGCATGTGTGCTCTGGCGCACATATACCTGCACACACACACACACACACACACACACACACACACACACACACACACACGCACACACAGCTAAAGTTTTAATACATTGTGTGCATGTGGGAAATAATCAAAGAATAAGAATATTATGCAAAAAAAAAAAACCCAAACACTTAACTTAGCCAACTAGAGTGTTAGGCTGGGGATTTAGCTTACTGATAGAATACTTGCTAACACGAGTGAGACCTTGGTATTCAATTTCTGGTACCACAGACAAAAGACCATTTTCTTCCTGCTCCAAACCAGCTCAAACCTAAAACCAAACCAGCTGGGAGTTTAGAACATAGTTTGGTGGTCTCTAGATTAGACAGTGGCTATAGTCTGTTGAAAAGGTATAGTGCTATAAAATCTAAGATTTCTGTGTATGTGATTTTTTTTTGAGATTTTATTTTTAAGTGTGTGTGTGTGTGTATCTGTGTGTGGATATATGGATGTGAGCGCAGGTTACCTTGGAGGTCAAAGGCATGTGATCCTCTTGGAGCTGGAGTTATGGGAAGTTGTGAGCCCCCCAACATGAGTACTGGGGACTCAGCTCAGGTCCTCTGCAATAGTATACTTGCTGTTAGCCACTGACCCATTTCTCTAGCTCCATATGCATATGTCTTTACAAAAAATTAGCTGGGCATGGTGGTGTGTACCTGTAATCCCAGTAGTTGTGAAGCAGATGCAGTTTGATGTCTATGAGTTCAGGGCCAGCTTGATCTACATAGTTTACGCTATATAGTGAGAGCCTTTTTCAAAAACATTTTTTAAGAGAATTGTAAATGTTATGTATAGAACTGTGGCTGAGTAATTTTTGAACAGGATCCCACAATTATTCTGTATTGAGATCCCTAGATCATGTCAGCAGGACTAGAGGAACATTAGTGGGACTAGGAGCACCGGGGGAATGAGGAGGAGCAGTTGCCAGGGAAAGGCTGCCTTGGATTTGTTTTCTTTTCTTTTCTTTTTTTTTTTGGAGACAGGGTTTATCTATGTAACAGCCCTGAATGTCCTAGAACTTGCTTTTTAAATCAGGCTAGACTTGAACTCACAGAGCTCTGCCCGCCTCTGCCTCCCTTTTCTGTGCCACCATGCCTGGCACTGGCTTGAATTTTTTGCCATGTGGAATACTATTAAAGGGCAGAGGGATGTAAGGAGGAAATGTCACAGATAATTGTAAATGAGGCTGGGCATGGTGCTTAAGGCCCTAATCCTAAAACCCTGAGGCTGAGGCGGGGGATTGTAAGTAAGAGGATCATAAATTTGCAGTATCTTAAAACTACAACAGCAACCTGAGATGGCTGGAAACGTAACTTTGGAGCTGGAGAGTAAAGCTGAGGCCCGCAGTAGAGCTTTGGGACGAGTGCATGTCTTCCAGGGAGTACCGCACAACAGAGATCAGAAATTCTATTTTAGGTAGACCTGGGAGTGCTCTTGTCTTAAAAACAAAAACAAAAACCAAAGCCAAAAACCAAAACCCAACCAACCAAAACAACCCCCAAACAAACAATCAAACAAACTGAAATATCAAACACAATTTGCTTCTGCACATGCAAGACCGAAATTTGACCGGGACAAGGGGTAATTTTGTGGCACTCATTGGCTGGGAATGGAGCAGTCCTAATTGAGATAATAACTGGTTGCTTGGCTACATTCAAGTCCGTTTTGCCTTCGTTTCCTGTCAGACAGTGAACAGGGAGGCAAAGCAGATACAGACTCAGCTCTTAGAGATGCTCGAAGAGATGCCCACCACTTCTGTTACCGAGCACGCTGGCCTGGCGCCTGTCCCTGGGTGCAGTGTGTTGACGCGTGTTGTGTTGCAATCTCTTGGACTCGGGTCCCGAGCTGCTCTCTTGCGGCTGCAGCTGAACTGAAGGTGCTGGAGGTGCGGTGACCCTGGAGGAAGAGCCAGTCAAAGCAGGGGGTGGATGGAAGGGAACTGGAAGTTGTGCAACCTGGGCATCTGCCTTTTTTTTTTTTTTAATTAAATTTATTCTCTTTGTGTCTATGTGTGGGTGTGCACATGCCACCTTGTGTACGTGGAGGGCAGAGGACAACCTGTGGGAGTTGGGTCTCTCCTTCTACTCTGAGGGTTCCAGGGACCAAACCCAGGTCATCAGGTCTAGCCATTACCCACAAAGCTGTCTCACTATTTACCCTGTCCCCATTTTGTAATTATCTTTCCATATGATTTTCCATCAGTCACTAAGTCCGTATGAAGGCAAATATTGGCATATGGCAGGATTTATGTTCCTCTGCTCTTAATCTTTCTGGGAGGAACTAAGATGTGGTTTTCTGACTAGCAAATATAAAGTCTAGTGCTTATGGAAGTGCGGATAGGGAGGAACAGGTTAGAGCAGCCTTCCTCTGGAGAGCTGGAGAGACAGAAGGGCTGTGGCCTTCCTTTTTTTGCAGAGAGATAGCAAAGGCCAGCAGCTAAGATGAGCAGCATTGAGCTTTTAGTGTTAGTTGTTATGTGAATGCTATCATAATTAGTTCGTTATGTGGTGGATTTTTTTTTTCTTTTTTTTTCTTTTTTTTTTTTTACATCTTGAGTGGGAAACAAATACTGAGCTATTTAAAATGCGGACTAATTTTGGAAAAAAAGATCTGGTAAAAAGTAATCTTTAATCAAATTAGTATGTCCTTTTCCTCCTTTTCCTCTTAATTCATCATGATGGCTTTGGGTGTCTGGTGGCAACAGAGAATGGATAATGGAAAAATGTCAAAGCGATGTAATCCCCATTATTTATGGTCACTTAAGAGGATAAATTAATCATTGGCCACTAATCCTGGATACTTACTCCACTGACCTGGAAGTATTTCTCCTTTTTTTTTTTTGGAAAGCAAGTCAGTGAGCCAGTAGGGCTGTCAGAATTGGTCAGCTTTTCCAAGTCTAACAGTAAGTGACTAGAGACCATTTCCCCTTAAGCGTCCCTTCCTGCTTCATAACATGGCCATTCCTTTACTCTGGAAACTGTGGAGTGTGAGGAGGGCATTAATAGGCGAGCTTGTGGGCTTAGCCAGAGTTCAGAGACTTACCTCTAGTTGAGGGCTAACAAAGCTGCTCCCAAGGTGCAGGCTGCACACCTTACTTTTGTTTTAGAGACAGCATCTCACTCTGTGGCTTTTACTGACCTGGAACTCAGTGTGTAATCCAGGTAGGGCTCAAATTCTTGTTAATCGTCCTGCCTTAGCTTCCCAAGTGCTGAGATTATAAGCCTCTGCCACCCTGCCCAGATCCATGCTTGCATTTTTTGATGGATAGAATTAGGCATGACTGGGCATGGTGGCCCATATGTAATCCCAGGAGGAAGCAGAGTCTACAAGATTATAAATTCCATTCCATACCAGACTGGACTACTTACTGAGTCTAGCCAGCTTGGATCACAGTGAGACACTATCAAGAAAGAAAGGAAGGAAAGAAGGAAGAAAGGAAAAAAGAAATAAATTAGGAAAGTTAATAACATTATGAAATTGATTTAGCTATAGATTAAAAGTTTTATGGCAGTAATTCTGCTTATTTGTACATTATTTTTAGGAGTCATTTTTGTTTAAATACTATGTTTATTTATACCAGGGCCAGAGTGGGAATAAAGGAAAGAATACCATTTAGTCATAAAGGAATTGAGGACAAAGTCCTTGTCTCAGTCTTCCCCTGGGGCACAGCACCCCAAAAGAAGACCAGCATCCTTTAGGATGTGAGGTCTCCATTCAAGGGGATCCTACAAACTCTCATTTTAAAACTACTTAAAAATACATGTATTCATTTCATATTGTGTATGAGTGTTTTGCCTGCATGCACGTTCTATGTACCACATGTGTGCTTGGTACCCGTGAAAGTCAGAAGAAGGAAGCAGACCCCAGGGACTGGAGTTACAGATGGTTGTTCGCTATGATATGGATGCTGGAGATTGAAGCCAGGTCCTCTGCAATGGCAAATGCTGAGACATCTCTCCAGCCCCTTAAAACCCTTGGTATTGGAGAGTACATAAAATTGCCTTGCAAGTAGAATTACAGACACACTCACACAATCACAATCAAAATACCATTTTGATAATAATTTATCTGCCTATGTGTGCTTTGATAAGTATTCAGGAATTTAGAGGGGTTAGAGACATGGTTCAGCAGATCGAGCATGTACTGCTCACGCAGAGGACCAGAGCTTGGCCACCTACTTCAGGTGGCTCACAGCTGCCTATAACTCTATCTCCAGAGGATCAAACATCCTTTTCTGGACTTTAAGGGTACCTACCTGCATCCACACATGCTCATATCCACACACACAGACACACACAGACACAGACACACACACAGACACACGTAATTAAAGATAAATCTTAACAAAATTTCCCAGGATTTAGTTATTGTATCCTGATACTAGGAAACTGTATCATGAGAAATCTAATACTATTTATGGAATGAATCCACCTTGCAATAAAAACATAAATTAAGATTTAGAAAAGGAACGTAGATAAAATCTTAACTAAGACTCATTTTAGAAGGCTTAGCTTAAGTTTTAAAGGCCAGCTTTATTGAGGGATGATTTATGTTAAATCAGCCACTGATTTTTAAGTGTTCAGTTTGAGTTCTGGGAGGTGTGGTTTTGTCTCATAATCATAGAGCCATCTCTAATTTTCCAGAATGTCCCCTGTCTTCCTTTGCAGTCTTCTTCCCTTGTCCCTGACTCACAGTGGAAACCACTGTGTTTCTTGTCACTATAATGTCTGTCTTTTTGGAATGTCTATGCCTAGATGAGTGTATCATCCAGTGCGTGTTCCTTTGTGTTTGATTTTTCACTCAACGTGATGCTCTTGAGAGTCTTCCGAGTTTTGTGGGTATTAGCAGGTCATATTTATTTATTACTGAGTACCGTTACATTGTATGCCCACATATATTGCCTACACATGAACATTTCGATTGTTTCTAGTTCTTGCCTCTCATGAATAGTGCGATACAGACATGGATCTTCAAGTCTTTGAGTGGATGTTTTTGTTTTATTTTGTATTTATCAATATTTTAAATATCACAAGAGGATAGTACTGTATTTTAAAAATCTATTAAACATAATTGTGGGCACTGGGGATATAGCTTGGTGGTAGAATGCTTGCCTAGCATGTGCAGGGCCCTGGCTGGGTTCAGTCTCTGGCAAACAAGAAAGAATTATGACTGAATAAGGAGGTAAAAAAATTGGGCATAGAGGATCTCTGGAAAGACTTTAAAAGTTTTGTTTTGTTTTTTTTTGGTAGGATTGGGTGAATAGTGGTGCTACCACTCAAAAGTTAACTATGGCTAAGATTTCAAATCTTTAATTAAAAAGTTTTTCCTGTTTGAGAATTTAATACATGCAGATAATGTTCTGATCAAATCCATCCTTATTTCCTCTCCTCAAATTCCTTCTTCTCCTGTCACTTTTTCCTCCCAGCTTCACACGTTCACAGTTGAGTAAGTCTGTTTGTGACTTTTTCCCTGGAAGTTTGCGTAGAATTTTTCAGCACTATGAAAATAGCCAGGAAGGATGTGAGTTTCATTCTGAACCACTTTGATTTCTCCATGATCCGACTCAGTATGTGGTGTCTGCAGCAATAGGGTCTTATCACCAAGCTCTGGAAGATAAGAACAGCGGTGTCTTACTTTCCCATTGTAGTGACAAGACACCAGGACCATGGCAACTTGTAAATGAAAGCATTTAATTGGGCTTGCAGTGTAAGAGTTCATGATGATAGAGTGAAGGCGTGGTGGCAGGAACAAGCTGAGAGCTCACATCTTGATCTGCAAGCAGGAAAAGAGAGACACACCAGGAATGGCATGAGTCTTTTGAACTTCAAAGCCCATCCCACAGTAACACAACTCCTTCAACAAGGTCACACCTCCTAATCCTTCCCAAACAGTTCCACCAACTGGGGACCAAGTAGTCAAGCATGTGAGCCCATGAGAACCATTCTTACTCAAGCCTCCTTGGCTGGCAATGGCTTGTAATGTTTGGGGTGGTCAATGGGACCCCACTGACCAACAACAGAGAGGTAAACCCATACTAGCCACAGGCTTTTTATTTGACAGCCTATGTCTGGGAGAGAGGTACTGTTTCTTCTGTTCTAGGGTAACTCCCTTTCCCCGCCCATGTGTGTTTATATATTTTAGGAAGCTACAGTAGTAGGTTTCCATATGGCATTTTCAGAGGTCTTAGTGTTTATCTTTTTCCATGTTCACTGCTCTACCCTACCCTCCTATTCCCAACCCCATTAGCTCTTTCTGTTCCATTATTCCTCTGCCCCTCCATGCCTTCTGTGTTTTGGCCCTCTTCCCTTGAAATACACTCCATGGCTCCTTACTGGATCCTCAGTTTCACATAAACATGTAAAGAGTCAAAGATAAAATTTAAAGTTTGTTTTATTTATTTATTTATTTATTTATTTATTTATTTATTTATTTATTTATTTATTTATTTATTGTGTGTGTATGCATACTCAAGTGTACACACATGTCTGTGTGAGCTCACACATATGTCATGATGCATGTGAGGAGGCCAGAGAACAACTTTCAGGAGTTAGTTCTTTCCATTAGATGGATCCAGGCATTGGATTTAGGTTGTCAGTCTTGGTAGCCTTTACCCACTGAGCTTTCTCACTGGCCCCAGAGTTCATATTTTTATTTTTATTTTTTATTTTGAGACAGAGTCTCTCTACATAGCCCTGACTGTGTAGGCCAGACTGGCTTGAGCTCACAGAGATCTACCTGTGCTTGTCTCCTGAGTGCTGGGATTAGAGATTTGTGCCACCACACCTGGCATAGATTTTATATTTTCTAACAGACCTAAGATCTGGAGTTCGTAATACAGGTCTATAATCCCAGCTACTTGGGAAGTTGAGGCAGGAGGATTGAAAGTTCAAGGCTACATAGCAAGACTCTGTCTAAAAATAACAGAAAACAAACAAAAGAATTCATAGGCTCAAGGAGAAGGAACATACAGAGAGGACATGAGGGTATTTAATAGAATACGGTTTGTTAGGCTAGTGGACTAAGGTTTGAGATTAGGGAGTCTAGAATACATCTGAGTATTTATAAGAGGGACTTAAGCAGGAGAAAGAACTTGAGCAAATGTATGTAGGTTTCCTGAGGACCAGGATGCTGATAGGTGGAGGTCTTTAAATTTGATTGAATTATTTGGTGTTTTGCTGTTTAGTTTCTTGAGTTCTTTATATATTTTGGATATCTGTCAGATGTGGGGTTTGTGAAGATCTTTTCCCATTCTGTAGGCTGTTTTGTCTTATTTACTGTGTTTTTTGCCTTACAGAAGCTTCTCAGTTTCAGGAGGTCCCATTTATTAATTGTCACTCTCAGTGTCTATATTACTGGTATTATATTTAGGAAGTGGTCTCCTGTGCCAATGCATTCTAGGCTACTTCCTACTTTCTTCTCTATCAGGTTCAGTGTAGATGAATTTATATTGAGGACTTTGATCCACTTGGATTTGAGTTTTGTGCATGGCGATAGATATGGATCTATTTGCAGTCTTTTACATGTTGCCATCCAGTTATGCCAGCACTATTTGTTGAAGATGCTTTCTGTTTTCCATTGTACAGTTTTGGCTGCTTTGTTGAAAATCCGGTGTTCATAGGTGTGTGGATTAATGTCAGGATCTTTAACTCAATTCCATTGGTCCACATAATCTGTTTTTATGCCAATACCAAGCTGTTTTTATTACTATGGCTCTATAGTAGAGCTTGAGGTCAGGGATGGTGATGCCGCCAGAAGTTGCTTTATTGTAAAAGATTGTTTTAGCTATCCTAGGTTTTTTGTTCTTCCAAATAAAGTTGAGTATTGTTCTTTTGAGGTCTGTGAAGAATTGTGTTGGGATTTTGATGGGGATTGCATTGAATCTGTAGAGTGCTTTTGGTAAGATTGTCATTTTTATTATGTTGGTTCTACCTATCCATGAGCATGGGAGATCTTTCCATTTTCTGATATCTTCTTCAATTTCTTTCTTCAAAGACTTAAAGTTCTTATCATACAGGTCTTTCACTTGTTTGGTTAGAGTTACCCCAAGGCACTTTATATTATTTGTGGCTATTGTGAGGGTGATGTTTCTCTGATTTCTTCCTCAGCCCATTTATCATTTGTGTATAGGAAGACTACTGATTTTTTTGAGTTAATCTTGTATCCTGCCACATTACTGAAGGTGTTTATAAGTTGTAAGAAAATAGGGTATAGATCTAAACAGAATTCTCAACAGAAGATCTCAATGACTGAAAGACATTTAAGGAATTGCTCAACATCCTTAGTCATCAAGGAAATGCAAATTAAAACAACTCTGAGATACCATCTCACACTTGTCAGAATGGCAAGGATCAAAAACATTGACAGCTTATGTTGGAGAGGATGTGGAGTAAGGGGAACACTCCTCCACTGTTGGTGGGAGTGCAAACTTGTACAGCCACTTTGGAAATCAGTATGGCAACTTCTTAGAAAAGTGAGAATCAATTTACCTCAAGACCAAAGTATACCACTCTTGTTCATATACCCAAGGGATGCTCAATCATACCACAAGGACACTTGCTCAACTATGTTCATAGCAGTATTGTTTGTAATAGCCAGAACCTGGAAACAACCTAGATGCCCTTCAACTGAAGACTGGATAAAGAAAATGTGGTACAGATACACAATGGAGTATTACTCAGCTGTAAAACACAATGACATGATGAAATTTGCAGGCAAATGGATGCAACTAGAAAATATCCTGAATGAGGTAACCCAGACTCAGAAAGACAAACATGGTATGTACTCACTCACAAGTGGTTACTAGATGTAAAGCAAAGGATAATCAGACTATAACCTAAAAGCTCCAGAGAAGCTAGGAAACAAGGAGGACCCTAAGAGGGATGCATGTATCACCTTGGGAAAGGGAAACAGATGAGATTTCCATGAATGAACTGGGGATAAGGAGGGGCAATAGAGGGGAAGGGATGGGGGATGAGAACATGAGGGAACAGGATGGTTGAGCTGGGGGAGGGACGGAGTGGGAGAGCAATGAAAGGGGTATCTTGATGGAGTCATTATGAGGTTAGGGAGAAACCTGGTGCTAGGGAAATTCCCAGGAACCCACAAGGATGACCCCAGATTAGACTACTAGCAATAGTAGAGAGGGTGCCTGAACTGGCCTACCCTGGTAATCAGACTGGTGAATACCTTAACTGTCATCATGGCGCCTTTCTCCAGTAACTGATGGAAGCAGATGCAGAGATCCACAGCCAAGCACCAGGCCAAACCCTGGGAGTCCAATTGAAGAGAGGGAAGAGGGATTATATGAGCAAGTGGAGTTAAGATCATGATGGGGAAATCTTCAGAGATAAGCTCATAAGAACTCACGAACTTTAGACTGACAGCTGTGGAATCTGCATGGGACCGGACTAGACCCTCTGCATACGGGAGACAGTTATGTAGCTGGGTCTTTTTGAGGGGCCCCTGGCAGTGTGATCAGGATCTATCCATGTGCATGAGCTGACTTTCTGGATCCCATTACCTATGGTCGGACACCTTGCACAGCCTTAATGCAGGGGGAGGGGCTTGGTCCTACCTCAACTGAATATACCAGGTTTTGCTGTCCCCTCCCCATGGGAGGACTTACTTTTTTGGAGGAGGGGATGGGGATGAGTGGGAGGAGGGATGAGAGAGGGATCTATGGTTGGTATGTAAAATGAATAAAAAGGGTTCTTTTTTAAAAAATAAATTTGGTTATGGAGTTGAATAGCAGAGTGATAAGAAAAAGTGTTGGGAACCCAAACACAATTAGATCCATGCATTTGCAGTAAAACCAGTTCCTGGATTGTGCCTTCTCTTAAGCTGTGCTCTGAGAGTTGATCTGACAGTGTGAGATGTACAGTTGATATAAGGTTAAAAGAGCCATTTCATATCTGTTTTCATCTCTGTGAATGGCTTCTTCTCTCTACCTCTACACTAGCATTGGAGACTTGGAATATATTGGTATGTTTTAAATTTTGGGTAACTAAACATGCAAAACCTTACATTTTTTTAATTTGGGTTAGTATACATCATAAAACCTGCCTGTTGAGTCATTTTAAGTGGCATTAAGTCCATTCACAATGTGTGCACCCATCCCCATCGCCCTTAGTGTTAGTGAGAGTGTAACTGAGTCATGTCTCATTCGCCCTTTGCATCACTCCCATCCACAAGTGCGACGGGTTTCTCTACTCAGTGTGATTTGAAACAGAGGCATCGGCAATAGTGTATATTAAGCTTAAGTTCAACAGGTACTGTGCAAACTATAGATGCTTATGCCATTGGGTGTATGGCTATTACATTGCGGCAGTGACTTCACCACTGTGGAGATGTGACTTCTGTCGCTGTCTTTTCCGTAGCTGTGGAAGGTCTACAAGTGCGGAAGCGCTTATTTATATACAGCGTTTACGATGATGCCTTTACTGTGTAACACAGGGCTTGACATGCGCTAGGCATTCATTGATGCTGCTTTGGTGCTGGTGTGTGTATACATGTGTATGCACATAGAGCCCAGAGGACAACCTTGTGTTTCCCCAGGAGCAATCCACCTTGTGTGGGTGTTTAAAATATACTAATTTTAATTTATTTTTTGAGAATTTTATTCGTGTGTACAATAATTTTGATCATGTTCAACCCCATGCCTCAAACCCCAACTTCTCTGGATCTCACCCATCTCTTTCCTATTCTCACGTTTCTCTCTCTCTCTTTTAAAAATAACTGAGTCCAGTTAGTGCTGCCTGTGTGTGCCTGAGTGTGGGGCCATGCACTAGAGCTTGGTCAGCCTACCAAGGGTCATACCCCGAAGAAAACTGACTCCCCTCCTCTAGCAGCCATCCGTGGCCAGTACACTGCAATTGGAGGTGGGTCCTCATGGGGGGCCTCCTGGGCTCTTCCTCCATCCATGCTGGAGAGTGGATTGGCTTGGTTATGTGCAGGTTTTGGGTAGGCAGTTACAGCTGTTGTGAGTTTATGAATGCAAAGGTCCTGTCAAGTCCAGAAGACACTGTCTTGCAGCAGCCCTCCTCATATAATCACACTAACAATTGAGAATGCCTCATAAAATATTATGTATTTTCTTAAAATATGTGAAACAAGGGCTGAGAGAATGTAGCTCAGTTGGTAGATGTTTTGCTTAGAGTGGCACAAAGCTATGAATTTGATCCATGATACTACATAAAAGTAGGTGTGGTGGCACATGCTTGTAATCCTAGTACTTAGAAGGTAGTGACAGGAGGGTCAGAAGTTCAAAGTCATCCTCAGCTACATAGCAAGTTTGAGGACAGGCTGAGATACAGAGACTGTGTCTGAAATAAAATAATTAAAAAATGATGCAGTTAAAAAACTGTTCTGCCACATTTCAAAGACTGTAGAAGGCTACCGACACTAAGATGCTGTTTTATGTGCACTGATAAAGGGGGAAGACTAACAGACTGGGATATGACACTTGTTGTATGTTGTAAAATGGACCCACATTTTAGTGATGCTGTAATATGAAAAGTATGCATTTTACAGCGGAGGTAAGTGTATTACTGGTACATTGGAATAAAAGCATAGACTCATGCATAAAAAATGGTATTTAGCCAATTCAAAATGTGGTTAGCTTGATGAAGGGAGAAGGGGGAATAGTGGACAGGGCTGTGCAAAGGACTTTATATTTTGTAAGGCATTTAAAGCAAACATGACCAGGAAAAGATTGGACAGCCAGCCAGTTGGTCAGTTGGTGAATGCTTATATATGGTGAATCCTGTATGTAGCACAATGAAAAGCATATTTAAAAAGGTGCATAGAAAGTGAGACGTGGTGGCATGTGCTTGTAGTCCTTGTCACAACCTATACATAGTAGTGGACTCCCCCCCCCTTTTGTGGAAAGGTAGGCAGAATGCCTACATTTTTTGTTTATAAATTAAAGGAAGCACCATATATTACCTTAGTAAGGCTAACAAGCGGGGGAGAGTTGATTTTGAAGGCATTTCTTGATGTTAATAAACATGTTTATTAAAAAAAAGTTTCCTTTTTTTTTTGAAGCCAATTTTTCTGGCTATTCTTTTATTCTCTCTTAGACATGTGATATCTAGAGAGGCTCAGGTTATGGAGTACCTTACTGAAATGTATTTATTATACAAGGTGAAGAAAACCCAGAATCATGCCTAGAATCTATAAAGAAGCATTTATTTATTTTCAAACCCAGAGCCTTGAGCACACGACGTGAGTTCTGTGTACGTATCCCACCACTGAGTCACACTCCCTACCCAGGAGACTTATTTATTTATTTATTTATTTATTTATTTATTTGGTTTTTCGAGACAGGGTTTCTCTGTGTAGCTTTGCGCCTTTCCTGGAGCTCACTTGGTAGCCCAGGCTGGCCTCGAACTCACAGAGATCCACCTGGCTCTGCCTCCCGAGTGCTGGGATTAAAGGCGTGCGCCACCACCGCCCGGCTCGAGACATCTTTAAAACAGTTAATAAGTGAACAAGTCCTACAGCTTCCTCCCCCAACCTGGCTCTTCATATAGACAGGGCTGACCTCAAGCTCCATCTCCTGCCTCGGTTTCCACTGTGCTGAGATTCTTGACATGCCGTCATGTCCAGCACACATCTTTCTTTGATGCCTTATGGAAACCTACAGAGGTCTGCAGGACCAGCTGAGGGGTGCAGGGGAATGTTTGATGTACTCCCCCAAGCAGTGAGGAATTAAGGAACCGGGAAGGGGTGTTTGTTCATTGGTACTTTACGGACCCTCACCTTCCACACCCATGAAAAAGGAATGTTTTGTATAGTCTCATAATATCCTTCTAGCTTTCACACTTAGGTATTTAGTAGATATGGTTTACATATTATTGTTATTTTATATGTATGGGTGCACAGAGTAAGTCCAGTGCTCATGGAGACCAGAAGAGGCTGTTGGGTCCCCTGGAGCTGGAGTTATGGGTGCCATGTGGGGGCTGGGCACTGAACCCAGGTCCTCTGGGTGAGCAGCCAGTTCTCTTAACAGTGGAGTCACCTCTTTGTTATTGTTTTAAAGATAGTTCCTTCTCTGTAGCCCAGGCTAGCCTGGAACTTATGTAGCCCAAACTAGCCTTAAAGGCAGGCATATCAGTCTTCTTGTCTCAGCCTCCCAAATGCTGAATATAGTCATGAACCCCCACAGCTTGCTTAATAGTACTTATTATTAATTAAAATGCTTGACAAGATCTATTTTTAAAATAACAAATGTAGTCACATCATTAGGTCCAGAATCTTGCTTCCTAATGAAATGAGAAAGAAAAGGCTAACCACTGCCTAAAGATGTTCATAATTCCATTACTAAAAAAGTAAAACTCTTTACATGCCTGCAAATACAGAGCTGGTTAAATCAGTGCAGACCTTCTTTATGTACTGTGTTGTAACTGTAGATGACAATAGTTGCTATGTAATACCATAGCAACACCAGATGGTGAAAGAGCAGACTGGACCACATGACTCAAATTCTAAAAATGTGCATGAAAAGGGACTATGGAAAAATTTTAAATAGTATATTGAGATGAAGGATTTCCCTTCTCACTATTTTTTTAAAAAGATTATATTTAGTTTTTTTGGGGAGCCAGCTCTTTCAAGATAAATGAGAATTTTTCCTTTTGAAAATGGCAGTTGGTAGAGTAGAGGGGACTGGAAAACTAAGTGACCCCTTTGAAGTCAAAATGAAAGCAGTTTTAAGCCAGAATTGCTTTATTTAGCAATACCCACACTGACTATTTAATTTTGTCCTTTAGAAGGGAGTTGGCCTCACACAATTGCTGGGAAGTTAGAATATTGAAGAGGATTGGTAAAAAAAGTGGGAGGATCAAAGCCAATGTGATTGGCTTATTCTTCTGCATTACCAAATAAAGCAAGCTTTTGAACTGGATCTACTTTAGTCAATATTTGGGTATTTGCTTTGAAGCTATTTGTTTGCGATAATGCCATTATCATCCTCAACAGAGCCAAAGTCTGACCCTGAGATGGCAGAATCTTAACTAATTTTGTCATTTTTTATAGAAAGTGAACCCTCTGAGGACATGGAGTACCATTTCTCAAAACTTCCTGTTTTGATTTTGGGTTCAGTGCTGCTCTGTGACGATCAGAACCTATACACCCCACACTTCATGTTGTCACCATACCACCACAGCCGGAGTGGGAGCTGGTCATGAGTCAGGGAGACCAGGAAAAGACAAACGGCCGGAAGAGTTGCAGACCTCTGCCGCCTACTGCCCAATCCAGCTCTTCCCTTAATGGGGCTCATTAGTGTCTTAGAACTCCAGTTGTACTTCCTCCTGCTGCACTGTCAGGAGAGCGGGAAGGAACAGGAGGTCACAGCCACATGGCTTGAACCTTAGGGCCATTGTTTTCAGGTGCCGTTAGAAAGTTACGTTATAGAGACTACCACCCCAAACAAAAGTAGACAGAAGACACGCGCAAGCAGAAGCAGTTCCCCGAAGAAGAGACATAACAAATGAGTTATGTGTAGTAGAATGGACTAGAAATAAGAAAACACATCTATTGTAAAGGTAAAGCATTTGCCTGTGGGTTTTAGTTTTCTGACTTCTGGCCTTGTCAGGCCTTTTCTTAATGGTCTACTGTAGTTCTAGTAAATGTAAGAGGAAAAAGAGACAAAGCATAGCTTTCAGTAGCATCTGCGACTTTATCCCCCCCCCCTTTCTCTCTATTTCTCACCCATGCACTATTTTCAAGTAGCATTTATGAGATCATCCGATCTCGGATCGCGTGTGAGAAAGGCAGTGTTCAGGTAGCTCTCAACAGCGTATTTTCCTTTCCTGTTCCAGAAAAGCTGACTCACATCTGATAGGGGAAGGGTCCCCGTGCCTGTTCAGAAGGTGCTGTGGGAATGGAGAGGTGACTCAGCACTTCGGAGTATTTGTTGCTCTTGCAGAGAGGACCAGGTTTGGATCCTAGGACCCACATAGTAGCTCACCACCATCTGCAGTCCCAGTTCCAGGAGAGCCAACAGGGACGCACGTGGTGCACATACCTACACGTATGCAAAACATCCACCCACTCAAACTAAAAGGAAAGTCTAGTGTTTCCTTTTTTAAAAACAGAAGCTACTTGAGGGTCCCCAAGAAGGCAAACCCGGCAGTAAGAAGAGGGCAGGCTGGAAAGACTTTCAGTAGGCCCGAAAGCGCACGTGGTTACTGGAGAGTGTCAAGCTGAGGAGACAGAGATGGAGCTTCAGCGTGAAGCGTGTCCTGTGCGTGAAGGTCGAGACTGGGTTACCTGTCCATGGCAACCGTAGAGTTGGATCTGCAGGTCCATGTGGCTAAGCCTTGCTCACCAGGAAGGTGCTTTTAGGAGGTGATGGGACCTGTAAGGTCTTCAGATCTTTGGAGACCTGCCTGAGAGGGTTGTTGTGGGACCCTGACTTCACCTCTCCCTCTTACTTGGTTCCTGGCCATCATGTAAGAGGTCTGGCTTTGCCTTGCACTCCCGCCAGGACATGCCACCTCATCCCGCTAGCTTCTGCCCTTCCCCAGGTCTGTCTTCTGCTTTATGTCACACACACACACACACACACACACACACACACACACACACACACACACATGGTGCTTCCTCTTCCCCCACCCACCCCTACTCACATACATGTGCAGGTACAGATAGATACACATGTGCATGAACATATGCACATACACAAAGATATGTTCATACATGCATTCACATGAACATATGCACACACACAAACATGCTCACACATACATTCACATGCACATATGCACACACAAGCACATAAAATATATGTTGATAAAAAATATGTATAAATGGCTTCATGTATCTATAAAATTCAGTATTCACACATGAGAAAAAAAATGTTAGATTTGCCTTTCTGAGTCTGCTTTATTTTGCTTAGTATCATAATCTCTAGTTGCAAACAACAGAAGAAAATCTCTTTCTTCAAACAACAAACATAATTTTGTTCTTAGTGGCAGACTAAACCTCTATTGTGTTTATATACCACATTTTCTTGATCCAGTCCACCTTAATGAGTGTCATCTGATGGGGCCAAGATGGAATTTCAGTGTAGTTTAAACTTGTGTTTACCCAGGAGCTAAGGATGGCAGACATTTTTTTTCCCACATGAATATTGGCCATTTCTACTTCATCTTTGAGAACTGGATGTTCATTCATAAGTTCTCTTACTGATTGGGTAGTTTGAATTTTGGTATTTAGTTTTTTGAGTTCTTCATATATTCTGGATATTAGCCTTTTGTCAAATGTATAGGTAGCAGAGGTTTTCTCCCACCCTGTAGGCTGTTTCTTCATGGGATTGTTCCTTTTGCTTTGCAGAAGTTCCTCACTTGATGAAAGTCTTTGGGCACTGTTTCCTGAGCCGTTAGGACTTTCACAGTCCTTCCCTGTGTTTATACCTTGAAGCGTTTTTCATAGGCTTTTTTCTAACAGTTTCGGTTTCAGGTCTAGCAAGATGCAGCAGTGCCTGCCTTTAACCTGGTTCTTGGGAGAGTACTGGGACCCTCTCTTCTGCCTCCTTGCTCACTCGAGTTCTCAGCCGAGCAGCCCTCTCCTCTGCTATATCCCATGAGCAGGCCTGGCTTAACATTCTGTTGTCAACATCGTGAAAAAGCTTTTTTTTTTTTTTTTTTTTAGGTTATTTTATTTTTTATATGTATGAGTGTTTTACCTGCATGTATGTTTGTGTACCATGTGTGAGCCTGGTGCCTGAGGGGTGATAGGCACAGAGAGGGTGATAGATCCACATAGGACTGGTGTTAGAGTATACGAGCCACTATGTAGGTGCTGGGAATTGAACCTGTGTCCTGGAAGAGCAGCCAGTGCTCTTTAACCACTGAATGATCTCTCTGGCTTCTTGGCAATTCTTAATCCTTATTTTATTTATTTATTTATTTATTTATTTATTTATTTATTTATTTATTTATTTATTTATGTGTGTGAGAGAGAGAGACAGAGACAGAGAGACAGAGAGACAGAGACGGGAGGGGGAGAGAGGGAGGGAGGGAGGGAGGGAGGAGAGAGAGTCTGGGGCAGGGTGGGGGTGCAGCAGTGACAGTGGTGTGGAGAGCATGGGTTCAGGAGTGGACTTTTCCCTTCTACCATGTAGGTCTTGGGGACTGAACTCTGGTCATCAGCCTTAGTGGCAGACACCTTTATCCATTGAAACATCTTGCTTGCCTCAACATCTTGACTTTTTGTTTGTGATAGGGTCTGGTTCGGCACCCACTATGCAGACCAGCCTGGCCTTGATCTCAGAGATCCACATGCCTCTGCTTCTCAGGAGGTGGGATCAAAGGCATGCACCACCATGCCTAATGATTATTAACTTTAAATTTGATCCTGGTGTGTGGTAAAGCCCCTGGGGAGGGGGGGGAGGGAGGGGGGAGGGAGGGGGGGGAGACAGTGGAGCCTGGACTGGTGGGTTTGGACCATTTGCTGCTCCACCTTAGGAAGGACTTTTGGTGTTGGTTTCATATTTCACAACACCCCAGATCCCATCTGGCTACTGTTTCCTGGCTTCCACATCATGTCTGCTGTGTTCTTCCACATGGGGTGATGAGTCGCCCGAGGGAGAGGAAGGAGTTAGTGTTCTGTTGACACCTTCCTCCTTCCTCTGGGGCCTGGGTGCCAAGGATGCTAGAAGCTCTTGGTCTTGTGGGGAGTGTGAGTGGACAACTCCACCTCTGGCAGTTGTGTTTGGGCATTTGGTGGGCGGCTGACTGGGGGTCTGGGACACTGAACTCACGCCTATCCAGGGACTCAACAGTCTCAACACGGAGGTTGACAGCTCCTTGGCATACTTGTTTGCCATGGAATGCAGAGGTCGTCTGGCGGGCTGAGTCTGTCGGTTGCCTGAGCATGTACTTGTTGGGCAGCTGTGGTACTGATGCGTCCTCCCGGCTCCAGTTTGTGTTTTTAACTCTTTGGGGGCCCGCCACCCACCTCCCAAATAAATACTTAGAGACTTATTCTTACTTAAGGTTGCCTGGCCTTAGCTTGGCTTGTTTCTAGCCAGCTTATCTTAAATTATCCAACCTACCTTTTGCCTCAGGGCTTTTACTTCTCTCTATTCTATACACCTCTCTGTCCTTCTTACTCCATGGCTGGCTATGTAGCTGGTCCCTGACATCCTCCTCTCCTTCTCTTGCTCCTCTCCCTGAAAAAAGGGCCGTCCTTCCGCTCAACCCCTTCTAAAGAACTCTCACTACACTTCCTCCCTACCACTTCCTGTCAGCTATTTGCTGACTCAGCCTCTTGACCCCAGGTTGATTTTACTTAATCAAACAAATGTAACACAGTGGAAGCAAATGTAACACACCTTTACCCAGTTAAAATAATATTCCACACCACTCCAGTGAGGAGCTGCACTTTTCTTAGGAACAGCCTTGCATTCAAAGGCATGCACAGCTGAATCATTGGCTGTAACTCAGAAGTGTCTTCTCTATCTCCTTCCAACTTTCTAGTCCAACTGAATGTTTTCCTACCAGATGGTTTGAACCACACACTCTGAGCTGTCAAATATATATAGTCTGTAATTTCAGTGATCATATGTATAAATGGTCTTATAGTGGCATATAAAATTGCTTGCACAGCACAAAGGAAGTGGTGGAATTTATGCCAATAATTAACATTTTATATGTTTGTGACCCTGCACAGTATTGGTGGCCACTGTGTTGATGTGTTTCAAAGTGATTCATAAACTCCCTTAATAGTTAGGTCATGAAAAGATGCATGAAATCTGATATATGATAAATGGATTGTGTGCAAATTTTGGCCAGATGAGTAAAGATGAGTGATACCACCAGATGCACCGCATTTCCAGCACATATGGTATATTTCTGGTGTAAGTGGTATTTTCTTCTAGAACTGCTTTAGTCTAAGCACGCTATTTTCAAGTGAGCACATAACACTAGAATTCATTTCTAACCAGAGCTTAGTGTCTCTCCTATCCTTGTGACTTTGGGCTTCTTTGTTTCTCACTTTGGGAGTCTGTGAACCTTTTATTGTTTTTGTTTTGAGACAGGGTCTCACTATGTAGTTCCAGCTGTTCTGGAACTTAAAGAGATCAGCCTGCCTCTGCCTCCGGAGTGCTGGGATTAAAGGTGCACACCATTAGCCATTACGCCAGCCTCTCCCCTGCTTCCTCTCTCAACCATTAAAAACCCACCCTATTGTTTGCTTTGGGCATTTGCCTTAGTTTCTTTTCTGGTTGCTGTGATAAAACGCCCTGACCAAAGCAGCTTACAGGGAAGGGAGTTTCTTACAGTTCAGCACAGCAGGGAAGTCATAGCTGCCAGAGCTGGAGGGAGTTGGTTACATGACACCCATAGTCAGGACCTGAGAGCGGCGATTATGTATGCTGTGCTTGCTCAGTTGACTCCTCTGTCTTTATTCAGTCCTGGACCCAGCCCATGAAGTGGTGCCACCCACATTCAGATGAGTCCTCCACTTAATTAGCTCAGTTCAGAAAATCCCCCACAGGCATATCCACAGGCTAATTTGCTCTGGACAGGTTTTTTAATTGTGATTCTCGATTGTGTCAAGTTGACAATGAAAACCGCCATCAAAGCCCTCTTGGGTAATAGCTCTTCTTCTCCTCCCTCTCGTCGGCAGCCTTGGTGTTCTGCCCTCACACGTCTTGAACGCTATTAGCTTTTAGTCTACGTCTTGGCGTTCCTTGGAGCCCACCCTTAGCTGCTGTCCTGGACAGTTTTGTGTCACCTTGACACAAACTAAAGTCATCTGAAATGTCTCCATGAGATCAGGCTGTAGGCAAGCTTGTAAGGCATTTCCTTAATTAGTGATTGATGGCGAGGGCCCGGCCCACTGTGGGTAGTGCCACCCCTGGGATGCTGGTCCTGGATTCTCTAAGGAAGCAGGCTGAGCAAGCTATGAGGAATGAGCCAGTAAGAAACATTCCTCCATGGCTTCTGCATCAGCCTCTCCTCCGGGCTCCTGCCCTGTTTGAGTTCCTGTCCTGACTTCCTGTGATGTGAACAGTGATATGAAAGCATAAGTCAAACCCTTGCCTCCCCAATTTGCTCTTTGGTCATGGTGTTTCATTGCCACGGTAGAAACCCTAGCTAAGACAGCCGCGTAGTCAAAGACTGATAAGCTTTGGGATTTTAAAGATGGAACCTAGAGCCAGGGACACAGCTCAGTGGTAAAGCACTTACCATGGGTCCAATCTCCAGTACTGCAAAACCAAGATGGTGGCTGGTGAGAGGGCCCAGCAGCCTGCCGCCAGACCTGATGAGCTTGAGTTCAGTTCCCAGAACCCACACGGTGGCAGGAGAGAATGACTCTTGCGAGTTGTCCTCTGACTTCCTCACCTGTGCCCCGGCATGAACCCTCCTTCAAACAAACAAACAAATGTAAAAGTAAATAAGTGAACTAAGATGGACGTACTGGTGACCGTTATTTTGAAAGGAATTCTGACCGTGGCTGGGGCTGGGTCATGGATTTTTTCCAGACATGAGAAGCTTTAAAATGCTTGGTCTGCTTGTGAGACTGCCGTTTTCTCCACGGTGGGCTGGCAAGGGAGCAATCCTGACTTTTAAAGGTGCCGGGGTGTGAGATCCTCTTGCTGCGGCCCTTGTATGCACACCGTCACCTGGTTCAGGTGAGGGCTCATGTTCTTACCGCGCTCACCTCCTGCCTCCTGCTTCCCCACGGAGAACTGGTGGCTTCTGTTTCAGGCGCTTCCACGTAGACGGAGTTTACCCTCAGTTGCCAGTTTCTCCCATCCCTGGGAGAGGTGCGCAGCACAATCACTGGACACTGTTGCTGGTATTTGCTCTCCATTTGTCCTCATTACTAAGAACCATCTCATCTCGACAGCAAACACCGCCCTTCCCGTTCAGTGTGATGTCTTCACACGTGTCTTGCATGCTGCATTATTAACTTTCATTTTAGAAAGATCAGCTTGATCTTGGAGCCAAGTGTGATCTGGATCTCATGACTTCCTGTGTGTGCTTTTCTGACACTCTCCCGTTCTGCCCGTCTGTCATCATCCCCTCAGGCCGATGGCTGCCGTGTCCATTAGGAACTTCGCTTTTGGAGCGGTTGCTTTTCCCTCTTACCATCCTGCCTTCTCTGTCAAGAATAATTCTCTCCTGTTTAACTGGGCACGGTAATCCTAACAGCAAGGCTGCCTCCAGGCTTGAAGAAGTCCAGTGTCGTGTAAAAGGATCCTTTCCCTGTCAACTGCTCAGTGCTCTCCGGATCAATTATTTATTACTTGTGTAACTCGCATCCCCGCCAAAGTGTGTATCAGCATGACGCTACACTTGCTGCCTTCAGGGGCCTTGTTCTCATATCGGCTGCCTTCTTCAGAGTCTAATTGTTATGGGACTGGCCTGTTACTGAGCCTCTTAGCCACAGCTGTCCGACTTTGTGTCCACTCCACTGACGCCCAGTTAAAGCTCTGAGGACGCTGCGGAAGGGCCAGCAGAAGTCTGCGGTGAGCCTTAGCGGAGGCCCTTCCTTGGGTGCATTGTTCTCCTTCTCACCGACTCTCCAGCCTCTGCTCAGCCCTTTCTAACCTAAATGTCCTTCGGAGGGAAGTGCTGAGGGGTTGTGTGATGATACATCAGGACAGCGCTAGGTGTAATTCCTCCCTTAGTCATTTCCAGGAAGCCCCAGATGGGAGGGCTAGTCCTGGAAGGAGTGGGAAAGCCAGCGTCACAGGCAGGGTGGGGGCTGGGAGCAGGTGTCGTACTTCTGGACTTGCTGAGTGGTGGGTGTAGAGCACATCAACCTTCTGAAGGCCTGAGAAGGTAGCTGGGAATCCAGGGTGGTTTTGTGATATCAGATGAGGGGTTCCTGATGATAGTGGGCTTTGCATTGGCTTGAAATAACTCAGGTTTGGGTGATGGGACAGGCCCTGTATTTTCAGCCTTTACTGAGCACAGAGGAATACTTCTGCTTTATGAAGTCCTTACGACATTATCTGGCTTAGGTTATTGAGTAGGAATGACAGGGAACAATAATTGTTGGTGTAACCTTTAAAAAGATATTTTACTCTGTTGAGACAAAGTCTTGCTGTGTAGCCCTGTCTGGCCTGGACCTCCCTGTGTAGGCCAAACTGTGCTCAAACTACATTGCTTCTGACAGCAATCTTTTTGGTGCTGGGGAATCAAACCCAGTGCTTCCTGAATGCTAAGCAAGCACTTTACACTGACCACTTTTATTTCTTATGAGCTAGGCTTGCTGTGTAGCTCAGGCTAGCCCCGAATCCTTGCTCTTCTTGCCTCAGCCTCCTGAGCAGTGGTGTACCTTCTCAGATGGTCTTTAGTATGATAAAAGTAAGTCTCTAAAGACATGAAAGTAGAACATGTTCTTTACAGGGAAGGCGAATGTCTATAAATTCTGCTTCTCAGCTGTTCGTTATTCCTTCATCCATTAATGGCTGTCAGAGTTCAGTCCACTGTACAGTGTCTGTTGATTAGTAAGACTTTGAATCAGGTGTTCGTGGCTGAACAGCACATCTTTAGATGTGGTTTACTTCAACCTCAGTAAGTTGTGGTGGGAATGTAAAGTTCAGTTGGGAAAATAATTTAGTCAGGAAAGGATTTTAGTAAAATATCTTAAATTTTATCAATAAAATACATTTTAATTGCAAGTCTATTTTTTGGTTCCAGTGACATTTTCATACATGAAATCTGTTAAGAAACTTATTTTAACCTGAAGCTTTTTCTTCTCTTGTCCTTAACCATAGCCAACCTTATGTAGTTTTGGTGCCTGTCCTGGATCTTGCGCTGTAGACCAGACTGGCCTCAAACTCACAGAGATCCACCTGGATCTGCCTCCTGAGTGCTGGGAATAAAGGCGTTTGCCACCCAGCCTGGTGGGGATAAACCTCTTTAGAAGTGGTAGCAGGTTTTAATAAATGTGTGTTGGTGTGGAGAGGTCATCATTCACCACCTGGTGCAACTTGCAGGAAAAATGACGTATTTACTGCTATATTATGAACCAAGGTAACTTCAGTGGAAAACTCATTGAGCTGGATTCATTCTCCAGCAGGCAGTTCTGTGAGTCTCTCATCATAGCGTCCTTAAGATCCCGTCAACTTGAGGTTTTTCTAGACATTAAGAATAAGGGGATGCAATTGCCTTAACATTTATGATGCTAAATAAGTGTCTTTTACAACTTTCCATATTCTTGAATATCAATTATTATTTATGCCAAGTATTTGTTAGAATTGATTCAGTCATTTTTTAAAAAGGAAGTCTTTGTACTTTCTCCTGCTAGTTTATCTTTTATGATATTAAAGTCATTATTTTCTGTAGACACGAAGAAACTGAGGTTCAGATTGACTAGATGAGACAGATTTCTAGGAAAGTTAGGAGACAGATCTAGCTCTTCAGCTCCATGTGGTCCTGCCTTCTCCTGTGCTGGTGCTGATCTGCTGTGCTTGTCTTATGCTCTCAGAGGAGAGAGGCCTAGCAGTGAGATGCGTACGTGCTGGGGACCTTACTCGGACACAGATGTATTCCATGCTGGGTGCTTATGTGTTTGAGGTGTTCGTCATGAATGTCAGCATCAGAATCACCAGCGCATCACCTTAGATTTGCAGCCGGGAACCAATTTTCTGTTTCACTGATGGTGAATCCTTAGAATGAAGGATTTAAGATTTTGAAGACTGTACAAGTGATGAGTGAGGAACAAGCAGGCTGATGTATACTTGTAAGGGTGAGGTTGACTTTACCATAGTGAGTATTCATAGGTGGTGTGTGTGTGTGTGTGTGTGTGTGTGTGTGTGTGTGTGTGTGTGTTGGGGGATTGAGGAGAGAACTTGCTGTGTAGCCCAGATGAGCCTCAATGCTCTCAATCCTTTTGCCCCAGGCTTGAGTGCCAAGAACAGACATGGACCACCACCATGTCTAGCTTTGTGTGTATGTGTGTATATGTGCTGGGAATGGAAATGTACCACCATGTCTAGTTTTGTGTGTGTGTGAGGGTGTGTGTGTGCAAGGAATAGACATGTACCACCACCATGTCTAGCTTTGTGTGTGTGTTGGGGGCAGTACTTGTGGTCTCTGGCCTCCTCCTAGTCCTCATCTTCCTCTTCCTTTTCCTTCTCTTTACAGGGTCTTACAATGTAGCTCTGGGTGTCGTCCTGAATTCACTGCGTAGGCCAAGCTGGCCTCAAACACACAGAGCTTCGCCTGCCTCTGCCTTTCTAGTGCTGTAAAGACATGCGCTGCCATGCTTGATGGGGCTTCTTTTCAATGGATGCTGATCCATTGGTTGATTGCTCCTTATACTTTGGACTTACACAGTTGCAGCTGAAGGGTAGGCGGTAAGAATACACATTAACTTAGGCTGAAATATATCTAGGAGTGTCAGATTAATGCCATTACTGCTCTGTGTGCCAGAGATGAAGCATGAGATAATTTTGTTGATTACCACATTTCTTCTTGACCTACTTAGATTCATGTTAGGCAGTCTGTGGCTATTTTAGGATGTTGTAATACATCTGCATAGCACTTTCCAATTTGTTTTTACATATTTGCTTCTCATAATAAACCTGTTGAGTGAGATGACATGGTTGTTTTTGTATCACATGAGGAAATCAAACTAAGAGGTAGTATAACACTGTGGCTAGGAATACATGTTACATTTTATAGGAATTAAATGAATCAGACTGTAAGACCAGCTCTGCCAAGTTTTTTTTTATTTTGTTTTGCTTTTATGAGACACAGGGTCTCATGTAACTCAGGCAAGCCTCAAACTTGCCGTGCAGTTAAGGCCCACCTTGACCTCTGATTCTCCTGGCTCCACCTCCTGAGTGCAGGGGGGCTACAGGTGTGCCCTACTCTCCCCAGTCCAGCTCTACCAGTTACTAGCAGAGTAGCACTGTAGCTGTTTTATCTAAGCTCTGTGTGCATGCGTGTGCATGTCTGTGCCGTAGCACATGTGTGAAAGTCAGAAGACAGCTCAGAGGCGTCACTTCTCTCCACCACGTGGGCCCTGTGGATTGCATTCTGGCGTGGTGCAAGCATCTTTCCTTGCTGAGGCATCTTGCTGGCTTATAACTTGTTTATTTTTTTTTAATGTATGTGTACCGTGGTGTGTGTGTGTGTGTGTGTGTGTGTGTGTGTGTGTGTGTGTGTGTGTGTTGCATACAGAGGCCAGAAGAACTGGAATTGGAATTATGGATGGTGGAAAGCCTCAATGTGGTGCTGGGAACCAAACCTGGGTCCTCTGCAAGAGCAACAAGTGTTCTTGACTGCTGAGCCGTCTCTGCAGTCCCACCCCACCCTGTTTTGTGAGAAGGGTCTGTCATTGGAGCCCAGGGCTTGCTCTTTAGTCTAGGCTGGTTGGCCAGTGGATTCCATGGGTCTGCTTCTTTCTGCGTCCCCAGTGCTGAGATTACAAGTACCTGCCGCCGTGCCCAGTCCTGCCACGGTGCCCAGGTCTCGTGTCTATAGGGCAGGCACTTTATTTATCAACTGAGCTGTCCTTCCAGTCCTGGGATTGCTGGGCACTTTAAACAATAGTGAAGAATAAAGTGTATTTAAAATGGTGGAAACAGGACTTATGAAATGGCTCAGCAGTTAAGAGTACTGGGTACTCTTCAATAAAACCAGGGTTTGATCCCAGCACCCACATGGTGGCTCACAAGCATTTGTAAGTCCAGTTCTAGGGGATATGACACTTACATCTGACTTCCACAAGCACAGGGCGTGTTCATGGTGCACAGACGTACGTGCAGACCAGACACTCATCAAAAATAGTGGAAGCATGTAATGGGCACCCAACAAAGCATTTGGCAGTCCTAACCTCTTAAGAGGTCAGCGCTCGTTTTATTTATTTAACGCAACAAAAATTCAGAACTCCTATTGCTAGACATCAGGAGCACACAGTGGTCTTGCATCTGAGCTGAGGAGTTTGAGACTGTGCACACTGGTGATGTGTGACGTGATGGCATGTTCTATGTGAAGTGCACAGGCATGTTCAAAACCAAGACTGCAAGTAACATGGGAAGCTCTTCCCCAAACACCTGGGATTTGTTAAGCATTTGATTTTGAACTGACTTTTGGTCATCATTTTGTACTCAAAACCCTTTTTATTGGCTCTCCCTCCCCCCGGCCAACAACTTCTACGTTTAATTGTGTATCCCTGAGAGATTTCGAACTACAGTTCAAGAAGCTGTGCTCTGATGGAATTCCGTTTCAGTGGTAGAAATGGTAATTGAGTTGCTAAGAATTTCGTAGAGTGGAGAATGATTGCCAATCAAGACATCATTTCACAAGAAGCGACACTTTGTCTGAGACCTGAGTGACCATATAACTACCTGACCATTGTCACTGTGGTCTGTCATGGAGAGGTGTAGAGACCAGATGGTGTGGGGCTTGTAGGCTATAATAGAAAGCCCAGCTTTCTACTACACGATCATTTTGAACAGGGCAGTGATGTGTTCAAGTTGAGCAGACACTAGGCCAGGAGCAGTGAAGGAAACAAATGGACAGCAGGCATGTCTCTCTTGCTGTCATTTAGAGCCATCTGTGTGTGGCAGGTCAGCCATTAGCTCAGGACTCAGCATTCCTGCTTGCCTGCTAGTGCTCCAATCTGCTAACCAGTGACGCTTATCACGAGGCTCTTTGTTCTAACTGCATAAGGGCCTAGGGTAGGGAGGTAAACTGACATCTGAACCTTTGTTCTAACTGCAGAAAGTGGCCTAGGGTAGGGAGGTAAATTGACATCTGAACCTTTGTTCTAACTGCAGAAAGTGGCCTAGGGTAGGGAGGTAAACTGACAAACGTCTGAGCCTTGGTTACAAAATAGAGATTGGGTAGTGGGGAGTGGAAGGGAAAAGTAAGGTCCCCTAGTATGTGGAGATAGGGGTCGCCGGTAACAAGGCTCCTTCTAGTTGCTCAAGGCCAGTGGCAGCTGGACCGTGCACGTCTCTCCCTGACCACCAGGTGAACAGAAGCAGGGCTGCCCTGCTGCTGCTGCTGCTGCTGCTTTTACTCTGGGGGCATCTCCTCTCCATCAAAGGTGGAAAGAAAGGACAGTGACACCCGTGAGCTCTCTCTGCAAGTTTGCTTCTTTGAATCATACTGTTAAGTTTAGATATTAGAATTGATCGATTCACTTTGCAATAATATGTATAATTATTACAGTAGCAAGAACTTACGAGCACTTCCTAAGAGCTAGTTCCAAGATCTCGTACCTCATTATCCTCTCATCCATTCCCATTTAACAGTAAAGAAAACGAGTTCCAGAGAGGTTAATCTTTCTTAGGTCTGACAGTTGGTCAGTGATAGCAGCCTTCCAAACCACGTTTAACCATCCATTAGAGGCTGTGTGCTTAATCGTTTCTTCACAATCATATGTTCAATCATTTTTATTGGTTACTTAATGTTCTGATAAGGAGGAATGGTGCTCTTCCTTGTGGAGAAGGAAGCCTTGTCATGCAGTAACAACTGGTTTATTTAAGGAAATATCTACCAGCCATGCTAGTGTGCTCCAGCTTTTAATCCCAGAACTTGGGAGGTGGGTGAGGGAAGATCAGGAGTTCAGGGTCATCCTGGGCTCCAGAGTGAGTTTGTAGCCAGTCTGGGTTACATGAGGACATGGGACCATCTTAAAATGATGATGATGATGATGGCTGGTGAGATGGTTTAGCACATGAATAAAGCTTCATGAAATGAGTGTGATCCCTAGAAGTAGAGAACTGACTGGAGATTTGTCCTCTGATCTCCACACGCCTGCCATGCCATGCTTGTTCTCACACCCACACCTCCACAATAATAATAAATAACATTTAAACTGTGAGGAAGTACTCATTTTTATTTTATGTATGAGTGTTTTGCCTGCATGTATAATAAGTGTATGGCATATGTGCCAGGTACGCAAGAAGGCTAGAAGAGGGAGCTTGATCTTCTGGAATGGGGTTATGGATGGTTATAAACTGCCAGAGTTGCTGGGAACTGAGCCTCTTGCAAGAACATTCAGTGTTCTTTACAGTGCCATAACTCTAACCCCATATAATATTTTTGAATCAATAAATAGAAGAAATATAGAAGTCAATTCTGTAGCAACATACTGTATGCTTATGTTCTGAAGAGCTGTGTGTAGGCCACAGAACAAAAATCCATTAAAGGAAGCTGTCCTTTTCTTCAAATAAGTGTGCTGTCTGTTGTGGTAGGGACTTTAAGATGACAAACTGTGGTTACCACAGCAGTAAATCTGTAAATCAAGAAAAACCTTTACCATGACATTCTAAATACTCATTTCCAGTTCTTTTGTTTGTGTGCATATAATTTATAAATGGTCAGGAGATAGCTACTCGTTTTCCATTTAGTATTTTTTAAGATGACAGACTTTGGAGTTAAGCAGTCTCCAGTGAAGAGGAAGAGACTGGGCTATGCAAAGGTTACAAGGCATTAATAATTGATCGGGGTGATGCTTACCAGGCAGCCCACGTCAGTTTTGGACCTGGCCTTGGAAGGAGCAGCTGTGTATTTGGACGTTGGAAAGTTCATCTTTCCAGACAGTCTGTCAGGCTTCCAAGAAAGCCAGAGGGAAATGGAAAAACACAGTGATTGAGAGCTCATGTGGGGCTAACAGGCTGGTGGGTCTGACAGAGAAGAGGAAGCGATCCCCCCGTAGCGTGTTTTAATTGTGGTTAAACTTTAACAGTCAGTGGTGCCGCACAGCTCGTCACAATTATCAGCAGTTGGGTCTTTTCAATGGCTTATGTTTACTAATTTTATCAGGGCTCAAGAACAAAATACTGACAAAGACTGTTTTTGTGCTCAAACTGTTACTCTGTATGTGAATTTAGGTTAACTAAGGGTGAGTTTAAAGTTTCAAACGGATTGTCTACTGGCCATAAAGCTTCCAAATGCTTCCATGATATAACCCTTGGGATGAAATCCTACTGCCATTGATAGCTTCCCTTATCTGAATTGTCTTTAAGTTTTTTGTTTTTAATTTTAAAAGTGTGTGTTTGTGTGTGGCATGAACACATGCATGTGAACGTATGGTATGGCACTCTGCTTCTTCTCTGTGGGCCCTGGGGTTGAACTCAGTGGTCGGACTTGGCTAATGCCTTTATCTGATGAGCCATTTTGCCTGTTTTTTTTTTTTTTGTTTGTTTTGTTTTTTCTCTTGGGACTTTGCATGTGACAAGATAACGTCAGTGAAAAGCAGGAAGAAAGTAAAATATCTTGTTAATTCTGTACAACACCAGTAACAGTCAGGGTGTGTGTATGTATGTATGTGTATGTATGTGTGTGTGTGTGTGTGTGTGTGTGTGTGTGTGTGTGTGTGTGTGGTGTTAGGGATTACCCACAGCCTCATGCATGCCAGGCAATGTTCTACTACATCTGCAGACTTCAAACAATTGTAGTATTCAAAGCAAATGTAGTAATTGTGGAAGTGGCCTCTGGAAGACAGCTGAGTCGTCTTCAGTGAATCTGTCCTGTGCCATTTCCATTTTTTTGGGGGTTTGTGTGTAAAAATGCTTGGGAGGGGATGGGGATGACCTGGATGTTTTTGGGGAGCTCCAGTTGAAGGACCACTATTGTATTCTCAGTACTGGGTCTCCTTTGGTCATGTGTAGAGCAGCTGCCTTGCAGTCTGAGGTACTCATCTGACCTGGGGAAGGCTGCAGATTTACCACACAGAAAGGCCCCTCACCTTCAGTGTTGCTGCTTACCAGTGCATACAGACCACTCTCTGCCTTAGATCTGGTTCCATTTAGCTCCATTCATCTGGCATTTTTTCCTCGAAACAGATCTGCTATGATAACTGACTAACCTTTTCCCGCAGTGAATACGTGTGATGTGAACACCACACTTGTACATGGACCCCAGCGGAGGATGTCAGGTGTCCTGCTCTATTGCTCTTCACCTTGTTCCTCGGAGACAGGGTCTCTCACTGAACCTGGATTCCCAGTGGTCCTCCTGGCCCCATTCCCCCTACCCCAAAGCCGAGTTTACAGGTATGCCTGTGGTTATACCTGGCTTTTGACATGGATTTGAGTGAGGGATTTGAATGCAGGTCCTCCCTCATGTCTGCACAGCCACCCCAATTCCAGCTCAAGGATACAGAATAGATAGTCAGGATGTAAGTGGTTAAGAACACTAAGAACGTGATCTAGATTATGGCTGTCTCGGCGTCCTGACAGGGTTGTTTATCAGTGGTGAAATCTGGAGCAAGTTACTTCCTCTCAGCACCTTGGTTCCTTTAGGCGAAGAAGGATATTGATAATGCTATTTCAAGGATTTATATTTACAAAGACCACCTGCCTTATGGCAAAGCATAAGATAAGCCAGATGTCTTTTTTAATAACAATAAAAGTAATACATTGTTAAATATGTATAGAATTCAGAGAATTGTTGTTAGCAAGAATTGGAATGAATAAATGGTTGCCTTTGGGAGGATGGCAGGGGGTTATCCTGAACCTCTAATTTGGTTGTTTTGTTCACCAGGATGCTTGGCTTCGAAGAAAGTTCTTTTTAAATTCTTAGATCATTCCTCTGCCACTGATAAATCAATACATTTGGTCCATTGGTGAGTGGATCTCCAGAGAACTGGCTGTGCCTGGTTCACTCCTCACTAGCTCCGTGGCCACTGGAGAATCATTTAATCTTTGTGAACCTTGCCTATCTCGCCAGTAAAGTGTAGTTACTGCTCCTTGTTTTGCAGGATTGATGCAAAGATTTCATGACATCTGTATATGCAAAGCTGGTGGCTGTGTGCCTGGCTCTTGGGGTGCTTTTTTGGGATATCTTTTTTTGTTGAGTCTATTTTTTTTTCTTTGAGACAGCGTTTCTCTGTGTAGTTTTGGTGCCTGTCCTGGATCTCACTCTGTAGACCAGGCTGGCCTCAAACTCACAGAGATCCACCTGGTTCTGCCTCCCGAGTGCTGGGATTAAAGGCGTGCACCACCGTCCCTGGCTTTTGGGGTGTTTTTTTGGATGTCTTTTTTTGTTGGTTCTCTTTAAGATCTGGCAACACTGGAATTACATTCCCCCTCCTCTCCCTTTCATGTTGCCTCAGGGAAGGAAATCCAGGAGCTTTACTGGGCTTGCCACAAATCTCTGAAAAGCCACATGTAAGCAAAGCGAGCGTTTCTGCTGGGCTTGGTCACAGGCATGCCTGCCCATAACAACCTCAGCCCATGGGAGTTGAGGCAGGAGGACTTCTCAGAAAACAAACAAACAAACAGTAAAGCGGAGTGAGACACTGATTCTCCTCCCCCCCTTCACAGCAAGCTTAGGGGCTGTTAATGGTGTCTGTCGGGCTCACAAGCGATGGTACTCTGACATGCTTTTTGTCATTTTACTGTGTGTGCAGGGGATGATTATGAACATCTTTCTCCAGAAGATGCTGGGGGGCCAGAGAGACGGTTCAGGCGTTACGAGCCTGAGCTGTCTTTGAGGAGAGCGCATACAGCTCTGCAATAGTGCTTGGTACACAAGAAGCACTGAATGAATGTCACTGGGCTCTGTGCCGGGGTCCTGAAGGACAGTGGCTTGAGATTAACAGAGACTTTACCTTGGAATTTGTCCTAGACTGACTTCAACTACTTGTACCCAGGCAAACCCCTTTGAAAGTAATCACCAGCTCTCGCCAGCCTCTTGAAGGGGAGAAGAGTGTAACACTCTAACAACCTCGTTATTACTTGCTCTGAGCTGTAAGGTGTAATAGTCCTTTTGAAATTTTAAGCAACACATGCTGTTATGAAGGAACAGCCAGATAGCTTTAAAGCAGTCTATTATTATGGTCAGGCTCTTTCTCTGCAGTTTCCTGTGCTACTAGTTTAGCCTTGCAAATACCCTCATTACTACAGGAGTAATGCCTTTTGGCTTTCAAGGGTTCTGGCCAGTTAGTAATTAAACTGTGATTGTGGCTAAGACAGACCAGTTATGAGCATGAAACTTTTGTTGCCTCCCACGTCTGCTCCGGCCTGGGGAACCTATGGTCTGACTTGCCTTAGGGAATCTGCCTGTATCTTGTATACTTGATCTACAAATTCAATCTGCGCCTAGGAATTTTGATCATGGTTTCTGATCTTGAGACAGATTTTTTTTTTTTTTTTGGTTTTTCGAGACAGGGTTTCTCTGTGTAGCTTTGCGCCTTTTCCTGGAACTAACTCGGTAACCCAGGCTGGCCTTGAACTCACAGAGATCTGCCTGGCTCTGCCTCCCGAGTGCTGGGATTACAGGCGTGCGCCACCACCGCCCGGCTGAGACAGATTTTTATGGCCCTTAGCAGTAGCGTTCTCCATGCGCTATTTGCTAGCTAGTTACTGCTATGTTCATGTGATATTAAAGACGTGGTCATACACCTTGATTGGTTTCATTAACATTGGTGTCAGTTTTCCTTATAAAATTAATTTTTATTTTGTGTGAGTGCATGCACGTGTGTGTGTGTGTGTGTGTGTGTGTGTGTGTGTGTGTGTGTGTGTGTGTGTACATGCTCATACTCATGGAATCCAGAAGGTAGGGTTGGATCCCTGGAGCTGGAGGTATTTGAGAACCACCCAGTGTGGGTGCTGACTTGTAAATCTCGTCCTTCGATAGAGCATTAAGTGCTCTTAGCCACTTAGCCATCCCTCCTGCCTGCTAAGCTTCATTTTTATGATTATTGAGTGTATATACCTTTACTACAAAGGATCAGATTTCTAGAGAGCGTATGGAAAACATTTATCTGAATGTTTTATATTTTTGGTTGTGAGCCTAGCCTTTAATGGCTGAGCCATCTCTCCAGCCCTGTATGAATGTTTTAAAATCTTAGTTGCTAAGTTTCACCAACTGGACAGGTAGAATGCTTAATGCTATGGTTTGGAGTTATTCCTTCAAAGTTCTTCTATTAGATTCTTTTGGGGTTTTGAGGCACCACGGTCTCTCTAGTATGTGGCCCTGGAAGCTAGTCCATGTTATTCTGTTATTGGAGCACACAACAGGCTAAGGGACTTAATAGGAAGCCTCTAGACTCTATCTGACATAGTGTTTTAAACAAATTCCAATTGTCATCACCAACATCATCTGTGGACATCAGTATCTCCCACTTCATCCTATGGAAGAGACTGGTTAGCTGGCCAGCTGCCAACCTTTCCTCCAGGGCTTGCCTGGTATGCTTATGGGATGGATAACAACAGAATTTGGACACCCCCCCTCCCCGCCCCCCAGGACAGGCCACTGTGAAAGACAAGAGAAGCCTATGGGACTGGTTAAGCAGATTCAGCTTCCTCTACCAAAGGCACCAGCAAGTCAGGTCCCTGAGTCAGGTCCCTGCATTGGCTCTGATGGGAAGTCCCTGACTGGGTCAGAGGCCAATGAATGACGGAGGTTCCGTGTTACAAATCTCTACTTGCACAATATCAGGATAGTTGTTCTGTGGGCTCATATTTGTGCTTTCCACAGCACAGTAACTTACTGTGCTGCTTTTTAAAATTTATAACATCCAACACTATAAATGTGAAGTATCTTTTTCAAGAAAATGATCTGTGTTACATTTCTCTACTCCTTTGAAAGGAGTTCCTTCCTACAAGTAGTGGCCAAATCCAGCAACACTTTGAGATTTTTTTCTGGCTGACTTCTGCCCAAATTTGTTCAAAATAGAGAAATTCTCTGGGCATGGTGACCACATCCGTAATTCTAGCATTTGCAAGGCAGAGGCAGGGGATCGGCACAAGTTTAAGGCCACTCTGGTCTACATAGTGACTTCCAGGCCAGCAGAGGCTACACTGTGAGACCTTGTCTCAAAACAAAACAAGGGGCTAGAGAGATGGCTGAGTGGTTAAGAGCATTGGCTGCTCTTCCAGAGGACCCAGGTTCAATTCCCAATACACACAAGGCAGCTCACAGCTGTTCATAACTCAAGTTTCAGGGGATCTGATTCCCTTTTCTAGTCTCTATGGGTACCAGGCACAGACATGGTACACAGACATACACAAAGACAAAACACCCATATACATCAAATAAATAAGGAATTAAAAACAGAACACCCCCCAAACCAAACCTAGCCAAACGATAACAAACACTCAAAATATAGAAATTCATAAAATTCTCCATGAGGTAAAAAACTTTAAAGGGCTGGATAGATGGCACTGTGGTAAGTACACAGTAAGAGTACTTAGTGCTCTTGCAGAGAACCCGGGTACAGTTCCTGACACCCATGTGGTGGCTCACAACGATCCATAACTCCAGTTCCAGAGAATCTAACACTCTCTGGCCCCTCTAGTCACTTGCATGGTGGACAGACATACGTGGAGCACAGGATACATACAAGCAAAACACCTTCACATACAAGAAAGTTTTAAAAATTAAAAATCAGGAATTCGAAAGTGTGTGTGTATGTGTGTGTATGTGTGTATGCGTGCGTGTTATATGTAACTCCAGCTATTATTCCTTAGGGCTTTGTCTTGTTTGGAGCCTGCAGCTCACCTACTAGACTAGGCTGGGTGGCCAGTGAACCCCAGGGAGCCGTCTGTGTCCACCTCTTTAGTACTGAGATTCCATCTACCTTTTTTACATTGGTCTGGGGATCCAACTCTGGTACTTTACCAACTAAAGATCTCTTTAGCGTTAAAATTATTTTATTTATGTATGTGTTTATGTTCTCTCTCTCTCTCTCTCTCTCTCTCTCTCTCTCTCTCTCTCTCTCTCTCTCGCTGTCCGTCTGTCGTCTGTGTCTCTGGGCATATGGGAACTAGATAGAGGAGGCTATCCAGTGTCTGTCCTTTGTCTATAATTCTCTGCTGTATCCCTGAGACAATCTTTTACTGAACCTGTGGCTAGGCTAGCAGCCGGCAAGCTCCAGATAGCCGATCCTCATGTCTCTGCCCCTCCCCTGCCCTACTCTGCCCCCCCCCCCACGCTGCCCATCATACTGGGGTTCCAGGTGTGCGTGACCATTCCTGGCTGTCTATATATGGTGGGGATTCGAGGCAAGTACTCATGTTTGTGCAGCAAAGGCCCTTACTCACAGAGCCTGCTCCCAGCACCTGCGAATCTTGCTCTGAGCTACAGATTTAGAGAGAGATATCTGCTTTATATTTCAGGATACTGAGTAAGTTGCTTTCATTTTTCAAGCAAATTACTATCTTTCCTTTACCCCATTCCTGGATCTGTCTGTTTCCTTTGTTCTTAGACTCTGCCTCTCACTGCCCATTGTCTCTTTCCCAGACCCTTTATTAAAAGAAACGGCTCTTACCTGTTTCCGTCTAGTGAGTCTTCAAATCTGTTGATTCTCTTACATCCACCATGTCCATGCTCTTGGTACCTTACTGCTTCTGAATTTGGATCATTGACATTTATGAATGACTTGATGTAGTCTTCTGATTTCCTCCCAGTTTTCCATATGAAAGACTCCATATTTTGGAGTCTTTTCTCCAAAACCAGAGTGAAATTTCCAATATACCATTTGATCATGTCATTCCCAGGTTAACCAGGCGTAGCTTTGCTCTGATTCTGACCATGTCCTAAAGGGACCACTTGAGGCATTCATTTTGCATGTGCTGCTTGTATACATGGCATGCTCCTGCCTCTTCTCTCCACTTTTTGCCCAAGAAAGCCTGTTTATTCTTCAAGACAGTTTGGATGGTACCCAGAGGAAAGAGTGTCTGACTTCTCTTGTCCTCCCACATCTGGGCTGTGCCCCTCCCTAAGCGGTCCCATAGCACACAATTATCACTGCTCACTGCCCTCTTCCTGCTTGCTCTTCTTGAATAGAGCTGCATGAGATTAAGTGTTTAAGACCCCAGTGCCCAGCAGGGCCTGTGGCTCAAATGTTTCTCATGTGACCAGCACTCTGTATATTCCTTTCCCATTTATACTGTCTTTTGAGTTTACTGAATTCTAAACGTAATGATCTAGTTTTTCACTTTTGAAGTTTA
This sequence comes from Peromyscus maniculatus bairdii, assembly GCF_049852395.1. Lineage (NCBI taxonomy): Eukaryota > Metazoa > Chordata > Mammalia > Rodentia > Cricetidae > Peromyscus > Peromyscus maniculatus. Next base: position 15,318,823 of record NC_134867.1, read on the forward strand.
TCTATTTAATTAATTTCGGCCTCCTGTTTACAATGGGGTTTGGGGTCTACTTTTGCCAACCATGATATCATTTTTATTCTTAGCTTTTGTCCCTCTATAGAATGGCACCTCTTTGTGGGCAAAGATTGGCATCTGTGTTATCCCCTCCATCCTCTGAGATCTAGACGTTGGCTGGCATACACGCTGTAGCACTTGCCGAGTGAATGAATGTGTTGGCTAAAAATCTGGCGAGTGGAACTTTCGTTATTTTTCAGCTCTTGTCCTTGGCTCCATTGCATCCAACATTTTTATAATTTAGAAATTTTTCATCACTGCATATGACTTTATATTTACAAAGCAGAACAAAGCTATATTGAAAAGTTCAAGGAAAACTTATGTGGAACCAAGGCTGTTTCATTGTATTCGAATTTCTAATGGTTGATACCTTGCTGTAAGTGTTTTCAGTTTTATGTGTAAGAACTCGTGTGTGTGTGTGGGGGGGGCAGGACACTGATGGTAGGTGTTGGAGTAGGCTGGTTCTGATGTATTCCTTCGCAGAAAGGTGCTGTAAGCAGCTTTGTTGGGTCCTAACTAGCTAGTTGAAAGAGTTACTAAGTTGATCTCGCACGTTTAAAGAAAGTAACTTTTCTTTTTAAAAAATTTAATTACATTTTTATCTATTTATGTGTGTGCGTACCTGTGCAGGCATGCACATGAAGCCTGATGAGCCAAGGTGTGCATGTGGAGGTCAGAGGACAACTTGCAGGCATTGGTTCTCTCCATCCATCCACCACAGGAGACTTGGGGATGGAACTCGGGGCCAGGCTTGACAGCAGGCACCTTTCTTTACCACTGAGCCATCTCACTGTCCCAGAAGCTATTTTTCTTGATGTTTGAGGATTCAAAATATGTCTTAGCTTCTAAAACGTGACAAAGAAATTAACATTTGGGTGAAGAACAATCGACTATTTCTTTGCTGTTTTGGAGAATATTTTTCAATATCCTATGTAAAAACTTAGTTGAAATTTTCCCCATTAACCATTTTCCCACACTCAGTCATCAATCCTGCTGTAACTTCAAGGACTAAAGAGCTATATCAAAAGGATTACGTGTGTATTTATTTATCCTGCTCTAGAGTTGTCAGCTCGGGTGTGCTGACCAGGAGTGGGGTTGTTTATAAGGAGTGATGGAATGAATGCCCAGGCAGGGCTTTGGGCCAGGCGCTAAATCTAGAGGCTTCTGCTTACATTGTAGAGCACGCTTAGGCTAACTGCTTAATCACCGAGCAGTGGGTACTGCCTGGGGGGCTGCTGAGGACCGAGTGTAGTGCCCACATGGCGTCTGCCTGGAGGCAGGAGCTCACTTCATGTTGGTTTTTGCTTTCCTTACAGAGATGTGTGCTCTGAGTGTGTTTGCAGTCTCTGATCACTATTGGTTATGGTTTTCATTCTGGATTTAGACACCGTCTCGTGGCAGTGGGTCCTGCAGTCACCACAGGAAGAGGAGGTGCACAGGACTTCAGGGAGTGGTTTTTCTTGAGAGTAGAGAATTCAAAATAAGTCTTAGAGGATTCTGCAGAAATGTCCAGGTGAAGAACAGTTTCTGGTTTGAAGAATATTTTCAAGGCTTTATAAGAGCTCAGTAAAATTTTATATTTCCCACTCACTGTAAGGCCATCAATCCAGTTAGTATTTCAAAACTGAAATATCTATAGTAATAAGACTATATGTGTATTCATCTATGTTACCTCATTCCACAGGGATTTGAGGTGGTTATCAGTATCAGAAAACACAACCCAAAACAATTTAAAAAAACAAATTCTGGAATGTGAAGTTCAACCCAGGTGGAAACCGCCTTTAGTGCAGACATCATAGCCGCGTGGTTACTGTAAAGCAAGGACAGAAAAAACGTAATAGGGAGCAGCCGAGAGGAGGAGTACCGAGGTACCAGCGTTCGGAAACGGCTACAGGCGAGGCCCCCGTTTCTCGAGGGAAGTGAAGTGCTGAGTAATGACTGGACTTGCACACTGTCCTCGCGGTAGAAGCAGCGGGAGTTCATCTGGCAGCTCCTCTACCGCCTGTCGATAAAGCAGAGGCAGCAGCAGCCCCAGGAGCCGGCTCAGCAGTCTGTGAGGGCCGCCGATCACAGGACCCGAGTGCACAGGACACAGGACCCGAGTGCACAGGCTTCCCGGCGCCTAGAGGAAGGGCACCAGGCCAAAAGTACGCAAGCAACTCAGACCATGTCTGTGCAATTTTTCAGTTTCCAAGTAGATTTATATATTTCATTTTATGTGAGAGTGTCAAGCATGCATGTGCATATGTGTATCACGTGCATGCTTGGTTCCCAGGAAGGTTAGAAGAGGGAGTATGAGTCCCTGGAACTGAAGTTACAGGTAATTGAGGGCCACCTGCCATGTGAGTGCTGGGAACTGAACCCAGGTCCTCTGCAAGAGCAGCCAGTGCCCTTAACTGTTGAACCATCTCTCTAGTACACTTAAAAATCATCGTGAAAGTTTTAAAAATTCATTTTTGTTTATGTGTGTGTGTGTGTGTGCCTGCTGTACGGTACCACATATGTGCAATGACTCAAGAGGCCAGAAGGAGTCATAGGTGCTTGTGAGCTGCCCCAGTGAGGGTGCTGGGAACTGAATGTAGGCTCTCTGCGAGAGCAGCAAGTGCTCTTTTTTTTTTTTTTTTTTTTTTTTTTTTTTTTTTTTTTTTTTTTTTGGTTTTTCGAGACAGGGTTTCTCTGTGTAGCTTTGCGCCTTTCCTGGGACTCACTTGGTAGTCCAGGCTGGCCTCGAACTCACAGAGATCCACCTGGCTCTGCCTCCCGAGTGCTGGGATTAAAGGCGTGCGCCACCACCGCCCGGCTGCAGCAAGTGCTCTTAACTGCGGAGACGTATCCCCAGCCCCTTAAAAACTATCTTCAAATATCATTGTTTTCAGTGGGACTTTTTTTTTTTTTTTTAAGAGGCAACATACATAAAATTATTGTTGTACCTAAGAAGGAGACGACAGTGCAGGAGCGACACACTGATAGTGTGAGCCTCTTGACAGACTGGTGTTTTTGGTTTTTGAGACAGGGTTTCTCTGTGTAGTTTTGGTGCCTGTCCTGGATCTCACTCTGTAGCCCAGGCTGGCCTCGAACTCACAGAGATCCACCTGCCTCTGCCTCCCGAGTGCTGGGATTAAAGGCGTGCGCCACCACCGCCCGGCTTGCCTGACTTTTGGATAGCACTGTCCAGGAGACTTAGGTCCACGTTGTGAATAGTCCGTTGTTGAGTTACACTGGCTCCGTCTCTACTAGAATGAAGTGGGCATATTGTGAGGGTGGCGTCCTGCAGTGGGGACCTAATCATGACATCACACCGCTGTTGTGGAAGTGCACCGAGGTTCTCTCGCTGCTGCTGTGAACTAATGAGGTTAGACCATTTATTACTCTTAGAGGGATAAATCTTAATCAATAAATGAGATTGGCAGAGTCAGAATTGTAGCTCCAGATCAGAAGTGAAAGGAATTTGTATACGGCCGTTAATTCCACAGCTGAGAGATGAGCCCTGGAGGCTTGGGGGTTGGTGGAGGTTGGATGTAGTGTGATTTCTCTTTTTAAAATCCCAAACCTTGTTATTTTCAATTTTTTTTTTAGGGCAATATGTGATATCTAAGTTCAGAAATCTATACTTAGAGCGATGTTGCTCTGGTCTAGCACCTTCATGTGATGTGAATGGTTATAGGCTAGCAGAAATGTTAGCCCTTCTGCACTGGGACCTCCTCAGGCAAGTCTCTGAGCCATCATCTCCAGCCGCGACCAGTCTCACCCATTTTACCTCAGTGGACTCTATAAGTGTTATTTGTGTATGTGTGTAAGCCGTGACCCAAAACCGTTGCCAATTAAAACTTTAGTTCATTCTAAGGCTGACCGTGCTCCACATACCGCAATCCCAGCTACTGGAGAGGGGTTGTGAACGTGAGGCCTTTCTGGCCTATATTGCAAGTTTAGGGCCAGCGTGGCAATTTAGCAAGATCCTGTTTCAAAATGCAAAAGTGGCAAAGGCCTGAGGCTGTAGCTTGGTGAGTCTCTCACTTGCCGAGGTGGCACGAGACCCCGGGTCCCCCACCACCACCACAGCAGCAATGGCGGTTGAGGTGTCAGTGGGGTCAGTATTGCTTTGAAGCTCAGTGCTGACAGTCTTGATATTCTGGACAAAACAGTGTAGTTACTTATCGCAACACCTAAGTCATGTTTTACTTTTATAATTCCCTGCCATTCTCCTTCCCTCGATCCCTCCTTCATCTTTTACTTTACCTTTTTTTGTTGTTGTTGTTTTGTTTTTTTGAGACAAGGTCTTGTGGTATAGGTCTGGATTGGCATCAAATTTACTGGCCCTTGAATTTACATGCTTCTGCTCAGCCTCCTGATTTCTGGGATTTCACACCTAGCATTACTTTCCTAACTTTCTGAGATGAAAGTATATTTCTGATGACGCCTAGAACAAGTCCTGCGATAATGGAGTTAGAGACACCAATGTTAATTTAAGGTTGACTTAATGTAGATCCTGATGGTTACAGATAGATGCACAGAAGCTTGGTTGAACGCTACATGCCTGTAATTCCAGCTACTTGGGAAACTGAGGCAGAAGGATTATGAATCTGAGGCCAGTCTAGGAAGAACCCTGCCTTTAAAACGTAAATAAATAAACAAAAAACCCAAATTATATAAGTGGGGGCTGTGTCAAAGACTGACAGAGTCAAATGAAAGACTCCTCAAAAAGCTTCCAGTAGCCAACAAGATTTGAAAATAACCAAAACCATATAATAACTGTGAGCCTGTTATGTCTGCAGAAATGAATGTGAGATCACGCGAATACACTGATCTCCCATGCAGAAGAATTCCAGACAGTTTATGTAGGCAGACACTTTGCTCTCAAGGTGAAGCTTAATTCTCACTCCTGCAGTGTGAGCTTTACCTAGTGGCATCCTTCCAAGAGCGCAGTATAAAATGGGGAAGAAGGCAGCTCCACAGTAGAGGACCCTGAAAACCCCACCCAGCTAGGTGGGCAAGGGAATAAGTCAGGTTGACTCTGCGCCCTCGCTGTGATTTGCTAACGTGCCACTTTATGACGCTCACAGCCCCACAACAGCCACATCGGGGACGTTCTACAATATACCTGATAAATACTCGGTGCTGCCAAGGTTAGCAAATACCAGGGAAGTCAGGCAGACCGTCAGAGTCAGGAAGCCGAAGCAGACGTGTCCTAGACTGGGTCCCAGAGTGAAAAAGGACATTAGGTAAGTCTAAGAAGTCTGAATAAAGGACACAATATCAATATTGGTTCCTTATTAAAAAATACCTTACTAATTGAAGATATTTAAAAAAAAAAAAAAGAGGAACGGGATAGGGATAGGATGTGTGGTTACTGTTTTTACCATCCTCATTTTTGTGTAAATCTGAAACTTCTCTCTCTCTCTCTCTCTCTCTCTCTCTCTCTCTCTCTCTCTCTCTCTCTCTTTCTCTCTCTCTCTCTCTCTCTCTCACACACACACACACACACACACACACACACACACACACACACACACACACACAGTTTTGAGACAGGATCTTATAGTCCTGGCTGGCCTACAACTTGTTATGGAGGCTAGGATGTCCTTGCATTCACAGAGATCCATCTGCCTCTGCCTCCTAAGTGCAGAGATCAGCAGCATATATCCACCCACCCTGCCCCCCAACTTCTTCTTTTTTTTTCTTTTCATTTTTCTTTATTAAGAAATTTTCTACTTACTTCACATACCGCCCACAGATCCCCTTCTCCCTCCCTCCACCCCCCAGCCCTATCTCCCAAGCCATCCCCACATCCCCCAAATCAAGGTCTCCCCTGGGGAGTCAGCAGAGCCCAGCACACTGAGCCTAGGCAGGTCCAAGCCCCTTCCCACTGCACCAAGGCTGTGCAAGGTGTCACACCACAGGCACCAGGCTCCCCAAAGCCCGCCCATACACCAGGGACAGATCCCGATCCCCCTGCCCGGGTGTCCCCCAAACAGTTCGAGCCAAACAACCGTCTTCTGTATCCAGAGGGCCTAGTCCAGTCCCGTGGGGGCTCCACAGCCACCAGTCCACAGTTCATGGGCTTCCACTAGTGTGGCCGGTCATCTCTGCACGTCCTCCCATCACGATCTCAACGTCCCTCGCCTTCAGAATCCTTTCTCTCTTGAGACAGTGTTTCTCTGTGTAGCTTTACGCCTTTCCTGGAACTCACTCTGTAGCCCAGGCTGGCCTCGAACTCACAGAGATCCGCCTGGCTCTGCCTCCCGAGTGTTGGGATTAAAGGCGTGCGCCACCACCGCCCGGCCGACCCCCTAAACTTCTTAAATGAAGATTTATCTTTAAGAAGCTTGGGAAGGAGGTTAGCTATGGCAACTGTACCTCTGCAGTTCCAGCAGGGGAGGCTGAGGCAGGAAGCTGGAGAGCTCCAGGGCTTCCACATCCTGTCTGCAACCAACCACATTGTCCCGAAACGTGTAAGCATCCTCATGTTGATGTGGTCCTTCAGGTGGGCTGTGGGGTTATTTCATCCGAGTGACTGTAGTTGGCGTTTTATTGGCACGAGGCCAGCTCAGGTTTGGGATCATCCTGAGTGGGGCTGCATTGTCTGGTTTGACTCTTATATATAAGATAAGATTTTTGCTCTCTTCCATCTAGCACTCTGAATGTCCAGTTGAGAACTCTGGCTTTGGAGTTTCATAGACCCAGCTACACAAGCAGCATGGAATTCTTGTCTGAATCCTGCTGTGCCTGTTAGGAACATAGCCCCCGCACCTAGGCCCTGGGCCTCCAGCCTCCTTTCACAGGCATAGAAGAGGTGAAGCTCAGGCCTCTGTGGCCCTCCACCACTGTCTCCCAGGGAGCATCACTGCCAGTGCCTGCATCTAGACCTGGACCCTTCCAGGTGGGCAAGCTCGTTGGTTTGGGTGGGCAACTTGTATTTTTATTTTTTTGATCGTATATCCGAATTGTTATGTCCCGCTTGGAATGGAGGGTGATGCGTGGAAAGGTGACCCACTGTGTCTGGACTTCACTTTACTTAAGCTGGATAATGAGCGTCTTCGGAGTAGGTAGGGTAGGGAAGACATAGCGATGCCGTCAGACACGCGCCTTTTGTGCATGTCTGTTTATTTCTGCTAACAACTAGAGTGTTTGGTTCGAATCCTACAAACTTGCAGAACTCCCTCAAGTTTCTTAATAGCTCTAATATCTTTCTGCTATTAAAAAATGAAGATGATACTTGATAGGTTTGCCTGAAGGTCACATGACAAGTTCGTTCTAGGTCCTTTGTATAGATGACAGTGCTCCAGGAATGTCAGCCGCTCCTCCTCTGTCCCCATCCACCCTGATCAGTGCTAACAACTCCCCATAACAACTTCCTGCAGCTGCTGTCTGGTACGGGGTTCAGGTGGTCGGTGCTGTTGTTCGGACTGCTATATTTATTTACTTTTATGTGCCTGGGGGTTTGCCTGTGTGCAGTGCCCACAGAGGCCAGAGAGGGTGTCAAGTTCCCCGAGACTGGAGTTACAGTCAGGTTTGAGTCCTTGATTGTAGAAGTGCCTGTATCCCAGAATGGATGATAGTGTTCTATTCTGCTAGGTTTTAATAGTGTAGTGTTTCTTTTGTTGCTGTTGTTCGCTTTATCTATCCATCCATCCATCCATCCATCCATCTATTTATTTATTTATTTATTTTGAGGCATTATCTCACTATGTAGCCCTGGCTGTCTTAGAACTCATTATGTAGATCAGGCTAGCCTCAAACTCATAGAGATCCTCTTGCTTCAGCCTCCTGAGAGCTGAAATTAAAGGTGAGCATCATTATACCTAGCCCAGGAAATCATTTCTTAAGCATGGATTACTAAGATTTTTTTTGAATGGGATTAAATTATTACTGATGAGTAATTTTTTTTATTTTTAAAGACAGCATCTATGTAGCTCAGTCTGGACTTGAACTCACAACAACAGTCCTACTACTTCAGCCACCCAAGTATTAGAATTATGAGTGAGCCACCATGCCTAGCAAATACCTTTTATTTTAAACCATAAATAATTAGCAGGTGGCCATGATTACCCATGTTTCATTAAAATCACATAAAATCTAGGTAAAAATCACAGATTTTTGCTCCAGGAAAACCATGAAAAATTCAAATATGTTCTGTAAAAATACCACAGTATGTACAAGACTAAAACTTTAAAGTACATATATGGAATGCTGAATCAGCATTATATACGGCTTACAACATTAAATCAACATTTATTTTACTTAAGGATGATGGAAATTTCCAAAAAAAAAAAAAAAAAAAGAATGACTCAGAGAGAATGTATGTATGGGTAATCCAATTAGTAGAGTCTTATAAAAATTAGTATTCACGAACTATTTAGTAAAAATAGCTTTGAAAAGTTGCCCTCGAGTTTCCACAGAGCTCACTCTCCCATGCTGTCTGCAGACTGAGTTTTCTGTCTCTTCAGCTCCGCTCTCACCCTTCCCGATGATGCCAATGCCTGCTCTCCAGTCAGCCGTTTCCCCCCTCCAGAGCCTCCGCCAATGTTCGTTCTGGGTTCATTCTTAGCAGATGTTTTTCTTGGTTTAGGCTTCGGTTTGGATGGAGCAGGTACCCTGACTGTCTGGCAGACTATCCTGTGGTGTCCTATTTAGTTAATTTGGGTCCACGTTGCTCTTTGTATTCACTGGAGATGTTCTCTTCAGCATAGTGCTGATGTTAGTGCTGAGAAAATAAAGCAGCAGACTGGAGAGATGTCTGTGCTCTTGCAGAAGACTGGGTTTGGTCCCAGCACACACAGTGGTTCAGGATTACAGTCTTCTTTCTGATAAAGGAAGAAAATTAGAATCATGGCTATTTTAGTATATTATGTACATAGTTTAAGCGTAACTTAAAGTGCAAGAAATAAATGTGAAGTTATCAATATGGTCAAACTTCATTTAGACCTAGCACTAAGAAAGGGTCTTTGCACAGGACTTGGTCTTCGTGCCTCTGTTAAGAAGGCAGAGAAACACAGGTAGAGATTTTCAGAGCCTGGTGGAGTTAGAGATCACCTACATTCTTTTTCTCTCTCATACATTACATCTCTACCTCAATTTCCCCTCCCTCCACTCCTCCTAGTCCTTCCCCAAACCTCTTCTCTCCCCCAGATCCACTCCTCCTCCATTTCCCTTAAAAAAAAAAACCAAAACCAAAACAAAACAAAACAGGCCTCCCAAGGCTATCATCCACTGAACACAGCCTAATAAGTTACAATAAGACTAGGCACAAACCCTCATATCAAGGGTGAACGAGGCAACCCAGTAGGAGGAAAGGGCCAGAGACACCCTCATTCCCACTGTTGGGAGACCCACAAGAACACCAAGCTCCACAGCCGTAAGGTGTATGCAGAGGACCTAGCTCAGACCCATGCAGGCTGTGATTACCGCTTCAGTCTCTGTGAGCCCCTATGAGCCCTGCTTAGTTGATTCTGTGGGCCATGTTCTTGGGATCACCTACATTCTTACCATTATCAGAGCTATAAATTAGGAAGTGTGGTGCCTGGGCACAGAGATTCACTTACACTTTTCCCAATCCTCAGGAATTCTGGGAAGGTATATGTCTAATCCATTTCTAAGATATTTAAACCAACTCAGAAGGGAAGTGGCCTCTCAGAGACAACTTTATTATAGGGCTTGTTGTACAGCCACATCATGTAGGCCCTATTAGCTTATTTTTAGAGGAACTTTCAGGCTTGATGACAAATCATTCAGTTCTTTGAAATGCTGTTATGATTATTTGTACCTAACGCTTTCTGGGTTTGTTTTGGATTTTATAGAATCAGAAGAAAATAACGTACCTGCAGAGAAGAAAATAGAATAGCATAGTTCTATAAATAATGGTAAACAAATACCCTGTAGTTATTGTCCAGGTCAGAAATAATCTACTATGTATAAGTCATTCTCTTTAGGACAAAAACCAAAAACCAAGCCCAGACACTATACAGATGATCACTCCTTAACTATTTGTTCCAAAGGACAGTAATCTTTGCTCTACTTGAGTTCATCACAGCTGACATGGTGGCTCACATCTGTAGTTCTAGGAGTCTGGAAGGCTAGTTGAGACAGGAGAGTTGGTAAGTTTGAGGCTGATTAGGGCAACATAATGAGTTCTAGGCCAGCGGGGGCTACAGAGTGAGACCCTGTCTTCAAAAAATCTAACATTCTAAAGCAAAGAATCACTATCCTGATTTCAGTGGTCATTTCTTTGTATTCTGACCTCCCCAGTACAAATTCCTAAACTAAATTTGTGCATGTATGTGTCTGTATATGTGTGTGTCTGTGTATTTTTGGGGGTCTTACTATGTCACCCAAGCTGATTCAACTCATTCTTCTTCTGTTGTAGCTTCCTGAGTGCTGGGACCATAGGTGTGCTCTACCAAGACCAACTTTCTTTTTAATTTTCAATTTTTTTATTTAATGAAATTTGTCTCAGATTAGAAATTGCTTACAGCCATAGATATCAATTAGACAGGGCCATAGAAGAATGTTTAGTTAATTGAAAAGCACAGACTTTCGAGAATTCACTTACATTCCATTGCTATAGGAATCACTACTGGCCAAGCACTTGAGGTGTTCAGACCGCTGCCATCTTGCTACAGCGTTCCCTCTGGTTGTCCGCGTGCGGCAGGGCCGTTCCTCGCCGTGGGTTAGCCACTTTCCAGATGGACTGGGGGGTGGGGTGGGGGTCAGGGCTGTTCCTCGCCGTGGGTTAGCCACTTTCCAGGTGGACTGGGGGGCAGCAGGACTGTTCCTCGCCGTGGGTTAGCCACTTTCCAGGTGGACTGGGTGGGGGGGTGGCAGGGCTGTTCCTCGCCGTGGGTTAGCCACTTTCCAGGTGGACTGGGTGGGGGGGGTGGCAGGGCTGTTCCTCGCCGTGGGTTAGCCACTTTCCAGATGGACTGGGGGGGGGGGCAGGCAGGGCAGTGTGCGACGTCGTGACGCCCTCTCTTCTTTTCCAGCGTGGGTAGGCTCGCTGTCCATGGGCATGATCTTCTTCTGCTGCCCCATCGTCAGCGTCTTCACGGACATGTTCGGCTGCCGGAAAACAGCTGTGTTGGGCGCTGCCGTGGGCTTCATCGGACTCATGTCCAGTTCTTTCATAAGGTAAGGATGTGGCCGCTTCACATTGCTCCCGCAGAGCTGTTCAACACCTTCCAGAGTCTTTGCGGCTTACAAGGAAAATCCCCTGAAAACCACAACTCTCTGGAGATCTCCATTGTCGCTCACAGCAGCACACCCGAGGTCGAACATCGGAACACATTTGCTCACCGTGGCCAGTTTTAGATGTCAGGATGCAAGTGTTCACCGGAGCCAAGAAAAACGTTTTTCCTTTTGTTTTAATCTATCTCCACAAAACTCCTAAAGGAATCAAATTATATCTATGAGTTATCTAAAGCTGTGGTTTCTGTTTGAGTCACTGCCACCTTAGATCTCGAAGGTTCATAAGGGGTATTTTTAAGTTTGATAGGAAAAATATTTTTATTCATGAGAATAAGATCTTCTAAACCAGTGCCAACCTAGGTAGAGATTTCCAATCTATGCTTTAAAAAATAATAAAAAATAAAAAGAAGATATTAGAATATTTAAATACCATGACATGATAGAGTGGTTAAAATACACTTAATGTCATATACTGCATCTATTAGAAGAAAAGATGCAGGCCTCCAAGACACCGAGGCCAAAGGACAGGTTACAGGATGAAGCAGCCGTGGACCCCAGTTCTTGGTGGTTCTGAGAACTCGGTTAGAGGAGCCCGGTGTCCCCGCGGCACTGGGAGCAGGAGGCAGTTAGCAAGGAGAAGCCTGAAGACCATCTCCAGCTAGTGCTTGTCTTCCTTCCCATCTCTCTTCCCCGCCTACCCTCATGTTCCCTTAGTTGAAAACCACGACTTCGTCATGGGTGGGGCTGAGAAGGGATTGGGCTTGCAATATTGGCCCTGCTTATTTTAAGTTTTTTCATACTTAGTCAGCAGAATCCTTAGCTTTTCTCACTTCACTTCCTATTACACACATGCACACACCCCTTCCTCAATCTAAAGTAGGCAAAAGTTAGCTTTTGTACTTCTCAACTTAAAATTCTATTCAAGTTCTTTAAAACTATGCTTCTTAGAAGAAAGCAGGTCTTCTTTTTTTTTTTTTTGTTTTTTTTTTGTTTTTTTTTTTTTTGTTTTTTGAGACAGGGTTTCTCTGCATAGCTTTGCGCCTTTTCTGGAGCTCACTTGGTAGCCCAGGCTGGCCTCGAACTCACAGAGATCCGCCTGGCTCTGCCTCCTGAGTGCTGGGATTAAAGGCGTGCGCCACCACCGCCCGGCTGCAGGTCTTCATTTTTAAAGAGTTTTTCTGATTGCTTCTAAACATTTCATTTCAAAAGAAAAGAAGTTGGTTTGGAATTCTCCAGGTACTGGTTAGCTCCCCTGGCTCTGCCCCTTGCTGAGGGTATGGAGAGCACTTGAGAGCTGGAAGAGCCTGTTCTGCATTTCACTAGGAAAGCGCGCGCACGCGCACACACACACACACACACACACACACACACACACACACACACCCCAAGCATTCATTTTTCAGACCTTTCGGGCTAGTGAAACAGTTTTATGTTGTAATCCAGTTTGCCCTCTCTTCCTCCCATCGCCACATCTTAATGTCTAGGAGAAGCAATTCTTCAGGCCACGTTGACCTTAATATATGTAATATCCTCACATGACTCAGTTTCATTCACCTGCTAGTCAAAGGCTGTCAGAACAACATAGCATGTCACGGAGAAAGCTGGTGTAAGTTACCAGCGGGAGGTGGCAGGCCCGATTTTCTAGGGATTCCATTTCTGTCTTCTTAGGAAGCCTTCTCTAGCACGCTGGGTCACATCAGTGCCCTGGCTCTGAATCCTGTGCCCATGATTAGAATTCTATAATCTTAATGACTTGCACTGCAGTTAGATGTCACCACTGAAGCCCGCTGTTCGTAGTGAGGACAGACCCAAGTGACAGAAGTTCTGTGAGGACAGTGACACAAAGGGACAGGGAAAGATGTGAAGAAGCCCTCTCACTAGGTACATGAGATTTCAAATTCTTGTCTCGACATTGTGGAGTAACTGTAGCACTTAATGTTTGTGATAATGGTGTTATCAATACTGTTTTTAAGAGATATTTTGAGGGAGGCAGAGAAATGTATATAAATTTGACATTTTTTTTTCTTTAAAATTTTGAGAATTTAAGAACTTGCAATTATTTGGAAAACTGCTTATGTGGAGAATTTGGTACAGAATGAAGCATCGTGAACTCAAGGTTAATCTCTGCTACGTAGTGAGAGACCTAAAACACAAACAACACCCCCCCCCCCCCCCCCCCCCCCCCCCCCCCCCCCCCCGCCAAAAAAGAATGAAGCATGGCTGGAGAGATGGCCCGGGGATCAAGCACTGGCTGCTCTTACAGAGCGTTCAGTTCCAGCACCTACGAGGTAGCTCACAACTGTCTACAACTCCAGTCCCAGAGGCTTCAAGGCACTCTTCTGGCCTCTGTGAGCACCAGGCACACACATGGTGCACAGGTGTACATTCAGGCAAAGCCCCCATACACATAAAATAATAAGAATTAAAACAATTGTGAAAGGAAGCATTATTTGTTCTATGTGATTCTTACTGGGGATAGGAATAGAAGTATTGCTTTATGCGGACTGCGAATACAAACTTGAAGATATACTTTTCAATCTTTCCCACCAAGTTTCTGTTTAATGTGAATCAAGAGTGGAAATTTGAGCAGGATGTGGTGGTGCATGCTTTAAATCCCAGCAGTCGGGAGGCAGAGGCAGGTGGATCTCAGTGTTCAAGGCCAGCCTGGTCTACAGAGTGAGTTACAGGACAGCCAGGGCTAGAAACCTTGTCTTGAAAGAGCAAAACCAACACAGAAACAGAAGAGGGGAGATTTGGTAACTAGTGATCAGAATGAAGTGAGACACTGATCTGGAAGGCCTAGCGGTAACGGGAAGGTGGACGGGAAGGTGGTACTAGATGTGGGTTAGTCCAAGGGGAAGTGCTCTCTCTCAGAGGATTGCCAACGTGCCTTAGTTTGATCAGATTGGAGTTCCTTGTGAGTCCCTCAGCATATTGGTAGGTGAGCATTATTATCCAAAATGTAATTATTAACCAGCTTTATCTACTGATAAATAGCCTTTTGAATTGGACTTTGAAAAAAAAGAAAGAAAAAGAAGACAAATTTGAACTTGTTTTCTTCTAGTCCTTACCTTGACTGTTTCCAAGCACAGACTTTACCTTTCCAAGAGATGTATGGTTATTTGATTAAATTAAAAATTCTTGTATTCTTTTGAGACCAGTAATGAGTTACTTCAAAAGCTTGCAGACTGGAATCACTGCTGAGCACACTTTAATTCAGCCTTAATGCAATCTGAATATGATTTCTTCTTATCTTGCACAATGCTGGCAACAGCGCAATCCAGGGCGAAGGTTGGTTGACAGCTGGGGTGGCGGGGGCGGCGCACAACTGCTTCCCCATGCACATATTCTCGATACGACGCCGAGGAGACAATGCCAGACAGTCTTTTCTCTGACTATATTGCTTAGTAAGCACCTGGGAAAAGGCCATAAAAATAATGTGTGTGCATAGTTAAATTGTAATTTAAAAGCACTATTGAACAAGATTTTATTGTCCCTTCCTGGCAGCTCTCGTTATTTCTAAGCTGTGGAGAACATAGTCCTTACCCAATGCTGTGTATGGTTCACCAGAAATCCTTGGCAGGCAAAGGGGAGCAGATTCACTGGTGACCTTAATGGTCTTTTTTCACTCATTCAGATTAAATTAAAATATTTTACTGCTGTAGTCTTGATTTATTAAGCCTTTCCACATTTTTTTATTTTCAGAAAACATGTTGACAAGATCTGTTTTTACTAAGGGAATTCCTTTCAAGAATTATTTATTTAATTTTATTTCATGTGTATGGATGTTTAATTCCACATGTGTGCATGCCTCGTGCCCACAGAGACCAGAAGAGGCCACCAGATCCCCTGGGGCTGGAGTTACAGTGGTTGTGAACTGCCATGGGGGTGCCGGGAACAGAGTCCAGGTCCTCTGCTCTAACTGCCGAGCCGTCTCTCCAGCCTCCTATAGAAGGTGTTATTCTGCTCAGCACCATGAAAAAGATTAAAGCCGCTCTCTGTCTCTCTCATCTTTATGCAGCTCCATCGAGCCTCTGTACCTTACCTATGGAATCATATTTGCCTGCGGCTGCTCCTTTGCCTACCAGCCTTCACTGGTTATCTTGGGACACTACTTCAAGAAGCGCCTCGGACTAGTTAACGGCATCGTCACGGCCGGCAGCAGCGTCTTCACAATTTTGCTCCCTCTGCTTTTAGGGAATCTGACCAAGAGCGTGGGCCTCTTGCACACCCTGAGAGTCCTCTGCATCTTCATGTTCGTTCTCTTTCTGGCTGGCTTCACTTACCGACCTCTTGTTTCCAGTGCCAAAGAGAAAGAGAGCGAGAGCAGCCGATTCTCCCTCTTTTCCAGGAGAAAGTTTAGTCCTCCAAAAAAATTTTTCAATTTTGCCATCTTCAAGGTGACAGCTTATGCAGTGTGGGCTGCTGGAATACCACTTGCACTTTTTGGATACTTTGTGCCTTATGTCCACTTGGTGAGTATGCATCTTTGGCTCTGTTCGTAGTAAGTATCATCAGGTCACAGGGCGATCCAGAAGAGCAAGACAGGTCAGGCTGAAGTCGGCCTCAGACATTGGCCTGGTTGTGACCCCAGACTCCGGGAATTAAAGAGTCTTTCAAACAATAACAGTTCCCCCACCAGACTATTAAACAATGAGTCTGATGGTATGTGTCAGCAATTTTTAAAAGGGCGACTAAAATTTTGGAATGAATTATACCAAGGTAAGATATTTGATATGGGTAAGAAGGCTCAGTGGAGAAAGGCCCTTGCCCCCAAATCTGACAACCTGAGTTTGATGTCCGGAGCCACATGATGGAAGGAGAGACTCATCTGACCTCCAGTGCAGCAACTGTGAACCCATTCACCAAAATAAATGTAATAAAAAAGATCCGACAGGCCACTTCTCAAAGCAGCCTGCTGATCTTCTTCAGGGATAAAGCTAGTGTAGTGACCTTGTTACTGTTAATAATTTTCAACAGATGAATGCAGAAATTAAGTGGTTAACAAAATTGCCAGTGACTGACACAAAGAGACAGTCCATCTATTTGTGGGATACTTCTGGAAAAACAGGAGTTCTCTTCAGAAAAGAATTTGAGAAATGATAGGGAAGTTTTACATTAGAGAAGAACCTTAAAGTTCTAGGGAAATTAGGATTTCAAGTGCTCAAGCAGTTCATATTGTTAAAATTCAGCCTATTTATATGGGAAACGAGAGTAAGGATGTCAGGGGATTGGCCCTTAGCAAAATGTTCTCAAAGGTGATCTCTGTCTCCTCCTCCTCCTCCTCCTCCTCCTCCTCTTTTTCCCCTTCCTTCCTGTGTGTGGTGGAAAATAAATGCAGTTCAGTGATAACAAAATGACATTTGCTTCAGTTTTTCTTTTGTGTATGTACCAACTACACGTGTGGACTTGGAGGGTTTTTTTTAAACCTTATAGTCTATGTAGGGATAGCTACAATTTTTCTTTAGTTAAAAGTTTTGGCTCAGAAAATTACTGGGCCTAGAGGGTCAGCTAATAACTACAAAAGTCCTCTGTGGACTCCTATGCACGGTTCAGAAAGTAACCGAGCTACGAATGGTGATGAGGTGGGGAGCATGTCTGGGTGTAAGAATGATTTTGATTTCTGAATGCTCCGTGTTGTCCCCTCGCCAGGACAGTTGAGGAAGCAGCTGGGCTGGAGATGAGATGTACGGGGAAGGACTGGGGAGAGTCATCTGAGTCATGTGGCAGTCATGGTAGAAAAGAACTGATCTGACAGTCCTTTTCATTCCTTCAGTTGTCTAAAAGCACTGAAATAGTTTCTGTTGGAATATGGGTCATTGAGAGCGAGTCGGCTTTACCAACCTACCGTCTTAAGAGACTAAGGTCAAGGACACATTTACCGTGTACCCACCTCCTCCCTGCTCTGAGACAGTCTGTAGCTCAGGCCAGCTGTTGTAAAGCTTGCTTCCTTCCTTCCTTGGCTCCTAGTTACAGATGTGTGTCACCAAGCCCAGCTTTTCTTATGTTTTTTTTCTAATTCTCTTTGGTACTAAAAGATGAAAATACTCAGAGACATGGATAGCTCAGCTTTCCTAATGCTTGCCATTTACCAAAGGAAAGTTTGTGGATTTCTGGTTATAAGGTTGGCAATATATCAATTAATTTTGCATATTACTCCATTTGGCCCTCACAATAAAGCTGTAAAGTAGGTAAAATAAATCATGTTAACCCTTGGTTCACAGATTTGCAGGAGAAAGACAAGTTCTGCTTAGAGAAGTAGAGGAAATGTTGACGCTTGGCCCTGAGTGAGAAGTGTTATGTTAGAACTGGAGCTTTGAGCAACTCGGTTGAATTTTTCAATTTGCTTTTCTTTAAACTTCAGAAGCATAATGTGTGTTCTCATAGCTCTGTCTGTGAAAAAGCATATATATGCTTATTCTCAAAGCAAGTTTGGAAATTTCATTTTATTTTTTTGCATTTGACGTGTGTGTGTGTGTGTGTGTGTGTGTGTGTGTGTGTGTGTGTGTGTGTTTGTGTTTTCAGGTCCATACCACCATGACTGCTTGCAGTTGACTTTTTAAAAAGGAAGAGTCAGTAACCTCCCTTTTTTTAAGCCTATTCACTCACAGTCCCAGTATTATGGACACAAATCTCATGGATCAGATAGGTGACATGTTAATGTCTAAGTGACCAGTTTTCATGGCCTGCCCTCTTTGGTTGAGAGCTGTTTTCTTGGTTAGCTTCACATAGTCTCCTAATATTCCCCATCACTTCCCATCTTGCCATTTCAAAGTTTCTTTGCTGGGCCCCTCCCTGCCCCACCGCTAACATGAGCATGTCCCAAGTCTTATTCTTTGGTCCTTTTGATCTGTGTTCACTGGGAGTTTCATCCAGTTTCCCGAGTTCAAACAATACACGACTCTGGTATCTCTAGCCCAGAGATAACTTTCACTGAATTTTCACCAGGGCTGTATGTCAAATACTTGCTTAAATGTCTCCATTCGCACGACCACTGGCTGTTTCCGACATAACATCAATGTGAAGTCCTGATCTCACTCCCCCGCACTTGCTCTGTCCCTCATGTCCTCATCTTGGGAGACAGCAATTCTGTCCTTCCAGAGAGTCAGGCCTCAAACCTCCAGTGTTCCTTAGCTCCTCCTCCTTGTACATCACACCCCCGATGGCAGAGGCAGGGGATCCTGGTGGCTGACCTTTCAGAGTAATGCCGGAATCTGATCACTCCTCACTATCATCAATGTCAACACTCTCGACCCGGCCGCCTTTGTGTAGAGGTCGAAGGACAACTTGGATTCCCGAGATTGAACTCACCCTGTCTTCCTTGGCTGTAAGCACCTTGACTGCTGAGCCATCTTGATGGCCCGTAATTCCACTTATTTCATTTGTATTTTCACCCACTTGTTGAGTTGCTATATGACGCACAGATTGTTCTTACACTTTTATTGTTTTTTAAACTGTATGGTCTGTTACATAGGTCCCAAAAATGTTTTAATTCTCTGTCATGGTTGCCAAATTAATTAAGTTTGTGTAAGACAATAAGCTGCCACTAATTCCTTGTCTTATAGGCACTGGATTATATTTGTGTGTTGATATTAGCATGGCTGTGCTTTTCATAACAGATTGCTAATAGCAGCTTGGAGAATGGATCTTGGGTGTTTATTATAGGAGAATTAACAAGTGCTTTCAATGCCCACGAGGGCAGCCGTTGCAAGATTAACATTCTCATCCACTGCATACTACAGTCAAGGGCTCTTGTTAATATGTTGTACTTCCTACTTTGCAGAGTTAACTCTAGAGAGAATTTATAAGATGTTAATTCTCATGCAGTGGTTTAAATGAGGGATTTTTGATCAAAATTCCTTTTAGCATTTTACCACCAAGGGATAGTTTTAGTATGCCTACAATTTACTCACTTAGTTTTCCTTTTTTGATTAAAAATATATGCCATATGTAATCCTAAAAGGAATAAAAAAATCCAATGACCTTAAAGTGGCTTTCAAGGTCCTTCATGGTCTGGCTTTGCCTGCCGCTGGGGTCTCTCCTGCCCTGCCTGCCAGGCTCACTGAGTTCCTGCATCCACTGCCTTCCTACTTACATGTCCATAGGGCAGTAAAGCACCTTGATGTTATTTTAACCTGGCCACGGTGAAGATTTCTCCCCTACCCAGCATTCCCAATTCCTCACACCTACCCACTCTTCTTTTTTTAAATAGCACTTAATAGTTTCTGAACTGTTTTAATTTATTTTTATAATTATGCATCTATATATTTTGCTGAAATGTAAGCCCTATGAAGTGAGGGTCTTTCTCTGTTTTGTTTGATGATAGACTTCAGAGCAAATAGCACAGTGTCTAGCACACAGTAGGTGCTCAAATATCGGCTAAATGATGAGATATATTATGTGCGAGTTCAAAGCGATACATGTAGTGTTTAAAGTCATACTCTTTTGGTCTTCAAACTCCTCTACATTCATGTCATAGTGATATTCATTCAGTACTTACTGAATGAGCTCAAACTCAGAATACTGAAGTAACTACCAGTGTTGCCAGTTCCTGGGAGGGAGGGAGAGGTGATCACGCCTATTGCTCTGACCCTCACTATATGTCTATGCTGAAACTACAAGATAACTCAAGACATTTCTGTCCCTAAAGGAGCTGTGTCTTCAGACCGGCTGACACTCTCACAGAGCCAGAGATGGTGTCTGTAAGAACAGATCTTGGGTGTGGAATTGTAGCGTGACCACAAATCAGCATGACTTGGGCTGTGTCAGTCTGATGACTCTTAACATGTCTAAAAAGGACAGTGATTTGGTAACTTTCCTTGCTGGTATGAAGTAGTCCATCCTGAGTATGAAGATGACAATTTACTTTCAATTGCTGTCCTCTTCTCTCATTTCTCCTCACTTTGAAACCCAGCAAGTTTGACCCTAAAACATGGTCATTGGGTTGAGTTGTTTTTAGGCTTTAAACTCACAAAAATCTTTATCAACATGATTGACTTGTATGTAGAAAATCTGTAATATATCGTTCATTAGCTATATTACAAAATGTTTTGAGAAAAGATATTACTGTGTAGCCCAGGCTGGTTTCAGGTGGTTTTATTTGTTTGTTTGAGGCAAGGTCTCTCTACAGAGCCTTGGCTGTTCTGGAATTCACACTGTAGACCAAGTAGGTCTCCAACTCACAGAGATCTACCTGTCTCTGCCTTCTGCATGTTGGGATTAAATTTGTATGCCACCATGCCAGACTTGGTTTCAAATTCTTTTTTTTTTTTTTTTTTTTTTTTTTTTAGTTTTTCGAGACAGGGTTTCTCTGTGTAGCTTTGCGCCTTTCCTGGAGCTCACTTGGTAGCCCAGGCTGGCCTTGAACTCACAGAGATCCGCCTGCCTCTGCCTCCCGAGTGCTGGGACTAAAGGCATGTGCCACCAACGCCCTGCTCAAATTCTTAATCTTCCTAGTTCATCCTTCCAAACACAGGGCTTACAGGCATACATTGTGGACAGCCAGCATTAGTCTTTTTTTTTTTTTAAAGAAAAATGTGTGTTAATATATGTTAATATATAAATGGGTTGGTTTTGTGGCAGATAGTTCCAACAGAAACTTTGACCTGGTAGAGATATCCCACTAACGTGCTGTAAGATTAATGGTAGATCATTTGCCTGCTTACAGGGTAATTAAGTGGATTCCCAAGTCCACTTGTAATTGGGAATAAACAAGTTGTACTTTCCAACTAGAACCAACTTTCAAGGCAAACAAGCCCATCAATGGGACATGAGGTTCTTCAAAAGATAACTTTCTGATTCAGATAGTGCCAGATGCTACCAGGGTGTGTCATGGGTATTGCATGACAGGGAGACTTGAGTAACCCATGAGTTCTGTCTACTCAGCTCCTGCCAGATCATGTGGTGCAGAGCCGTGTAAGCAGAAGAAACAATCTTGAATCTTTCGTGGCTTTCCTAAAGGGTGATTCAGGTCACAAAAAATGGATTGTATTGAACATTTTCCTAAAACATATAACAAGCACAATGCATGCAGCCAAGTAGCATAGAGCCGAGGAAGCTGTACTTCTTTGGGGGACATTCACTGAGTTTACACCAGTTGAACCTTATCTCCCACGTTACAGGACAAATTTTTTGAGAGTCTCTTGCAACCAGCAGTCACTAACTCTAAGGAGTACAGAACAAGGGAAAAGAGCCTTCCTCTGGATCTGAGCCGAGGGGAATCTTTGACACCCACAGAGAATTTAACCCCAGCTGTCCATTTCCCATTGTTCCATCCTATCCTGCCCTCCTTGGCAGCTCACTTAAGCAGGAACTTTACATTCTCTCATAACACACTGGAAAAGAGCTCAATTTGGAGGCGTAAATTTGAAACATGGACAGTTATGCAATCCAGCTATGTGCAGCCACGTCAGTTCAAGGGATTCTTGGCATAACATGGCAAGAACAGCTGCGGCATCTAGGCTTCAGAGCACAATTGAGTTAATTATGCATGTCTGTTCTCAGAGCCATGCAAGGATCTGCTTTAAGCCAATGGTCTCTTTAAACAAACGGAACATTGATTGATACTGTTTTTCCACATTTCCTTTTTAAGCCCCTGTTTTTATTAACATTTGGTTTCCACCCTGTTGAAATGTGCACACAGCGTCAGGGCCTGCACTGGGCCAGAGGAGCACTGGGTTGGTTAGGGATGTTCTCCGGGTTGCCACGCTGGTGCAAGCCAAGAATTAAGCTAGGTACTCTGAAGTGTGCGGCATTTAAATGAACTATTTAAATGCTTGTCAGAAATACCTAACAGTGATATGCGAGTGACAGGGATTATACAGGCCACGTCACTGTACGCCGCTGCCGCTGCTGTGTAAGGCAGGAAAGGGAACAGAGGGACAGAAAGCTAAACTACTTGCCAAAAGTCTCATAAAAGTAATGGATCCAAGTGTGATTTTTTTTTTAAATCTATGGGTTAAAATAGAACTTGTTATAGCCTGAAATGTAAGTGTGCATGGTGTGGAAATGGGAGTGAAGTTTACATTCATCCTGCCCCGGTCAGCACAGTCAGAGGGTCCAGTTCTTCAGTGTAGCCAGTAACAGTTGCCTTCTTCTTCTCTCCTGGGTATATTCAGAACTCAGGTTGCTGTGTGGTCGATCTTTCCAGAGAACGCAGGCTCACAGTGGACCTTCTGTTTCAGCTGTTCGTTCTTCATGGTGTGCGTGTGTTGCACGCTCTCAACATGCACTGCAGGCCAAAGGACAACTTCTGGGAGTTGGCTTTACTCTTTCCACCTTGGGTTCTGGGGACCAAACTCTGGTCATGATGCAAGCACTTTTTAACCACTGAGCCATCTTGCTGACCTAGCAGGACCATTTTAGACTAATGGTCACTCTATACCAGAAACGACTGAATTGCAGCTTCTCGTTCTCCGATTCTTTCTTTTTTCTTCTTCTTTCTTTTTCTTTCCTTCCTTCTGCTTCTCTCTCTGTCTCTCTGTCTCTGTCTCTGTCTCTCTCTCCTTTTGTTTTGCTTTTAGAGACAGAGTTTCTCTATGAATTCCTGACTGTCCTGCAACTGTCCTGTGTAGCTGAGGCTAGCCTCCAACTCACAGAGATCCCCATGCCTCCCTCCAACTACTGGGATTAAAGTTGTGTGCTGCCATGCCTGGCTGTGCATCCACTTCCTGACTCCGCCCGGGTAGTAGTAGCCTTTCTGGGGGTAGAACGCTACCCCTGCTTCTCTCACTAGTGATGAGGCACAGAGACGTTTCCCTGTGCTCACAGGTTGCCAAGTTCTGTTCTACACTAGAAACGGTTTCCAAACAGGCTTAGAGTGGGTTTCCATTCCTGGGGTCATTTGTCTTCGGGGCCTGTGACTTGTTTTTAATCACGATTTGGTTAAACTGATTCAAGCACTCATGCGTTGGACAAACACAGAGTGCCTGCCGTGTGCCGTGAGCATTCCGGGTGTGGGGGTTTGAGCGTGAATGGATGCGGCGTCTCTAATGGAGGTAGCTTTAGTGTTGCTCAGAGACATCTCTTGAGGTGACAGCAAGCACATCTGTGTGTGGTGTTAGCATTTGGAGGACTTGGGAAGCCTAGGACATAGAATGTCTGTTGTCTGTCTTTAAAACCAGCCAATAGTCAAAAACTTTTATCCAACTTAATTTTTTCTGGTGTATTATATTAAAAACCTGAATGTTGAAATTTGAAAATCCTGCTTACATTAGCTCCAGGATCCAGTCATTGTGTTTTTCTCCATGTATACGAACTCTCTAAAAACACTGTAGTTTTGCCCATTTCTTGTTGGCTGTTACATGGACGGTCTCTTGCTCTGTTCCTGCAGTTTTCCATGCTGTCTGTACCTTCTTTGCTTTTCTAACCTTGCATTTATTTCCCTTCAGATCTCAACATCTGCCGCAGTTTGACTTTTCAGGTTAGTGCCACTTTGCACATTTTTTTTTTTTAGTTTAATGACACAGGCAGTATTCGCCAGCACTCTCCTACTTGGGCAGAGTAAGAGTCTTTACTCCTCTGGCCATTGTGATTTATTAATGGTGAAGTTATATGTTCACAAAACACTTAGGAAACAAGGTAGGCTTGGGATTTTTCAAAAGAATATTTCGGCTGGGCGTGGTGGCGCACACCTTTAATCCTGGCACTTGGGAAGCAGAGGCAGGTGGATCTCTGTGAGTTCCGGATCAGCCTGGTCTACAAAGCGAAATCTAGGACATCGAGGGCTGTTATACAGAGAAACTCTGTCTTGAAAACCAAATAAGCAAACAAATAAAAAAGAGTATTTTGGAAAATAAAATAATGCACAGAAAAGGAAATTGGTAGGAAGGGAAGGCATGATTAACAAACAAGGAATCTAGAAAACATATTACTTACAAATAGATTAAAGCAGACCTGTTAGCAGGTGTGGTTGAGCATGCCTGTTATCCCAGCACTTGGGGGTGGAAGCAGAGACCAGGACACTTAGGGACTCACTGTGTAAACCAGAACTTACTTGGTAACTCATTTCTTTGTTACACGGAAAAACCCAGTCTTGAAAAACTAAAATAAACAGACAAACAAACAAATGTTGCCATATAGCCAGATGTGTTGGCAAACACCTGCAATTCCAGTACTCAAGAGGTAATGATGGGGGGTCATGAGTTCAAGGTCACATAGTAAACCATTATCTTTAAGAAAACCTAACCCCGCCCCCAATGACAGAATGCTACTATGCATTAATGATTGAATTTGTATTCAATGTATTAGCTTCAGGATAAATCCAGGGCTCCGACCGATCTATTTTCTGTTTGTGTGAGCACATGGCTGTCCTTCCAAAGCTGCTGCTTTCGGGCCTTTTCACAAGCCCTGGCTTTGTCCTTCTGAGCTTTCCTCAGGAGAACTGTTAGCTTCCTGTGGCTGCCTTAAGCTTAACTGTGTTTCTCAGTGTCTCCTCTCTCCACTCTTCAGCCCAGGGCCTTCTCTGAACCCAGGATTAGAATTGCTCAGGATGAGGAATCACACAGTGCCTGGTCCCTCCCCCTTCTTCCAGAGACACTGTCTAAGCTGTGCATGACGTTCATCTTCACAGCAAGCCTGTGGTGCACCCAGGCTAGACCTGCTTCTGCCCTTTCTCTTCCCAATGAATCGCCTTTCCACATACCGCACGGTTTTCATGTCAGTGTTGAGACAAGGTCTCCTGTATCTCGACCTGGTCGGTGACTGTGTAGCAGGAGATGCCCTCCAACACCCAACCTTCCTGTCTCTCTGCGTCCTGAGTGCTGAGGTTACAGGTGCTGGGAATGGAGCCCAGGGCCTCAAGCAGGCCAGGCAAGTGCTCTACCAAATGAGTTACACTCCCAGGCCCTATACAAGGTTAAAATAAAAAAGTTGAACCTCTAACATCAGAGAAAACTAAAAAAGAAAAGAAGGTAATGTTTGGTTATATGCTGCAACATTCATGAAGCTTGATGATGTCATGCTCAGAGAAATAAGCCAGACACAGAAGGACAAAGGCTGTCTATCCATCTAGATGAAGTCTCTAGAGCAGTCAAATCATAGATGGGAGACAGAAATGCTAATTTCCAGAGCAGGGCAGTGGGAGATGGGAAGGGGAGGAGAGGTAGCATTCCAGATGCTTTCCTAGAAAGCAGTTAATGATGGCACATGTCTGTAGTCTCAGCACCTGGGACGCTGAGGCAGGAGGATCACAAAGTCAAAGCCAGCCTTGGATACATAGTGAGACCCCAAACAAACCAATCAAACCAAACCAACAACAACAACAAAAAAGGAAAAAGTCAGCTCACCCAATGAGAACTAATTTCCTGTTTCTTCATTTTTCTCAGTCAGGAAAGCCTAACTAAGCAATATTTTAATAAACTAATAGTATTATGAATCTTGTGTTGTTCAAGGAGAGAGAGAACTAATTTCGAGGATTTATAAGATAATCCATCTTATTTATGTCATTGCCAGGATCATCAAATACGTAAAGTTATTGTTACTCTAAATCCTAGGGACTTGGATGATGAGTTCTGATTTTATCCATTTTACGGTCAAGTCTATCTTAACTTCTAAAATCTAAGCTCATCGGACCAGTTTTGTTGCACTTGTTCACTTTGGAACAATTTTTTTTCCAAATTGGTGTGATTCTGCTACTGATTAAAGGTGCCATAACCCAGACCTATTGATTCACTTAGTCTCTCCCCTCTTAATGTGGACCGTGGAAACATGAGATGCCCCCAGAGAGCCTGGATCACCACCACCAGATCCCTGTCTACAAAGTCTTTGCAGCTGTTTCCTGTTCTTGGAGTACTCCTTATGCCTGGCTGTCCTCTGTGGCCGAGACTGCTGCCATCCTGACACTCTCCGCAGAGGCAGGCCACTTCTTTCACAGATTAATTCTGTCTTAATTCGCCCGCCACTGTATTCGTGTGCACTAGCTGGGAACTGGGAATCCACGGGTCTGAATCTGATGCGTTGAGAATGGGCCCCAAGAAAGAAGCTTTAGAATCAAAATCAGAGCTGGGTGGGATCGATGACATTCTGTAGATCAGTAGATTCAACACCCCTCAGTATTCACCAAGCTGGAAGTTGTGTGGGGTTTCCCTCTCAGATGGGCTGGCCGCATACCCCGGGGTGAGCTACTGTTTTACATCCCACTGCCTCCGCCTTGGGGCACAGGGCTATAGTGTGAGCGACCACACTCAGCCTAGAGTTCTTACTCATTTGTTTTTGGTAACTTCCAAAATACATGGCATAAATCTTGACAGAGTAAACAATTCCAAATTACTCAAAATTCCCAGTCTATTTTCTATTTTAAGATGAAATCTTTAAAATTGCAAAATTCAAGATGACTTAAATCCAAGGGTGTTTATTATTGCCTGCAGCGCTGGGGAGGGGCCCTTGAACATTTGAATGCTAAGCAAGTGGTCTTCGATGAGCTAGCTATATCCTCATTAAATTAAATTAAAGGCTAACTAACATCTAAATCCAAAGTGGTTTCCGTTAGTAGTTCAACCAGAAATTTTACTAAATCTTGATCTTATCTAAGTGATGCTAAGAAGTGTGTGTGTGTGTATGTGTATGTATGTATATATATATATATATACATATATATATGCAAATATATGTATATATATTCTTTTTTTAACCCACAGGAAATTATTTTTGAACACTATCAGGGGAAAAATAGCGAATGCTTTTGTAAGAATTTTTAGTTAGAAGATGTTTTCAAAATTAGACTTAAAAGGAAAAAAAACCCTCTTCTTTTTTTACCCATTGGTGGCTATTAAGTAATCTTTACTCCAGAAGGGTTTGTTTTTCCCCAGTTGTTTTTCCTGCCTTGATGGTGCTGTGTCATTATCAATACCATGGAAACCCATCTTAATGAAATGGAAAGAGTGGTTGTTTGAAAAAACCAAACAGAATCATCAGTGATGCCTCCTCGAGTCCGGTAGGCCAAAGGTCGGCTTGCATCCCAGCCAGCTGCTGAGGAGGCAGTAGGTACTGCGAATCTGAAAACACCTCCTGGACAACCTAAAGATGTCAGTCCTTACGCATGCTAGCGAGCAGACACAGTTTTCCAAAGTATAGCTGATCTGACTTAACAGACCCCGAAATGACATTTTGGGACTTATCAGACCCGTGGCTCTATTCTGTCCGTAATGTTCTAGTTCCGTGTTCTGGTATAAAAGGCTTAATTTTATCATCAGACTTCTGCAGTTAACTGAGTTCCACCTTTGTAACCACTTGGCTCGCCACGCTTCCTTTTAATTTTGCTTTTTAAAAAAGCAAAGCCAGAGGTAGAGAAAACAGGTTTGTAAAAAGCAACACCCAGCGTATTCCATCCAGATTTCTGATAATCCAGCTCTGAAGTCAAAGGTAGCGTGAAGTTGTGCTTTGTGACTAATTCTGAGATTAACTATTAACAACTCTAGCAGGCTTTCTACTCCCTTTCAAAGGTACACGTTTTGTTTTGTTTTGTTTTTTAAAGGGGCCAGGCTCTCTCTTTGGCTTTGCCTGTTAAAGAAGTGGTGTACGCTATAATCATGGAAATTGGGAGGCAGAAGAATTCAAGTTTGAGGATGGCTTGGACCACATAGTAGAAACCTGCCTCCCCTCCCTCCAAAATTCAGTTAAAAAGAAAATACATTTAAACCGAATGGTCTTCTAGAGTTTTGGGATAGCTTTTTAACATTTTGGATGGAGATCAACAAACTTACGATATTTTTTTTTTAGTTTAAAATTTATTTATCTATTTGTTAGATTCACTTATTTTATGTGTATGAGTGTTTTTTTCTTGTACATATGTTATGCACCACTTGTATACCTGGTACTTGAGAGGTCAGAAAAGGGAGTCAGATCCCCTGGGACTGGCGTTACTGATGGGTGTGAGCCGTCACGTGGGTGCTGGGGACTGAACCCAGGTCCTCTGCAAGAGCAGCAAACGCTCTTAACCCCTGAGCCCTCTCTCCAGTCCCTCATTCTAAGTTTTTAATGCAAGGACTCTATCCAAAGCTGGCCTTGAGATGGAGGCCGTTCTCCTGCCTCAGTCTCTCCAGAGTGCCGAGATGAGGGCACATGCCACCATGCCCAGCAGGATGAGTCTATTTTCAGAAACCACTCTCAACAGCATGCAAAGAAGCAGTGGCAGGCACATGCTGCTGCTCTCTGGTGTGGATGGCAGTGAGGAGAAATAGGTAGGATCCCTTTTAGGAAAGAGGGAGTCAAAGTCAGTTTGAATTCCAGCATCATTATTAGCCGAGTTTTAATGTCATACCAACTACACATACGTGTCCTCTCCCTGCAAAGAATTTACTCTGGAAATTAAGCTAGCGTGCATGCTTACCTGGTCTTTCCAGTCTGATGGTGCAGATCTCAGGAGCCAGGGCAGATAGATGGCCAAGGTATGTGCCACAGTGCCACAAACCTGACAGAAGGTGACAGGTGACCAAAGTCTTTTTTATCATTCCAGACAGCACAGTGAGAGGCAGCAGCTGTCGATGGTAGAGTTGGAGGGTTTGTGTTTTTATCCTGTTGTGTTCTCCGAGGATAGTTCTTTCACTCTCGCAGCCTGCCGCCGATCCGCACTGAGCTTTGCTTATGTCCCCTTACCTCCCACTTCACAGCGAGCCAGTCAGTGGTTGCCTCCAGTCCACTGTCCAAGTTGTTTTTTCTGTTTTGAAGGTCTCCAGGCATCCCCTCCTTCTTCAACATGTATAGTCTAAATTTTATACACTACAATTCTTTTATCACATTCTTTGCGTGACATGTTATATAATCACTATACGGAAGATTAGAGGCAAAAGGCATTTAAGCCCTTAAATGTGCATTTGTGCGTGTGAAGGAGTCAGTGGTAGCTGGTGATCTTGTTCCATAGCTAACAAAAGAGGAAACGTCTGAGCTTTTTGACCCATGGCGTTTGTGTTTGCAGGTGTGCGCAGCCACTGCATTTCACTGTAGCACCCCTCGGGTGGACAATGGTTCTCCACTTGGTCTTTGTCCTTGACTGGATCTCTGAGTCAAAGCACTGTGCCATGTTTTCTCGGCGGAAGGCTCCTGGTCTCCATCTGTCTTACACTGTGACCCCCTTGCAGGAGAGGTGTAGGGGAAGGGTGCCAGAGCAGAGGCTACTCTAGTGAGATGAGGGATTTTCATAGGCTGCTGCCCTTGACCTTCAGAAAGAATGGGGTCTGTTTTGCCTTCAGCTGTCTGATGAGAACAATGTCATTGATTCTGAGATAAGTCCACCATTTAGTTAAGTTGAAGGTGGTTAGAAGAAGGGGAAATTGAAGAACTTGGTCCTGTTGACTCATGGATAGAATGAGCACATAGTCCAGGATGTGAGTTCTCTGTTATCTCTGGATATCAAACAGTAAGTTTCATACACTGGAAAAACAGCCTCCGTGGTCAGCAAAAGCTGT
This sequence comes from Peromyscus maniculatus bairdii, assembly GCF_049852395.1. Lineage (NCBI taxonomy): Eukaryota > Metazoa > Chordata > Mammalia > Rodentia > Cricetidae > Peromyscus > Peromyscus maniculatus. The sequence continues at coordinate 15,348,456 of NC_134867.1, forward strand.
TGTTGCTTGAATGATGGAATAATGTTTATGAGCAGGTGATGTTCAAGATGTTTCCAGAGGTATTCAGTTCCAGCTTAAACTTGAGATCTCAATAAAAGATATGTTTCTGCCTGAAGATACTTATGCATTCTGATAAAGTCTAAAGCTAAAACCCAGGGTGGAGTCTGGGAGAGGGCTCAGCAGATGCAGGTACCTGCCACCAAGCCTGATGACCTGAATTCCATCCCCAGAGCCCACATGGTGGTAGGGGAGAACTGACATTGAAAGTGTCCTCTGACCTCCACACATATGCTGTGCTGTGTGTGCACCCTGTACACATTCATACAACCAACAAAGGTTTTTTATTTCTCAAGCCCAGTTTGGCCAACATAGCAGGACTGGAAATTTGAAACACCAGCCTGTGCCGCATAGGGAGACCCTTTCTCAAGAAGAGGGTTTACCTATTGGTGTTACAGATTAAGTCTGGTCTGTCATTGAACTTGTACCTCTTGCTCCCAATTAAGTTAATTTTAAACAGCTAATTTTTAGATTATTGTCCGAAAATAATATCCCCTGGGTAAATACCAGGCTCCAGTATAAGCTTTCTGTTTAATAAAATGACTTAGGTTAAATATGAAAGTATTTGTCCCAGTGTCCAGTCTCTGCCCGCATGAGTATTAGAAATACCAGTTTGGCCCCACGCCGTGCTTTGTGCTAAGCAGCACATGCCGGTATCCAGGGGGTGAGAGAGAGCAGAAATTCATAAGCCAGACAGCAGCCACAGCAGCCATGCTGGAGGCTAAGGCCAAACCTACTTGGTACTGCTGCCTCCGCGAGGAAGGACTCTGAGACCTGGCATCCACGGAGTGGGATCCCCTATCCTGCACACTTCAGTACCTAATAACCAAAAAGACTTTGTTTTGAAGTTTGGTGGAGCATGTAGAGAGGAAGTTTTAGAAGTTGATGTTCTTGCTTTCCTAAGTGGTAGTGACACAATTTTGATGTAGTAGTGTCCTTTATTATTAAAGAACTAAGTTTCCGATTAAGGCATAATTTTAATTTTACTGATTTATTTAAAAATCATTAGTCTATGATCCTTGTACAAAATAGTGGGTTTCGTCATGACATCATCATGAATGTATTTTGTGTATTTCTAGCATATTCACACTCATCACCTAGCCACTTTAAAAAAAACCCTCAAATATTTCACCTTATTATTTCTTATAAAGATTATAAAATAGATTGGGGGGACATATACGACTCAAAGAATGATAGAAATTTATTAGGCTAGTGTTTGTAGTTCCATCAAAAGAATAACTGGTGAACTCGGTCTTACAGGTGTTACAGGGTGTCTCTGAAAGCCATGGCAACAGCGGGCCATGTAGCCAGGTACAGCGCTTGCTTACCACACTGAGGCCCTGGCGTTGCTCCTCCCCATGGTGGAGAAGGTGGAGACCCACGGGGTGCCTTCTAACGCACCCCACCACAGCACGTCTAGCTTGCATCGGCCGCTTTCCTCCTGAATGCACTCTTTCAGCTTTATCTGCAGGTTCCTGGGCCCTTCAGCAGTGGCTGTCATGGGCTTGCCACTACCAGTGACTTCTTCAAGAAACACAACCCAAGTCACCTTGTACTTTAAACTAGGAAAGCTGGTTGGCTACAGTAAAAGAAAACATAAAAAAGAAATGAAATCAGTACTTAGCTAAGTACTGTTTTAACAGGCACGCAGTATCAGGCTGCTTGGTCTACCTTCCCCTCCCCTATGTCTTCTGGGTCTCTGCATGTTTGTCCTCATATTTGTCATATTTTGGTGTTCAGTTGCTCGTTACAGTGCAAGTCCATACAGTACGGTGTATCTCACGGGGCAGCTGGAGAGGAGGCACAGTAGCAAAGCACAAGTCATTGGCGACGAGGAGCTGGCACTTGACGTCTAAAGGCGACGAACTCTAACGGGGAAGGGAGCCTAGAAGGGAGCCAATTTTTTGTTTTGTTTTGTTTTTTGTTTTTCAAGACAGGGTTTCTCTGTGTAGCTTTGCGCCTTTCCTGGGTCTCACTCTGTAGCCCAGGCTGGCCTCCAACTCACAGTGATCCGCCTGGCTCTGCCTCCCAAGTGCTGGGATTAAAGGCGTGTGCCATCACCGGCCAATTTTTTTTTTTTTTTTTTTTTTTTTTTTTTTTTTTTTTTTGCTTTTCGAGACAGGGTCTCTCTGTGTAGCTTTGTGCCTTTCCTGGATCTCGCTCTGTAGAGAGCTGAGGACCGAACCCCGGGGCCTACTGAGCTAAATCACCAACCCAGGGAGCCAAACTTTTGAATTTAGGAGATTTAGGAGTATGGGGCTCAAACAAGAAGTATGTTAGAAGCTTGCTCTAGTGGTCCAGGTAAGGAGTGACAAGAATCTGGACACAGGCCAAAGGAAATAAGTATGAGTCACTTAGCCAGAAAATCATTACAAATTGCTGGCAATCTGATTTGAAGAGAGGAGCTGGAGTAATCTAAGATGGTTATTGGGTTTGTACTGCTGTAGGTGAGCCAAAGGTACTGTTAACCCAAATGCAGGAGGGCAAATTATAAGGGGCAGATGAATTCAGTATGAGCTGCGTTGACGTTGAGGTGCCTTTGAAATAGGCAAATGGGTAACGTCTAGTTTGACATGGAAGAGAGCGCCCAGAGAATTTAACAAGGCTGGGAAGGAACCCGTGCAAAACGGAAGTGCCCGTGCCGGTGTTAAGCAATAGCAAGAAGTTACAAAGCCTAAGAGGGCCCAGTGGAGGGGAGGGCACATTAGCATACACAGTCCACATTGAACACGGCTCCCTGCTGAGCTGGATGGGATTAAGACTGAGATCAAAGCTGGCATGTGTACAGCCATGTTCTGTTTGGCTTGTGTAGCATTGGATCACACGGGGTTCTAAATGCAAGTTAGGTGCCAACATTTCTGCACAAGATCCAGATTTCATATTTCTTCTAAATTTTAATTTTTTTTAAAAAAATAAAAGGGCTGGGAGTGGGGAATCAACAATATGGGTAGTGACGGTTCTCTAGATGTGTGTCTTTTCTCTACATGCATCTGCTTCACTTTTTACAGGCTCAGTAGACATTTGAATTTTCTACTTCAGAGCCAAGGATCAGTAGTTAATAAACATACAAAGATAGATTAGTGTCAGATTATGGAGAGCTTTAAATACCAGGCAGAGTATAAAATGCAGTAACAAGCAACTTTTGAAGGTAGGACTGGCGAGATTAAAGTCCTATTTAGGAAGATTATTCTGAAGCGGTGTGAAAACAGAAGTTAGAAAAACTACCGTTTTTAATTAAAAATTGTAATTATTGATATATGAATGGGTGTTTTGCCTACATGTATGTCTGTGCACTGTATGCATGCCTACAGAGGCCAGAAGAGGGTGTGACTCACCTGAGACTGAAGTTAGACACAGCAGCGTAAACTGCCTTGTTGGTGCTGGAAATCAAACCCAAGTCCTCTGCAAGAGCAGGCAGTGCCCTTAACTGCTGAGCCATCTCTCCAGCCCCAATGACCAATTTTTAATGAAGAGAGATGTGATGATATAAAAACTGGGTTAAAAAAAAGGAAAATAGAAAAAAGAAAGTTCAATGGAAGAGTTATAGGGAGGGACCTGCCATCTGAAAAGTCCCCCACTACCACATTCAGTATTTGAGTTTGTTGAGCTTGGTGAAAAATTTGCTTGTAGTCTCCTAGAACTCCAGTGGATGCTAGGGTCATCATGGGAAAGTCAAACAATGCTTGCTGGCTACCTGTGGCCCAGAGGTCACTGGAGACACTGTTTTCACTAGACTTTAAGTGGAGGCAAAGATCCTTTATTCCCTCCACCCCCATCTGCTCCTTCAGCACAGCCAGCATTCAAAGGGTCCCTTGTGAAAAGGATGGCCAACATTAGTATCTGATCATTAACTGCAAGCGAGTCATTCTGCTAAGGGGTGCTTGAACCTAGGGCTTCACACATGCTTGGCAGATGTTTTGGTATGCCACAGGGGTTGCTAGATTAGGACCAGTACTTGGATCTGGAGGTCTAAGAGATTTGACCACTGTAAACTGTGTATCTATGTCTGTTGGCATGCCACACAGGAACCTTACACTTCCATTCAGGAAGCTCTGGCAGAAGTTATCTGGAGGCAGGTAGTATTCCAGGCCTCCGTTCTTCTTTTGATGACTGGCTCATTGTTAGTGTGTGCTGATCTGTTTACTGAAAGAAAAATTATATGAAAAACTCCTTTTTAAAAAATTTTGGTTTTCTGAGTCAAGGTCTTGCTGTATGATCCAGGCTGCCCTGAACTGGGCCGCATAGCCCAGGCTGGCCCTGCATTCTCAACCCTGACCTAGTCTTTGAGGGCTGGAACTACAGCTGTGTGCCACCACACTCAGAAAACACATTCCTTTTATGCAAGCTAAATTATGATAGATTTTCTTTATATGCCCTCCTAGGAAGTTATCACAGGAGATGCTTTTAAATCTTATAATTTTAATCTTGAAGGCGGGTTGGAGTAACAGTGTAGAGAAGAAACACATTTGATGTTTAATGGTGCTTGTCTCAAACCTTGTGAGGTTTCCCTCCCATATTCAGTGTGGTGTCTTTTGTTTATTGACTTGCAGATGAACCATGTAAAGGAAAGATTCCAAGATGAAAAGAACAAGGAGGTGCTTTTTATGTGCATCGGCATCACTTCTGGAGTTGGACGCCTTCTCTTTGGCCGCATTGCAGACTATGTGCCCGGAATAAAGAAGGTTTACCTGCAGGTACTCTCACACTCTCCTTCCCCCAACAGCGTGACCTGTATTCTTCAGTCTCCCTCAGGCCATTGAAGGGCTTTTACGCAAGGGGCTGACATGAGCAGTGTTTTATAAAGATTAGTCTGGTATGGAGTAGAGAATGGAGCAAGAGTTGAGGTCGCTACAAAAGGCCCCATGTTGAATGCTTCCATTGACCTAAAATGTCGAGAGTAGGAAGATGACTAAAAAGGTAAATTAGCGGTTGTGGGGGGTTGGGGAAAGGTGATGGTTTCTTTTGGGGGCAGTGAGAGTGTTCTAAACTAAGAAAAGTGGTGGTCTACTAATACACATAAGATGGGTAGTTTACGGTACTCTTTAGAGGCAGTGCGAGGGTGCAGTGCTGCTGTTGGAAACTGCTGACATAGTTAATCTAGGCAGGAAAAACCAAGCAGAGACATTGGCACCAAACAGGAAATTAGCGGCACAGAGAGCAGGTGCTGGTGGGGCTGTTTGTGTCCCAGATTTGTCGCTTGGCTAACGGAGGAGGTGGCTTCATCAGCTCATGAGATCAGCAACGCAGTAAATCCCAGGAAGACAGCCTTTGTTTCTGCCCCGTTCATGCATGGTGCCTGTGGAACAGCTGGGTTGAGCGTGTGTAAAGCATTGTGGGACTTGGATGTTCTTGGACTGAAAGGAAACATCTGGGATGGGGTGCTTCTGGGACACCAGTGGGCAGCAGTGTCAGGAGCTAGTGAAGTGATTATAGTGGGAGGTATTGATGACTGCACAGATGACGAGCAAATGGGAGTGTAGACAGCTCTGTCCAAAGGACAGGAGGGCAAAGAGATCTGGAGATTAATCATGAGAGGCAGTGTGAGCGGTCTCATAAAAGATGTGAAATGTGGGAGCAGGAAACTACGTGGAACAGGTGTTTACTATAGACAAAGAAGCTTCCTTTAGTCGGCTATCAGTAATGACAAGCACCATTTGCTGAACGCTTGGAGGAGCCAGATGAAGACCTGAGTGCTCCACGTGCACCATTGCCAGTCCTTGCCTCAGCCCTTCAAGGATGGCATTGCTCTTTGTTTGCACTTACAGATGTGAACACTTGAGAACAGAGGCTGTGGGGTGCAGGCAGACAGTCACAGGCCAGAGCCTGTTCCACAGCAGAAGGAACAGCAACTGGTGTTCTTCTCGTCCTCCGCCAGTGCTGGGAGTAAATACGAGACCCTTGTTAATATTTATGTATTCTTTTATAAAATGTAGAGCCAAGCTAGGCATAGTGATACACTCCTTTAATCCCAATACTCGGGAGGCGGAGGCAGGCAGATGTCTGAGTTCAATGCCAGCCTGGTCTATATAGTGAACTCCAGGACAGCTAAGACTACACAGAGAAACCCTGTCTCAAAAAAATGAATGAATGAATGAATGAATGAATGAATGAATGAATGTAGGGCCTTAAAAATAGCTCACTGAGTAAGGCTGTGTGCCTCAAAAGCCTGATGCCCAGAATATATGGAAAGGCAGAAGGAAAGAACTGGACTCTAAGTTGTCCTCTGACCACCACCTGTGTTCTGTGGCATGTATTTTACACACACACACACACACACACACACACACACACACACACACACACACTCATGATCACCACTGGGCATGGTAGCTCACACCTGTAATCCAGTATTTATGAGGTAGGGTTGCCACAAGCATGAGGCCAACCTGGACTTCAGAGCAAGACCCTGTCTCAAATACAGCAATGGGAATATTTATTTAGTATATGATAATCATTCCACCCCTTATAATACCTTATAATACCTCATTGTAAATATATTTATCTAGCATGTAGCCGACTAGTTAGTTTCATCTTCTAATGTCAAGGTGCCCTCTTCTGGACATCTGCTGTATTGACGCCTGTCAGATTTCATGTTGTAAAAACAATTCTGAATACTCCTGTGCTCTAAGACATTGGCCCAGGGGGAGTGATACAAACAGGATAGACGGGGGTCCCTGCGTTCCCAGAGCAGGGTTGTGGCTGGGAAAATCTAGGTGTGTTTGGACCTAGACAAGAGAGACTGGCATGGAAGGAGCTGGAAAGCTGAGAGGGGCAGGTTATCCAGGTCTTCAGAGCTAAGAGATTTTCTGGGACTGCCGAATGGCCAATCTGGAGCACACTGTAGACTGAGGGTGGGAGAGATTGAAGAGAACCTGTCATGTATTACTGTGGACGTTTCTCCAAAAGGTGAATTGCTAGGGGAATGTATTCATGAGTTACATATATAATTAGAAAAAATAGAATGATGCCCATATCCCTCTTCATGTGTAAATGTTCTCTTCTGTTAAAAAAGACTGAACTGGTCAGTGTTACTTAGCTCTGTTTTTTATTCTACTTACTATTAAAATTTTACATGAAGGTATGAACTTTACCAAATATTTTAAAATGATATCCAAATACTTAACTATCCCCCAGCCTGAAAAGGGGATCAGAAGCCCCACAGTCTCATTTCGACTGGCACTGCTGTGTATGTGTGCAGTTCTGCGGAGAAAGTCAAATGCTCTCCCTTTCCTGTGAAGCGTTATAAGCCCTGCATGCTTCAAAGAAATCCAGCCCTTTGGTCACGTGGCCTCATCATTCATTTAACTAGTGCAGGGTGCGCCGGACTTAGCTGCTTTCTGCCCTCGGTGCCTGGCTGGAGGCTGTGAAAGTCTGTGGACATTATGTTAAATAAGCATATTGAGGGCAGCATTTGAATTTAACTGTGCCCAGTTATGTCTCTGCCTCCAAAAATGCCTTATGCTCACTCAGGTGTAGCTTAGCTTTCCACGTGAGTCCAATGTCTGGAGTAGGAGGTGCCTGTGTTGTCTCCCCAGAACTGCTTCGGGAAAAGAGAAAAAAAGATTGTGTGATGGAAAATTATTTCTCTTTCAAGCTGGGTTCTAGTATTGACAGATCAATATTTGATCTGTTTATCTGATATTTATTTGGAAGCGATGAGAAAGCAGTGGCCGTCCTATGTGGCCCAGTACATAAGGGACCCGTATTTAGTCCTCACAGCAGTTATGTTCTAACAAGCTGGGAGAAAAAGGTCCTGGGAAAGGGCCTTGTTTCCCATCATCGTGGTTACCACAAAGACTTTTCAAACACATTAGTAGAAACATTAGGCAGGTGGATTAAAGCAAAGTGAGGCAGTCAAGCTCCAGGCCTCGGGTGCTGAGGTGGCTCTTAGCCATTGGGTTGGTGGTATTGGTACACTGAAGAGCGTCTACCTAATGGCCGCAAATGTTAGCACACAGAAAGCACACAGGAAATGGCGACTGAAGGGCTAGAGATGGCCCCCGATAATTTAATTTGGCTCTGGACTTGTAACATTCTGAACTCTCCAACACTGTTGAAGTTCTAAGTCAGTTGGCCGTGAAGGTTCCGTGGGGGCAGCTTCTTCCTGAGAACTTTCCTTCAATACAAATAAGGTAAAAGAAAGTAGGTATTTTTCTGAAATGCTTAAGGAATAAGCTGTGTGTGAGTGACCTTAAGGAGTTCACTCCTCAAAGGAAAATTAAAAAACCTTTCTTTAGTTAAATGAATATTTTTTTTCACTTTATATGTATGAGTGTTTTCCCTGCATGCTTATCTGAGCACCACATACATACATGCCTGGTGCCTGCATAGACCAGAGAGGGTGTCAGATCCCTGGAACAGGAGGCACAGACCGCTGTGAGCTGCCATGTGGGGACTGGGAACAGAACCTAGGTCCTCTGGAAGAACAGTCAGTGATTTTAATCATTGAGCCATCTCTCTAGTTCCAAGTTAATAAGTCTTGTAGTGCATGTCTGTAATCTTACTAAAAATGCAAGGGCAAGGGGATTTTGAGTTTGAGGGCACCAGAACACATTGCTATACTATGTCTCAAAAGAGCAACAGTAATAAATCTTGGTCAAATAACAGAAAGAGAGAACGTAAGTTACTATAGTTTAAACTGAAAAGGGGCCGTGTGGTTAGGAAAAGATTGAGAAGTGCCCTAGGTGTACAGAGATACTTTAAGAAAACAAGCAAACAAACAAAAAACTGATCAAAAACAAAAAATGGAAGACGTAAAAAGTAGGAAACCAGAGAAACTGCCAAAATTAAAGTGCCTGGATCTCATTACATCACATTAATTGTTCCATGAAAATGTTTGTTATTAAGTAAAATTGAGTTTGTGCCAAATACCGAATGAGACTATCAGATGCCAAGTACGTATCAGTTGTCAGTGTGCTAAGTTGAAACCCCAGAGCTGGTTTTCTTGACAGAAATTAGTATTGAACAAAATAGGAAGAGAAATAAGGTGCATGTGTACGTGTGTCCTTTCTTTTATAATTATGGTGAGGTGGCTGGAAATCTGATTTTGAGTCAGGCGTGGTAGTTCTCATCTCTCACCCCTGGCACTCAGGAGATGAAAGCAGTAGGATTGTGAGTTCAAGACCAGCCTGAGGTATAAAGCATGATCTGAATCAGCCAAGCCAACACAAGAAGACAAGATTTAATTAGGATAGTTTCAATTTCCTGAAATCTGTTGATTGCAAATGTGTCTAAGGCTGTTCATGTTTATCTCCTTTCATAGTTTTGGACAGAACAGAAATAAACCTATGACTATGAATAGTAGGTTTTGTCTCTCCCAGCCCTTTACCTCTAGAGGTTTTATTTAGCTTGCTGTTGGGGGATGGGAAGTCCAAGGGTTGTAACGTTGGCTTCTGGTGTCCTTTCTGGGTACGTCTTAATATAGCAGAGGCATCACACGGTGACAGAGCCCGCTTAGCTTTTTGATTAAAAATAACCCCCTAACTCTTTGCCTACCTCTCAGACATTTTGATTTCCACATTTTGATTATATTTAGGCCTTTTTCTCTCAAGCCTCAGAATGTCTTTTGCTTGTTTAGGATCTCAGAGGGCTAGAGCCTGGTTATGTTGGTTGGTTGTATGTCAACTTGATCCAAGCTAGAGTCATTTAGGGAAAAGGATTCTCACTTGAGAAAATGCCTCTGTACATTGGCCTCTAGGCACATCTGTCAAGCATTCTCTTGATAAATGCTGTGGGAGGGTCCCTTCCACGTGGGCATCCTGGGTTGTATAAGAAAGCAGGCTGAGCAAACCACAGAAATAAGCCAGTAAGTGGCATTCCTCCATGGCCTCGAGTTCAGTTCCTGCTCTGACACTCTTTGATGACGAACTGTCATGTGGAACTGTAAGTTGAAATAAACCCTTTCCTCCCCAAGTTGCTTTTGGTCATCATGTTTTATCACAGCAATAGAAATTCCAACTAAGACAGTCCTAGTCTCCTCCTCCTTAGTACTGGTTCCTGTAAGCCCAATAATTACTCACTACTGTGAAATTACATGTGTGCTCTCATTGAAGTTGGATCAGAGAAAAAAAAAGATTTCCAGTTTTTTAAAAATGGGAAAATAGAATATTTTATTCCTTCAGAAAGTTAGTATGAAGCTAGGTGTGGTGGTACACTATAATCTCAGTCCTTTGGAGGTAGAGGTGGGAAGATGTGTGTTCAAGGCCAGAATATCTGTTCTCTCCCATTTAGGTACCCACTATACTTTAGATATACAACTATGGTAACATCAAGACTTCATAGTGGGACCTGCCACACTAACCCTCTTCCCCCAAATTTTAGTATGATGTGCCTGATTTATTTTTCAAATGGCTAGCTCATAGTTTTAAACCAATCATAATTTTACTATAAAGCCCTATTTTAGTACTGAAAACAAAAACAAAACAAACCCCTCAGATATATGATACAATGGTGTCAGAGAAGTAACCAACCTGGGTTGCGACCATTTTGCGTTTCTTGCTGCTATGTCCATGAACAACTTACGCTAAAGTTGAAAGCTGCATTCCCAAGGTCAATTTCAGGCGCCATGCTCCAGGAACTGTCCATGGTTCTGAGACAGCTGACCCTTCCACCTTGTCAGCACACAGCGCCAACCACCACACCAGTTCTTTTTATGTGGGTGCAAAGGGTCTGACTCAGGGCCTCGTGCTTGTATGGCCTTTAACCAACTGAGCTATCTCTCGGAAACTCCCATTCTTGAATCCCACCCCCACCTCTAATTATGCATCCTTAGGGCCCTAAGGTTGTGAGTAGCTTCTCTGACAGACACTACCAAGTTTGGTGTGATGATCGTTTTTTGTCAACTTGGCACAAACTAGAGTTGCCTGGGAAGAAGGACCTCAGCTGAAGTAGTCACCTTCATCAGATTGGCCTGTGGGCATGTCTGTGGGGGCATTTTCTTGATTAATGACTGATGTGATGGCCCCCACCCACCGTGGGAGTTACCATACCTAGGCAGGCTCTATTGGGTATTCCTATTCCTGAATAAGTAGCCAGGCAAGCTAGAGGGGAGCAAGCCAGTAAGCAGCATTCAGCTGTCCTCAGCTTTAGTTCCTGACTCCAGGTTCACGCTTGAGTTCCTGCTTGGCTTCCCTTACTAGAGGAAACAAGGCCCTCACTTTATAATAAATTCAAGAGGAGGCTAGTGGAAGTGAAGCCATTTTTAATATACCATTCTGCAGAAAGGGACACCATAGAGAAAAGCAAAAGTGGCTGGTGTGCCAGTTGGTGCCAGACAGTGTTTTAAAGTCTCTGAGCTTGAGAAATTCCTGTTCTCTTCCCCATCAGCTGGTACTTTAGAGACTCACAATCTCGCATTCTTCTAGCACAGCCCCTTTCCCAAATTCCCCATCCTATTGGTTCAGGACACAAAGTCTTAGCTAGTACAGATTGATTCCAGGGCTCAGTCACGTAGCAGACTGCCCGCAGCTTCCCAGTTCTGAGCGTTCTAAGACAAGCAGGCGGTACCTAGGGGTGAGAAGACCCAGTGCCTCTTGCTTTTCTGTAACTCTCGGATGAGCTTTAAACACGCCGCATACTGGGAATGATTCATTTCTCACATTGGTGTAACCTGGAGCGCAGGCCAAATGAACCCTTCCCCCCACCCCCCAGGTTGCTTTGGTCATGGTGTTTATCACGGCAACAGAGAAGCAAGTTAGGACCGTTGTGTCTGTAAGCATGCCAGTGGGGCCTGGGAAAAGAGACGAGACGGGACAGCGATCCCCATGGCGTCTGCTGTCTCCCATCTCTGCTGTGTTGTCCCGCTGTCACGGGAGGGCCCCCAACAGGGACATTCTTTCCACTCTGAGCTGCAGCACATATGGAGCACGAGTTGTAGGCTAGCTCCGTCTACATGCCTTAGATGTGTTCTTTAGCTTTCCCGGCACCACCGTCTGCGTGTAAAGCAGGGATAACTTTGCACAAGTGCACAGTTCTAAGCTCAGCAGTGGAGCAGCCCACCTGAAGTGACTGGAGTGGCGCCTGGAGCTTTGTAAACCCTATTGTACACACAAACTTTCTTCTGATAGTTCATCCCGGGTTTCCCAGGGCTGAAGACCACTTTCAGGAATAGGTCCTTTCACAGTAGGGTCCCGGTCCTGAAACTCGAGTTCTCAGCTTTGGGGCAGGAACTTGTACTCATTGAGCTGTCTCTCTGGCTCTTTGTTCTAGTTTAGAGACAGGCTCTCCCTAGATAGCCTAGGCTAGCCTTAAACCGCCAATTCTCCTGCCTCTGTTTCCTGGAATCATGGTTAACCCCCCTCCCCCCGACAGTTATCCCGCTTTAATTATTTCTTTAGAAGTTACTGACTGTCTGTTCTCTCTCCATTTTTTGTACCCACTATACTTTACACATATGACTATGGCATCCTCTAAAATGTTTCATTTTTCACTTTTTGTTTAAATATCCTTCTCTCCAGAACTAAGAGGAAGAATCATGTCTTATTCCTGTGTAAACCTCTATATAGCATAATACTTACTAAATGGCAGGCAAAATCAGCAGTTTGGCTGAATTAACTACCCTAACCTTAAGATGTTTGGTGGCCCAAAATAAATATTCTGAACCTTAATGTTTAGGTGCGCAGACATAATCTGTAATATTTACTTATAAAATATAATGGCTTCATGGATTAAAAAATAATCAAGTACTTGATGAATGAATGTGGGCTAACAGTATTGATCCAGGTGCGAGATCTCTAAACCTTGTAACGTCTAGTCCAAAGATATATGAACATATATAAATTCTGACTAAAGAATGTATAGGCTGGGAAGGAAAATTACTGTATAAAATGGTTACTTTCTTGTTCCCTAATGAAAATATTAAGAAAATGCAAGAGGCTCTTGGGGAAGTTGTTTCTATCTGATGGAGAGGAAGGGGAGGATCGGTGTCCTCTCGCGGTGTTGACCTGAAGTCCTCTGTCCTAGGTCCTCTCCTTTTTCTTCATCGGCCTGATGTCCATGATGATCCCCCTGTGCAACATCTTCGGGGCCCTCATTGCTGTCTGCCTGGTCATGGGTCTCTTCGATGGATGTTTCATTTCCATCATGGCCCCCATCGCCTTTGAACTAGTTGGTCCTCAGGATGCTTCCCAGGCAATTGGATTTCTGCTTGGATTCATGTCTATACCCATGACTGTAGGTCCTCCAGTTGCAGGTAAATAAAACAGTTCTATAGTACTTATACTAATTCATAGCATTTTCTACTTTGGTCCTAAACCTCATTTATTTGTGAAATATATTTAATGTATTAATCGTCCTTGTGTGCTTTCTCTCTCCCATTTTTAATAAGACTGTATGTTGATAGTAGGTTGGAAAGGATTGTTGAGGGAGCATTCTGCAAGTGTGTGTGTGTGTGTGTGTGTGTGTGTGTGTGTGTGTGTGTGTGTGTGTGTGTGTTTGTGTGTGCGTATGCATGCACATGTATGTATTAAGTCCAGAGCCTTGTACATGCTAAGCAAGTACTTACCACTGAGCTACATATTACTTGTTGGGGAGTGCTGAGCATTGAACGTAGGCATGGGATATCCTAAATACATACTCTTCCATTGAGCTATGCATTTATTTAGCCTCTACTTTTTCAGTTCTGTTAGTATGTGTTAGACAAATGGGAACATAAAAATGGAGATTCTGATAGATTTCTAAGCATATACTACTTTTGCATAAGAAGCATATCCCTGAGAAATGGTTAAAGAAAAATTATATTTAGTGGAAAGAACATGGCACACACCTGTAATCTCAATACTCAGGAGGCTGAGACAGGAGGAGAGTTGCAAGTTCAAGACCAACCTGGTCTACATAGTGAGTTCCAGGAGAGCTAGGGTTATATAATGAGATGACTCCAATCAGTCAATAACTAAAAAGTAAATAAAAACAAAAATATATCATCCATGCAATGGACAGGGATGAGTATTATTCAGCCATAAAAGTAAGGAGATAGTGACACTGATAAATGATAGGGACACTGATCCATGTCAGGGACCAGGTGAACAAACGTCATAAACATTATGCTAAGTGACCAAAGCCAAATATAAAAGGTCACATATTGCATAATTCTATTTGTATGAAGTATCTGACCTCTCCATTAGTGGTTGCCAGAGACTGAAGGGAAGGACTGGAGAGGGGCCACTCAATAGGGATGGAGTTTCTCTGTAGCATGATGAAAATGCTTTGGAAGTAGATATGGCTGTATAATGGCCATAGAGCATTGTGAGTTCAACTAAGTGCCACTCTGTTGCTCATTTTCAAGTGGCTACCTTTATGTTAAGTGAATTCTACCTTTAGAAACTTATAAATGATGGTGTGATGTCTTACTTGGGCACCAGTGTAAAGAGATCAGTTTTCAATACAGTTAGGAGAAAAATTCAATTATAAACAGTCTCCTGTGATTGATATAAGAAGCTCAGGGAAAAGTCCGCTTAATTCGTTCTTAGGTCTGAAACCACGTTGTTGGTCCAGAATCAAGGAAGCAGAGTTACTGTGGAGCAGGTGAAATACAGTCTAAGTTTTACTGGTGACTGTTCCCGGAGAGGAGGCCTCCATCCCATCCTCCTCTCTCACTCTGTTTGGGAGGTTTCAGATATGCAGGCGATTATGAAAAAGCGTTTTAGTGGGCATAATGTCGCTTTAGTTGGAATAGTAACCGCTCACAGACCAAGACGAGGGGGGGGGGGGCGTGGGGGAGTAGCAGGAAGTTTCTTCTGAAGTAGGAAGAATAACTACACAGAGAAAGTGACAGGAGAATTACCATCCCCTTCCCTCAGTGGTTCAGATGTCATTATTATATCACAGTAAAAACCTGTTTACTAGTATCCACGGGATGAAACATGAGACATTTGGATTCTGAAGACAGGACTCTTCATACTTAGAGAGGCTGTGTTTTTTTATGTTTAGATCCAAAATAACTGTCCATATTATTTATATGTACATATGTTGGTATGTCACTGGATACAGCCTTAACTATGCATTAAATGAAGTTGGATAGATGTTCAGTTCAATATGTTTCCTGGATATTTTAGATAATTTGACATTGTGCAGTAAAAGTTCAAACACTAAAAAAACTTAGAACTTGGAGTCCTGGATTTTTCAGGAAATTTAGAAGAAAAATATTTTCCAGAATCAGAGCCTTAGGATCCACCAAATACCAAACATACACTTTAGAGCTTTCTGTTTATTTTGAGACAGTGTCTTTCTAACTCTCTGTGCAGACTAGGCTAGCTTCAAACTCAGAGGTCCATATGTCTCTACCTTCCAAGTGCTGCGGTTAAAGTTATGTGTTGCTAGGCCTGGCCAAACACACATTTTTATACTTTCTTCCCAAGGATGGGCAAGCCTTTTTTCTCAAATGTACTTAAACATCTCTCTTTTGGGTTAGAGAGATGGCTCAGTAGTTAAGAGCCCTGACTGCTTTTCCAAAGGACCCTTTCCCCAGAACCCACATGGTGGGCAACCATCTCTAACTCCAGGTTCCTTCCTGCATGCCAGGCAGGCATTTGGTGCACAGACAAACATTTAGACAAAACCCATATACATTTTTTTTTTCTGAGACAAGATTTCTCTGTGTAGCTCTGGCTGTCCTGGAACTCACTCTACAGACCAGGCTGACTTTGAACTCACAGAGATCTACCTGCCTCTCTGTCTTCTGAGAGCTGGAATTAAAGGTGTGACCACCACGTGTGTGTGCGCACACACACACACACACACACACACACATTTATGAGTCTTTTTTTTTTTTTATCCCAGCTCTTGGATTTATAACTTTTCATGTTTCTGTATTACAACTTAAGGTAGTTTCTTATTGAAGTCAAATAAGATCAAACTGAGGTGTAGATATTGTAGAGACATTTGATCTGGATGCTTCCACCCACTTTCAGCTGAGACAAGGGCTGTTATATGATATATTTGCATATCCTAGGTGGCCTCTGAGAGGCTTTGGGAATGCCATTGCTAACCACAAGTGATATTTTGGTATGACCTGTATTCTGTAGTAAAATTTTAGGTTGATAATTTTTTTCCTTCCTTATTATCAGAAAAAGGTTTACATTTCAAATCTGTTGTCTGGGCGGGGCCTGCCATCAGTGTGACTGAGCTGGGGCCAAACCTGTTCTTTCCTTGTGACAGCTGCTGTCTCCCTTTCCAGGGTTACTTCATGACAAGCTGGGCTCCTATGATGTGGCCTTTTACCTTGCTGGAATCCCTCCCTTTATTGGAGGCATTGTGCTTTGTTTAATCCCGTGGATCCATAGTAAGAAGCAAAGAGAAATCAGTAAAAGCGCTGGAGGGGAGAAGACGGAGAAAATGCTGGAGAACCAGAGCTCTCTACTGTCAAGTTCCTCTGCTTTCTTCAAAAACCAATCTGACTCGATTATTTAAGGCCCTACATACCTCCACCTGACTGGATTCGCTTTTGAAGTTTTCCTTTTCTATGAACTGCAAATTTCTTATTTTTTTAAATCATTTTTGGAATAGCACAAATGGAAAACAGAACCTTTATTACTGCAGGAACCATTTTCTCTCCCCGAATAGCTTTGATATTTCCAGGGATCTGAGGGAAGAGACTGTTACAGGCAAACACCAAAGCTATCTCAGTGACAAGCAGCCTTGGATGCCCGCCGCGGGCGCTGTGTAGCTGGCACAGATGCACACAGTGTACTTGGAGCTACGCGGAAGGGTAGCAGTTTGGTTCATACCGGAAGTATTTTGTTGGTTGCTTCATATGGTGTTTTTAGTTCCAGTGTTTTAGTTTCTTCTGCATTTTGGAACTTTCTGCAAAAATTTAAGCCTGGATCCTAGATAATAACAGGCCAACCTAAGCCTCAAGTCTGTTAAATGATTTAAGCTATAATAAAGCTGGGCGATTCTGCCATGCTCCAGTGTCAAGGGACCTCCTAGGAGCAGAAGCTGATAAATACCCAGGATGGAGAAGAAGGAGTCCTCTCGTAGGCTGCAATCAGGCGTGTCCTCCCCTAGCCTTTGCCCCCTTTGGTTTGTAGTGTGTTTTACTCCAGTAGCCAGAAACACCCCAAATTTCTGATTTTATGTAAACAATAAAGTAAAATAGAATGTGTAAAAGATATCCTGGCAATTTTAACAGAATTCTTCTGACTTCTGGATTTATTAGCACTGTATTGTAAATGTCGTATTAAGCATGTTATCAGCTGGTGTAACGGGCACAGATTGGAGGTAGTGTAGAACTGCTTTACCCATTAGAAAAATATCTGATAGAAATAATTGCTCAAATTGACTTACGGAATTAGTGGTTCTAAAAGGTTAGATATACTTATAAAATGAAACAATTCCTAAATTTTCAAATTTTTTTTAGCAAAAATTTGCATTTGTGTGTACAGTCAGTCCCAGTGACAGGGACACATTGGGAACCTGACGCTCTCATTGTCTAGATAGACATCGTAGAGTTTACTTGCAGAAACTGAGAGATGCCATTGTAACCAATCGATGGACTCTTGTTGGTGCAGTATCACATATGTTCCTCTTCTTTGACTAGAAAATCAATGTTGTATTTAATCTGCCATGTGCTCCTTATTAACTTCCACCATTTCCCCCTCCCCCCCATTTATGTCTAGACTGTAGAAAGCAAGGTATTAGCTTTGAGGACCTAAAATTAAAATCAAAGTCAGGCCATGACCCATGACTCGTTTATGAAAACAGGAACACATTCCTCTGTCTTTGAAATTATATTTCAGACCTTTAAAGGTTAAAATGCAAAGTGTATTTAAATCATTAGCCTAGATGAATATTAAGTCACAGTTGAATGTAGCTTGTTTGTTCACGTGAAAAGTGTGTTATCTTCCCTAAGCACTTCCAGGATCCTTCTGTTTCTAAGTTATCTGGAAGGTGAGAAACAACTTTATCATCTCACTGCCTGGCTTTCCCCCTCTGTTGCTCTGAAAGGCCGTCCTTCCTCTTTCCATCCAGCTAGGGATGGGGCCACCTGGAGAGGACACAGACTTATGCTTGGAGGGCAGAGGGCAGAGGGCAGAGGGCAGCTATCACTGAAGGCTGGAAAATACAACAACTTTTCCCTTAATAGCAGCTTACTCACCTGGCATCGTGGAAGATAACAGCCTAAATGCTAAGTGTACAACTTATTTTAACGGGGGTTTGAATAACTGTAATTTATTTATTATTTATTTATTATGACATGGAATCTAAGTAGAACAGATTGGCCTTCAACTCTATTCTGTTGCTTCAGACTTGTGCAGGGATCGCAAGGGTGTGCCGCCATGTGTGGCAATAATTTTGATTTTGGAGGTATAGGCTTACTATGCTACACACACAGTTGTGTTCTTTTTAAGGCAAGGTCTCACTAAGGACCCCAAGCTGGCCTGGAACTCACTATGTAGCCCTGGCTGGCCTCGAACTCACAGAGTTCCTTTAGGTTTTTGGAAACAGTCTTGAGTGTGGGCCTGGAGGAACTGGAACTTGAGGTCCTCCTGCTCCAGCTTCCTAAGTGTCAGAATCACGGGTGTGTGCCACTGAGCCCAGCTTCAGCTTACTGTTGTCAGTTTTTTCTGTTTTAAATGGTCTTTGGCAATTTGTTTACAAAAGGTTCTCTTTCAGGAAACACACACACATACACACACACAGGTTTTTTGAGACAAGGTCTCTGTGTATCCCTGGCTGTCCTGAAACTCACTCTGTAGACCAGGCTGGCCTCAGACTCACAGAGATCCACTCGTTTCTGCCTCCCAAGTACTGAGATTACAGGTATGCACCACCACTGCCTGGCTCAGGAGGAAAATATTTTAACTGTATTGTCCTTTCTTGTTTTAGGTAAGATTTTACCATGTAGCCCTGGCTGGCCTGGAACTCACTGTGTAGACCAGCCTGGCCTTGAACTCACAAAGACCTGCCAGCCTCAGCCTCTTGAGTGCTGGGATTAAAGGGGTGCACCACCATGCCAGCTAACTTTCATGTTCTTATATTAAGCTTTTAGAAATAATGTAAGCATGATGATATAGGACATTATCAAGCCTTTCATTGCTTTCTCCTCAGTTGCCTGAAATTCTTCATCATTATCAGTACTTTTAAGAGCTAAGCTGCTGGAGAGTTGGCTCCACATTTCAGAGCCTTTACTGTTCTTAGAACCCGGGTAATCATGTGATGGCTCACAACTGCCTGGAACTCCGGTTCCAGGAGATCCAATACCCTCTTCCGAGCTCCTGCACACACGGTGCACATATGTACACTCAGGCATGTATATGCACACACACTTAACAAGGAATATTTAAAAGTTAATGAAAAACATACAACTAAGATAATTAAACCTGCCATGATGAAACATTCGGGTGGGGTTTGTTGTTTTGGGGTTTTCAAAGAACATTTCTAGGGCCTTATATAAGGGCGGCACTCTAAGCTAGATCCTCACCATAGGGGTTAACACAGACGTCTCTCTCTGCCTCTAATTTTACAGGAAAACTAAAGCTCTGAAATGGAAAGCTTACACTGTCAAGATTCTTTAAAAAAGTTTGCCTTTCAAACTCGGTTGCTGTTTTGTATTTGAAACAGGGTCTCACTATAGATCAGAGTGACCTGGAGCTTACAGTCCTCCTGTCTCTGTCTCCTCGGGTGGTCTCTGTTGTTGTTGCTTGTCTGCTTTGTTGTTGTTGTTGTTCTTTTTGTTTTTTATTTTTATTTTTTTTTAATTTTTTTTTGAGACAGTGTTTCTCCATGTAGCCCTGGCTGTCCTGTAGACCAGGCTAGCCTCAAACTCACAGAGATCATCTGCCTCTGACTCCCTACTGCTGGGTTTAGTGCTGTGCGCTGTAACTCGTGGCCTCTGTCTCCTTGAGCGTTGAGTTCAGGCACGTGGGGTTAACACATGGGGGAGAGGTGCTTGACAGAAACATGACATGAATTTGTCTCACTGGAGGTTTACAAAATACTTCCACCAAGTCTAACAATGGCATAGCTATTACCCGGAAGTCCCCAACCTAATTTCTGGGTTTCTAAACAAATCCAATTATAGGTATGTTTCAGTTTCAGTCAGTTCTGTAAGAAGATGCCTTGACCCAAGAGTCACAGCAGTTTGTACATGATAGGGACCCCAGTACAAAATAATGTCGAGAAGCCACGTTAGAGCTGAGAGACCACCGGGAGCCCGGGAACAGTGGTTACAGCATGCAACATTTTTCAGCATATCAGTAACTGTAGACAACTTGTTAAATTACCTTTAAAGATTCATTTTATGTATATATGTATGTGTTTGTACAGGTACCCACAGAGGCCAGAATGGGGCATCGTATCCCTTCGAGCTAGAGTTCCTGGTGTTGTGAGTATCTCAGTGTGGGTGCTGGGATCTGAACTCTAGTCCTCTGGTAGACTAGTGAATACTTCCCCCCCCCCCCCCTGCTTAGAGACAGGGTCTCCCTATGTAGCCCTAGCTGGCCTAGAATTCACTATGTAGAGCAGGCTGGCCTCTAGCTTGAGATGTCTGTTTGCATCTGCTTCCTCCTGCTGGGACTTCAGGTGTGTGTCACCACACCGAGCTGCTGTAACACTCAACTCCGGAGCTGTCTCTGAGTCCCCTGTTGAGTGTTTATATGAGTGTGAACACATATGCCGTCCTAAGATCTTCCGCACTGGGTGAATGTGACTTCCATAATATAGTCTGCACCACAATAGTGTCTGAGGGTCTAGGATTTGTTATTGTGTTACATTTTAACCCCTCACAATGCACAGAAGGACTGTAGCTGGTGCCTCTGCTAAAAATGAGATCAAGGTTGCTATTAAACTTCATATTCCTTTCAAAATGTGTGTTTTTTTTTAAAAAGATTTATTTTTTGTGTTTGGGGGCTTTGCCTGTCTGTGTGGTCCACATGTGTGCAGTGCTTGCAGAGGCCAGGAGAGGGCATCGTATCCTCCCAGAACTGGAGTTACAGGAGGTTGTGAGCCACCCTGTGAGTGTTGGGAGCAGAACTCAGGCCCTCTGCAAGAGCACCAAGTGCTCTTATCTTAGCTGTTGAGCCACTTCTCCAGCCCCAAAATAAATGTTTTCTTTTTTAAGTACATGTAAGACAATGGGAAATGTGTATAACCAACAAAAACCATACACATATTTCATACATACATCTAAGAAATTTTGCCTATGAAGCTATGACTGAGTTCAAATACATGGAAGTATCTGAGTTTTGTTAACACTTAATGATTTAAGTTTTATTCACAGGAAAATGATCACCAAACTAAGCCTTTGTCGTGAACATGGCCTCCCAAGAGAATAAATATCTTTAAAGAAAAATTCCTCCTCGGTGTTCCTAGCACAGATTGAGCTATTTCAAACTGCTTGTGGACTGGAGATATCACACAGTGGTAGGCTGCTTGCCCAGCATGCCCAAAACCCCCGACTCACATCAAGAAGTAAAAAGGAAAAGGAACAAAAGCATACAGTAGCATGTAATTGGATTTGATTAAGATTTTGAACATTTGAGTTATTTAGCTGTTTTTCAACCTAATCAGTTTTTTTTTTTTTGAGTCATTGGTTAAAAATTGGATAATGAGTTACTTGCTCAGCTTTGTTTTTGTTGTTGTTTTGTAATTTGAAAAAAAAAAAACAAACCTCACTGAAAGTATCGTGTGGTGACTGTAGAGACGGCTCAGCAGCTAAGAACACTGATTACCCTTCCAAAGGACCTGGGTTCAGTTCCTGGCACCCACATGGCAGCTCACAACTGTCTGTAACTCCAGTTCCAGGGGATCTGACACCCTCACACAGACATATGTGCAGGCAAAACACCAATGCACATAAACTAAAAATAAATAAATCATTTAACAAAAGAAAGAAAGAACCATTGTTTGTCTTTTAGCTACAACACAGACTAAAGCTGCACCTGGGCCAGTATCCACAAACCTCAGCACCATGCTGTGATCAACAGTGGCAGCTTCCTGCCGAGTGCTTGTGACAGTGTCAGACTCACTGAAAATGCCACCAAGAAGTGCATGGAGGTCTCAGTCCACCCACTTCTGTAAGCGGGGTTCAGATAACTGGGGGTCAGAGGGCTTGGTGGAGTCTGGCTTTCGCTCACAGACGTTGCCTCAACTATTTTATGAGAATGGGAAACTAACTCACTGGCACTCTTGTCTTTTTAACTAGAAAGACCACGCGCTCCTAGCTGAGTATGCTGGTTTTACTGTTAATTGTCATGAGTTACGTGTTCAAGGAAGGCTGGGGCCTTATTGATCATATTACAAAGTTCCTCCAACAACAGCTTCTGATGTCGCTATTAATCAGGGTAGTCAAAGAATCGACAGTCATAAACATACTCTACTGCGCTAAATGACTTGCATTTTATAAGCTTCTCATCAATTTATTTCGACTTGAAAGTTATAGCTATAACACATTAAACTGCAGTATTGAGAAAAAGCTTGTGTGTTTTAAGTATCTCGTGGCATCTGTTATTCTTCTTGTCTACTTATTTTATCTTAACGTTTATCTGAAAAATTTTAATTACTTTATATATTTTGGAAGTTCAAACCCTCTTAGCAAAACCAAATATTCCAAATGTACCCAGCGCTCCATGTGAGCATGGCTATCTGCTCCCTCCCCTCCTCTCCCTCCCCCTGCTCCCATTTCACTGTCAACCCTCCCCCCCTCCCCTCCCCTCCCCTCCCCCCCTCCCTCTTCTACAGAGGGTGCTAGCTTTCCTTGTGAGAAAGTGTCGTGCTGGGATTGACCAGCAAGGGTATTTTCCTAGTGTTGAGAAATTCTATTTCTTTTAAAATAGTATACTTTATAATTGATTTTTTTAAAAAATGTGATTTATATATTTAATATATAGATAACCAAAACCTTTTTAATGAAGAGTATTTTGTAATTTGGAGAATACAGTCATTTTACTGTGGAGAAATGTGACATTCTCAGTAAATGCAATAAAATTTTTAGCAAATTCCTGTAAGGCCTTCTGATTGTATTTATGGACTTCTGGGGGCAGGGGAGTTAACTGAGATGAGCAGTCTGTGTTTTATGCTGTGTGTTTTCCTAGTATGTTTGGGTATTGCCATTTCTCGGGGGAAGGGAGGTCTTGACCTGGTGTAAAAGTTCTAAGTGCTGAGGCGTTGCCCATGCTGATCAATGCTCTGCCCCGGCTGCACCAACCCCAGCAGTGATTTCAGTGAGCGGCATGTGGCCCTGTGGTTCAGTTCTTCACCTGTTCTGGAATCAGGCTTCCAGAACACCAAGCCGACCTGCTCCTCCTGGCTCCGGGCCACTCCTTTCCTGTATCCTAGTCATCTTCTGAGGACTGGGATTGCAGCAGGACCTCACTTTTGACACAGAGATCCCCTTGAGGTGGGGTTGCTATTTTTGAGACAGGTTCTCCCTGTGACGCTCATGGACTCTAGCTCTCAATCTCCTGTCTCAGCCTCCCCAGTACGAGGCTTACAAGCATGTGCCCCCATGCCCAGCCAGACACCTCTGTTTTGAACCCCTCCACACTCTCCTGGCCTCAGTTTCGGTGCTGACTAAGCCCCTCTTTCTCGACTCCCCCAGCCTTGTGTTTCCCAGTGTAACGACTCAATAGCAGGACTGCGAAGAACACATCAGTTTCAGCTCTGCCACACCGACTCTTAGGATTGTTTCTTTCAGTTCGTGGTGACTCGATGATGGTATGGACTAAAAGCACCACCTGCGCTAACAAACACCAGCGGGTCCTGTTGGCACTGTCCCTAACATAGCCAGGATTTCCCCCCTCCCCACAAGGAGACAAGTCATAATTTATGTGTTTTGCTTCTCTGTAGTCTGTTTGCTGTCCGGCAGCCAGAAAACAATGATAGCCAGGGAATAGTCAACCACTGAACTGCTTGAATTGGGATTTTTTTTTCAAGACAAGGTTTCTCTGTGTAGTTTGGGTGCCTGTCCTGGAACTCGCTTTGTAGCCCAGGCTGGCCTTGAACTCACAGAGATCCGCCTGGCTCTGCCTCCCGAGTGCTGGGATTAAAGGCGTGTACCACCACCGCCTGGCTTTAGGAAATATTTTTGAAGCAAGAAATAAGAGCCTCTCAGAGCCTGACCAACGAGGCTGTGACACATGGGGACAGGAAGAATCAGTCTGAGTGCTGTGGAGACAGAAAAACAGTAGTATAACTACCCATTCCTCCTCGAGACAAAGCTGCACAATTAGAGGTGACATGAGAGAAATCAGACTCCGATGAACTCGCTCATGTGAGCCATTACAGGGCATTTGGTTATTGACAGCTTACACCACCATGATTATTAGGGGCTGGAGGACATAGGGGAAAGGCAGGTTTTTTTCTGTCAAATGTGGCTAGCCTGCCAAGGACCAACATTCCATAAATATCCTCAACCTTATAGAATGTTCATGCAAAGGAGACCAAATCTTTCTCTCTCCCCGTCTTGGCAAAACTCTTGTTTATGCAAAGGCCCTTGCTGCATTCCGGATCTCAGTCGTAGCAGCCAATCTCTCCCCGTGTGCCTTAGGAGCTCTTTCCAAATTAGCCAGTCAGGAGCAGACTGTGAGGGTGAACCTCAGCCAATGAGAAACCGCCAAGCTCTTCAAAGGGATGCTTTAAGGCTTGTTTGCTTTGTTTGGTGCCCTCTTTACAAAAAGAAATTGCCTCGCCATTGTTTGCTTGGTTTCCTAATGTGATGCTGACAATATTCTTTTCTAATAACGGGAAATCCTCAGAGAAGTGGGCGTGGCAGAAGCAGCCTTGGATTCTCAGTTTACTGCCAGAGGAGATGGCTTACAGGGCAGGTAAGAAAGAAGTCGGCTCAGCAGAGACTTTGGGGCTGGTGTTAATCCCACTGGTCAAGAATAAGACTACCACAAAATTTTGAGCCAGATTTGAAGTAAACTTTAAATACTGGCCAGGATGATGGACTGTGGTCCATTCCTGGGTTCTCAGAAAATGGCAATGAATCACATTTTGCAGAGGCTTATAAAGCCATAAGGCTACATATTTCCCACCAGGTCCAATCAGGGGCAAGCATGTATCCTGATGTCTTTCCTGCCCGGGCACCTCCCACCTACATGTGTTCAATCACATCTGGTGCAGTTGGGTCAAACAAACTTGTTCAGGAGAGCAAAAACATGTGGCTTGTTGTCTTCTATAAACAATAGCCTCCAGCATTTCAGGAAGTATCTGTCCTTGAGCAAGGGCAAGAGGCTTACAGGTTAGAGGCATTTTGTTTCATGGATCTCTTAGGTACACACTAATGCTTGTTTAATAAGCTATTAAAGCTGCACCTCCAAGCGTTCATATACAAGAACACCTTGCTAGAAGCCAAATTGTACAATGTAAGAGTTACCCTGGTTGGTATTGGTTTTAAAGGCATGAGAGGATCATGGAGAAAAGCTAAGACTTGGCACTGTATGGCAGGGCTAGAGTTCCTAAGAGAGCCCAGTTGCAATGGGGAACGCTAGCAGTTTTGGAAATGCTGGTGCTATGTGATAGTGACTGAAAACACCAGCCACAGTGAAATGGAGTGAGCTAGGACCTAGATGACAAGATTGTGTATGCTGCTGAGGGTGGGGCCAGAGTGTTGACCAAAGCTTCCTGGGAAAACTCAAAAGGATTGTGAATGGATGCCATATGTTGAATCTTGAATTGTTTGTACTATTTCTACTTGGTTTTGCCTTGTGCAGATTGTAGTTGTGCCCTGTATCTTCCCTGTTGAAATAAGAAAGGTACTCTAGATATTGAAGCACACACTTGAGAGATTTTAAACTTCTTTAAAGGGAAATTTTGGAGTTTTACAAAATATTTAAATAAAAAAACTGGATATTTTTAAGAAACAGCTTTCAAAAATGTTTAAATTTACAAGGCTGTGTGACATTTTAAATTTATAAGATATTTTATTATGATGCCTTTATTAATATGTAATCTTAATAAATACATAAATAAAAGGCTAAAATTAGGGCCACAGCTATGAGCACCAAACACTTAACACCAGAAACTGGGATATTCCTATCTTATGATGCAGCAGGACAGTGGCCTAAGCAGTCTGGCAAAGAGTCTCTACTTAGATAAGGTCTGTTCAAGCCAACAGCGACTGATTTAAGACTGAATGTCTAACCTCCTGGTCATTACTTTTTAAGCTTTAGCTACTTTGATAAACTGAGTCATACAAGAAACTGATATTCTGTAATACACTATGAAAGGACCAAGAACATAAAGTTGCCAGTCTCCCTATGGACTGTAGTCATGATTTAAAGTTTTATTCTAATACTAAAAGAGCTTCAACTCAGAAATTGTTAGTTTTTTAAGGCTCAAACTTAACAGAGATAAAGCTGTAAAATCCTAATCTTATAAAAGCTATTAACTTATAAACTGTTAAAGATAATTAATAGTCAGTCACCTCATAAAGGACCAAATTCTTTAATATGTTCAGACCTATACTTGTAGTCATGCTAAGTACTAATGTAATTATTTACAGGAAAAAGCTTTATTTAGCCTCTTTTATATGTTTGCAAGGTTAAGCCAAAGCAAGTAACTAAAAACAAACTAAGTTTGTTTAGCTCAGATATATGTAATAGATAATGAATGGTCCTCAACCTTGTCAGAGATCTGCTGAATATGGCATTTAAAATGTTTAATGGAAAAAGCTTACTATGACAGAGACCCCTGTGGTGATATATTGTACCCTAATAAAATTTGCCTGAAGACCAGAGCATAGAACAAGCCACTAAACATAGATTCCAGGCAGTGATGGCACACACCTTTAATCCTAGCACTTAAGAGGCAGAGATCCATCTGGATCTCTGTGAGTTTAAAGCCACCCCAGATTACATGAGATTGACTCAGTCTAGGAGAGGAACAGAGCCAGGCAGTGGTGGCACACACCTTTAATCCCAGTACTTGGGAGTCACATGCCTTTAATCCCAGCACTTGAGGTCTCATGCCTTTGCTTGGGAAGCACACATGCCTTTAATCCCAGCACTTGAGGTCTCATGCCTTTGCTTGGGAAGCACACATGCCTTAAATCCCAGCACTAAGAAGGAAGCAATGGCTGGGTAGAGAAAGGTATAAAAGACATTAGGAAATGGGAACTGAAGCTTTTTCAGACTGAGGAGTCCTAGAGGTAGGACATGGCAGTGGCTTTGTCTTTCTGACCTTTCAGCATTTACCCCAATATCAGGCCTCAGGTTTTTTTTTTTAATTAAAAGACCATTTAGAATTTGTGTTACAGACCCTAGCTCTTAACACTGACTACCGGGTCTCCAAAGAAGATGATGGGGCATAACAACAACTCCACCTGGACTGTGGTGGTTATTTTCAGCATCCTCCTAGTTACTTCTGCGCATGTCATCAGCATTTAGGCAAAACGCTTACTCACCCCAGGGCCTTACATCCTAGTAATCTATGCACATGAGCAGCCACATGCACAACAGCGTGGCCATGTAATCTAAATGCATGCACATTCATGGTGTGTCTACTTAAGCCCCTATATGCATATGCTCAGCTACCTTTAAAGGCGATGTGCCTGCCCCATGCCCTCTCTCTGACACATTTCTTCCAGACAGGCCTGTGCACCTCCCTTTTCCCTTTCCCCACTCTACCAATAAAACTCTTAAAATGGGTCCTTGTGGTCTGTTCTCAAGCACGGTAAATAACAGTGGTAATGCTAACCACTGGGAACAAAAACTGCACCAATGCCTCGCTCACTGCCAAAACCCAGTCCAAACCATGGATAAGCAGGACACTGGAGAGTAGATTGCCCCATCTCCCTTAGATAAAGTAAGGTCCACCTCTCACAGGTCAAATAGACTCCAGAAAAGTATAGCCTAAGTTTCCCCACCTGTCTATTCCTGAGGATGGGATCTTCCTCTCTCCAGTCTTGAGACTCCTCCCCTCTCCCAACTACCAGGACTATGGGTCTGGAAGTTCCAAATGTAAGAGTTTCCTTTCAGTTCCTAAACTTTAACTTCTGTCCCTAGTCTCTGTCAGTAGATTTCCACTAGGCTGACAGATGCCATCCAGGAATCACCTGCAGACTGCTGAGCCCTGGATTTGCTGAAAGCTGATGTGAACCAGTCCAGCCAATGTGACTGCTCCCTGTCTCTTCAGCTAGGTCAGCTAAGCAGACATTTCTCATGAATGCCTCATTGCCCGAGTTCTCTCCAAGCCTTTGACTAACATTCCTTCCTGGACCCTGATGACAACATCCTGGTTTCAGCAAGAAATGTTACAGGAAGGAGTATGTCGCCCCTTATTTTCAAGAGGCTGGACTATTAAGTCCAAAGGAAATGTCATAGGGGATAAAGTGGCTACTTATACTGCCTATTGGCATATCAGGAAAGGTACCTTTTAGAACAAAATAAGCATATATTATATATGTATGTATATACATATACATATATATATATATATTAATAGATTCATTAGCTGAAGTAGTTCTACAATATGATAGGGCATTTGGTTTCCTCTATGTAGAACAAGAAGGCATTATATGACTTTAAGAGAAAATTGTTTCTATACAAACCACTTGGGAATAACTAGAGATGATTTGGCAGTACTCAAAGAAACATTGCAAAAAAGGGGACCTGAGATGAAATAAATAACTGGTCCCAAATATTCTCATTTCCAGACTCCTTCTAGATAGTGCCTCTGATGTCAGCCATCGAAGGGCCATTGACCCTTGTGTTTCTGCTAATTACTGTTGGCTCTTGCATCATTAATGACTTAACTAGATGATAATTCCTGTCTGGGTGACATTAACTGATGGCTAGTCAATCTCAATATAAATGGGTACCCATTGCAGAGTCAATGATTTAACTCAGGTTGCAACTCAAGTGGGGAATGTGAGCACCAAAGTTATGTTTTAACTACTGTTCCTAAGAGATCCATAAAACAAAATGCTTCTACCCTGTAAGCCCCTTGCCTAAGGACAGATAGTTTCTGAAATGCTGGATGTAGAAGGAATCTTAAAAGTTCTTATTAATAAAATCAAACCTGTGAACCAGGCATTGGGGTGAAGCTGGAAGATCAGAGATACAGAACAAGTCACAGCTACCTCACCTCGCCGGATCCTCAGCTGGTCTTGTCTCATCAGACTGGAAGCTTCTGTGTCCTCATCCCAATGGCTCTCAGCTGAACTGCTGCTCGAAAGCCTGAAGCTTAACCAGCCAAATGCTTAACCAGCCACATGCTTAACCAGCCAAAATGCTTCTAGTTTCTGGTCCTCACACCTTATATACCTTTCTGCTTTCTACCATCACTCCCTAGGATTAAAGGCTTGCTTTCTGAGATTAAAGGCATGAGTCACCATGCCTGGCTGTTTCCAATGTGGCCTTGAACTCACAGAGATCCCAGATGGATTTCTGCCCCTGGAATGCTAGGATTAAAGGCGTGTGCTATCACTGCCTAACTAGTGGCTTTTCTGTTGTCTGACCCCAGATAAGTTTATTAAGGTACACAATATTTTGGGGGACACAATACCACCACAGCTAGAGGCTGTTGTTTATGGAAGATAACAAGCCATATTTTTGCTCCTTTAAACAAGTTTGACCCAATTTCACTGCATGTACTTGATCACATGTATGTAGTCGAAAGTTTCTCGGGTCCCACCCAGCCCCACGCAGACAAATCTCTCTCACTCATGGTCCTGCAGCCACTTATAAAATAATCATTCAGAGGCTTATATTAATTATAACTGATAGGCCATTAGCTCAGGCTTATTACTGATTAGCTCTTAAACTTAAATTAACCCATAATTCTCTATTTATGTTTAGCCACATGGCTTGGTACCTTTTCTCAATTCTGCCTTGTCATCTTGCTCCCTCTGTGTCTGGCTGCTGACTCCTGACTCTGCCCTTCCTCTTCCCAGCATTCTCCTTGTCTGCTTGCCCCACCTATACTTCCTGCCTGGCTACTGGCCAATCAGTGTTTTATTAAACCAGTGTACAAGAGCATTATCCCACAGCACACGTAGGTGGGAGGTACACAGGCAGGGATATGTCAGGATGTATGCTTGCCTCTGATTGGATGTAGGCAGGAGGTACATCAGAATGTGGCTTGCCTCTGATTGGATGTAGGCAGGAGGTACATCAGAATGTGGCTTGCCCCTGATTGGATGTAGGCAGGAGGTAGGTAGGAAGGAAGTATGTCAGGATCTATGCTTGCCCTTGATTGAGGCTAATGGGAAATATGATAGCCTTATAGGTTTGCCTTTATAAGCCACTGCAAAATCAGGCTCATCACCATTTTCTGGGAACTGAGGAGAGACATTTCTGAGGTAAATTAGGAAGAAATGAATGCCAAATGGACGAGGCTGGAAAAGTGAGGTACACAAAATGAAGAGGCTAACATTCTCACACTGAAAGCCTACAGGCAGAGGAGAATGGGAAGATAAAATTATAGATTAGATGTTTTTCAAGAAAAAGGTGTTTGGTATTTTTTTCCCTTTTGTAAACTGAAAAGAAATGAACCAATAGCTTTAAATGGCATGTGGATATTTCCCCCCAAGAAGTGAGAAATGATGGTGTGTGTGTGTGTGTGTGTGTGTGTGTGTGTGTGTGTGTGTGTGTGTGTTTTCATGGAAATGTGTCACTTGAGAGAAGAAAACAGACAATTAATACCCAACTGTGAGTCCACCATGCTCCAAATGATAGTTCCAAAGCTGTGGTCACACAGAGTCCGGTTAAAGACAGTGGGTTACAACACCAAACTAAAGGACACAAATGTGGGGAAAGGGACGCGGGGTGTGTGTGTGCCAAAGACAGGAGGAACATGGGGGTCGTGAGAGTAAACATAACAATTCCCTATTCTGCACTATACACATGTGTGAATTGTCAGAGGGCAAATTTAATCATTTTTAAACAGAAGGTTAAGGAGCTAGAGTTATTTAATTGTGAGATAAAACCACCACTGTGTAAGCTTACCACTGAGACAGTTTGAGGAGGGGCCCCAAAGTCTACATTAACTTTAGTGAGGGAGGGAACAGAGATGGAGAGAGCTGACAGACTGGGAGAGGAGATGGGGGAAATGGAGTCACAAAAGGATGATTCCAATATCAAAGAGCAGGTATAATGGAAATGGTGAAGAGGGAGGGATGGGAAATTGTAGCAAGAAATGGGAATGCTGGATTTCAAGATTTCTAAGTAAAGACATTTCCAGAGTGCTGGTGGATGTCTTTCTGTACACTGTGAATATATGTTGTCCCCATTGGTTAATAAATAAGCTGATTTGGACTATGGCAAGGCAGCTTAGGGGCAGGCAGGAAATCCAAGGAGAGAGACAGGATAGAAAGGCGAAGTAAAGAGAGATGCCACCCTGCTGCCCAAGAAGCAACATGCCAGCAGATCAGTAGAGCCATGGAACACGTGGCAAAACATAGATTAATAGAAATGGGTTAATTTAAAATATAAGAGCTAGCTAGCAAGAGGCCTGCCATAGGCCATACAGTTTGTGAATAATATTAAGCTTCTGGGTGATTATTTTATAAGTGGTTGAGGGACCTTGGAGCCAAGTAGAGGAACTCGGGACTGGAGAAAACTTCCGACTACACCAGTGATGATGTTTTGAGCGTTGGTGTTAAGCCTGTAGAAACAGAGTTGTGTGGCGTGAACACTGAATCTTAGACCAAATCCACTGGCCAGAGTGCCTGACGGATGTCCAGGAGTGATCTGGGAGGTCCACAGCTGTGACATGCATAGGCAGAAGATGGTAGAAATTCCCAGCTGTGGAGTGGATGGCAGGACAGTGGAGTGTGAGGGGGGAGTGCCTGTCTTTGGATTAAAAAAGACAGCTGACTCTGAATTAGGGATTTTTGAAAACCTGAATTTTAAGTTTTATGTTTATAAGAGACTGAGAACTTTCAATCTGACACTATGAATCATAATTCTCAAGTATGGTTTTATGAGTAAGTTAGAATTTGTCTGTTTTCCCCTAAAAATACTTTTATCCTGTGTAGGATCAGTAACAGTTGGTTGTAATTTTTCTTCTCCTGATTTCCTCAATGGCCTGCATGGCCAGCATAATCCGGTATGTAAATATTTATTGGATGCAATGACACCACAGATTACAAAATTTCCTGGTTTTGGTGTCATTAAACATTATAATGATTTGTTCTGTAGTTAGGATTCAGCAAATAGAAGTCAGCAAGTGGGTAATCTACAGGAATAAGGGTTTTTGCTGTGTTTTGTTTTTGTAACAAAATCAAGAAAACCTTCTGGTGTGGGTCTTGACCAACAACCTTATGAAACGATGTTTTCTCAGTGTAAGTAATCAGTGACGTAGAGAACGAGGAGGTTTTCCGGTGGATAGGACAGATTTTAGACAGATGATAAACACATCACATCGTCGGCTTGAGGGAAGCAAATGGAACAAAGCTGCCGCCCGATAACGGCACAACCTCTCTCAGATCACATGACTTTACTCAGCAATCGTGACAATCAAAGCCAGGCTCCAGTCATGTGCGGGAATCCGGGCTGATGGACGTTTGAAACCGCAGTTTTGAACCCACACGTGTGCCTTGAGCTATTTGGCTGTTGACTAGGCCAGTGATTGCTGACCGACCTTGGGCGCGCTCTCTAGACACCTGGCTAAGGTGACAGCAGAGGATGGTGAGGGTTGCCAGGGCTCCGGGAGCCTGTTCCAGAGCTTCAGCAAGTGTCCTTGGCCTGAAAGCTGAATAACAGACCGGGAGAGAAGGCAGGCGTACCTGCGGGCTGTAAGGACGACCTCCCCTCCGGGTTCCCTCAAGCTTAGCAGCACAGGCTTTTGAGCGGCTGTTGCCAGGCTTCAGTTGCAGCTCAAACTCGCGCGGCTTTCGGTTTCCTCGGCAACCACCACGCCTTCCGGTCCGACTCTGGCTCCTGGTTGGCCAGAGGCCCGATTCCCTCACGCGGCCGCAGGCGATTCTGGAAGATGGAGAGAGAAGGTTCTCAGCCGCCCGCCGGGGCCAGGGTCGAAGTCCAGCCGCCGGAGGTCCTGAGTCGGGACGGTCCCCGGGGGAAGGTGGTGCCGGGAGGGACCTCGGAGCCTGGAGGAGCCGGAGCGCAGAGCCCCGGAGCGTCCGCCCGCAGCAAGAGCTCCCCGCAGGCGCCGAGCTGGAGCTGGACCTGAAGACCGGGAGCGCCGGGCCGGCGGCTGCCGCACAGCGGCTCCACCAGGCGGAGACCCCGATGGAGAGCGAGCCGGCCACGGCGGCCTCCCGGCGGAGGGGCCGGGCCAGGAGCGCGCTGCGCTGGTTCTCCACCGCGGTCCTGAATGCCGCCTTCCTGGGGCTGGTGAGAGCTGAGGCTGCACCCTTCCTGCATGCGACCTGCCCTGCCCAGCTGGACTTTCACCTTCCCTCCCTGCACCTTGGGCACTTTAGTTAGACCCCCCAGGGCTTCGCTTTCATCGGCTAACACAATTCTAATCTTGGAGGGTCGCCGTCAAGAGCGCGGTTGATTTAACCTAACATGTTTCCCCCACACAGCCTATCTTTGTAGGGCTCCCCTGAGTACTGGGGAGACAGAAAGCAGGCTGGCTGCCCAGGTCTGTAGCCACAGCTGTCTAAACCTTAGTTATTATACAGAAAAAAACTACTTTGGGGGGATCTTCTCTTTCTGGTGGCTTGACTAAATTACACTAATCGGTTGAATTTACGGATGGGGAAATAATGGCAAGAGGAAAACAAATCGTTTTTCTGGACCGTATGGCTGGCTGGTTTAGTGGCAGAGCTGAGAACACCTCTTAATAGGCCAACAACCCTCTTCAAATCAACTCCTCCATTGCATAAGTGATTTTCATGGAGCAAAGTGCAAGGCTTGAGTGCTTTTTGCAAACCCTTGAGCTACCTACCCATCAATTCAGTATTTGTGGCCAACCACCCCCATCCCCATCACTTCAGGATTGTGATCCAGGGGAGTTGGGAGGCCGAGTCCTCTGAGGAGTCCTTCTCTCTCTCCTAGACTCTGAGGCACAGTCATTTCTTAGATTGTACTGTTGGGGCTGGAGAAAGAAACCCCTGCGTGTGCTTTCCTGAGCACTCGCTGGGCGGTGTGAGTCCTTGGAGACAGGAAGTGCTTTTCCTCTTCTTGTATCAGCTACTTGCTGTGCACCTGGGCTCACGCTGAGCCTTAGTCCTGGGCCAATGCCGCCTGGGTAAGAGCAGAGTGGTGCATTTAGAACCAACAGTTCTTGAAATGTTGTTCGGGATATTTAATCGTACTGTGCCACTCTGAGACTCTTAATATAGTAACCTTGAATCAGGGGGCAGAGTCAACGACTAGCTGACTGGAGTTTGCCATAGAGATTTTTGGAGGACCCAGGCTACAAAACACTAGAGAGGCACAGGAAAGAGTAGGAGTGGCTTAGAAAGATTTCCGACCATTTGATCTGGGAAGTGTGGAGAGAGAGAGTCAGCTGTTGGTTCCTCCAATGCTTTCTTGATCTTCAGGTTTTTACCCCAATATCTGACTCCTGAGTTTTTATTAATAATAGAACCATTTAGATAAATGTTGGTTATTTTTTGGCTCTTTTGGGGGGGCCACTACATAACTCCCAAATAAATCACAGAAGGCTTATTCTTAGTTATAAATGCCTGGCCTTATCTCGGCTTGTTTCTAGGGAGGTTTTCTTAACCTAAATTATCCCATCTAGCTTTTACCTTTCTCTATTTTTGTGTAGTTTTTTTTTTTTCACTCCATGTCTGGCTGTGTGGCTGGGTGGCTAGGCCCTAATGTGCTCCTCCTTTTCTGGCTCCTTGATCTTTCCTCCCAGAGTTCTCCTTCCATTTATTCTCTCTATCTGACAGCCCTGCCTCTTTCTCTCTTCTGCCTCACTATTGGCCGTTCAGCTCTTTATTAGACCATCAGGTGCTTTAGACAGGCACAGTAACACAGCTTCATAGAGTTAAACAAATGCAACATAAACAAAAGTAACACACCTTCAAATAATATTCTACTACAGATAAACACTTCAAAATGTAAATGAATCAGAATTTATGAATTTATAAGTGAATTATAAATTTATTTAAGAGTCCAAAGATTTATTTCTAAAAAAGAACTCTTTAGCCTTTAGGTCTTGTTATACCTACTAAAAAGAAGAGCCTGGAAAGTCTGTTTTTGCACGTTCTTTGTACAAAGAGAAGCTGCAGGAACTTCTGTCTGTGTCAGTATCTGTAGGCAGAACAAAACGTCACGTGCAGGAGGAGCATTTTTACTGTAGCTCATGTACGACCTTTGCCCATTTCTGGGCATTGGCAGTTCTATGAACAGAGTGCCTGTCTGCTCAGGCTCTTCCAGAATATTCTCTCAGCTTGCAGTTTGTTGACATGTTAAGGTAGGTTACTGTGTCCTAACCAAGGAGGTAGCTTTAGGCACTTTCTGTTATCACATGAATTTCTATTTTGTCCATTTGTGTAATTCAAATGTCAATGACCGGTTAGTTTTCTAATTCTTTCAGCTTTCTTCATGTTTTGTTACATAAGTTCCTATGGGTCTATGAAACTATTCATGGGTCTTGAGGCGATACAGTGGACCAGGGAGTCACTAGGAGGATAGTGCCGAGAAACTGAAAAGGATACAGTTCATGTAACAGGTGCTCAATAAAATCCAACTCCCATTGGTCTTGATTAGTAGGATGGTGATTAAGCCCAAGTAAGATTGCCTGATGTAGCCAAATGGCACACACCTTTAATCTCAGCACTCGGGAAGCAAGGCAGGTGGAACTTTGTGAGTTAGAGGCCAGCCTGGTCTACAAAGCTACTTTCAGGACAGCCAGGGCTACACAGAGAATCACAGTCTCGAAAACCAAAAAGAAAAAAGAAAAGAAATAAAAATATGTAAAAAAAAAAAAAAATTAACAGATACTCAACTGATTCCTTGAAATTAACAATGTGACAAAAATTTCCCAGAATTTTATAAAATGGTTCTTTAGTTTTAAGTTTATCATCTATAGAGAGAAAAACTTATAAATTGACTTGTTTGTTCTTTGTGGTGCCTTGATGATCAAAGAAAATTCTAAACAATTTATGTTTCATGTTTCCTGCCTTAATAAAAAGCTAAAAGAAAATTCCTTCCTTCCTTCCTTTCCACTGCCTTCTCTTCCCTATTCCTTCTTTTTGTCAAAATCTCTATACCAGGCTGGTCCTGAACTAATTCTGTAACTGATAATGACCTTGAACTCCTGAGGTGCGGGGATAATAGCTGTGTGCCAGCGTGCTCAGTTTGTGAAGAACTGTGGATGAGGCCAGGCCTTTACGAAAGCTAGGCAAGTGCTCTGCCGATTGAACTATATACCCATCCCCAAAGCTAAAAACTTCCAAACCAAGAACTAATACGCTAACCAAGAGCTATCACCTTTGACGTGTAGGTCTTCCAAACCTTCCCGAAAAGCATGACGAGGAAGCTGTTCACGGGTGTTCCCCTGCAGACGTTGCTGAGATTTGTGCAATGATACCGCCCGCCTCCTCTCCCAGAACTTGTGCAATGATACAGCCTCCTCTTCCAGAAGTTTCAATTAACTCAATTTTTTTCATTTCAGGATCCCCTAAAGATGCCTTTGCCCCTAAACAGCAGGAGTAATTTTAAGAACATGATGCCCACATTCCCAAAATGTTGTTTGGGTGGTTTTTGGTCTTTCTATTGGTTTTGGATAATTGTCATTGTTTAGGATGATTGGTTGCAAGTTGATATTGTTAGTGGTCAGGAAAAAGCCTAAAAAAAGGAGATTAGGCTGGGCGGTGGTGGCACACGCCTTTAATCTCAGCACTCGGGAGGAAGAGGCAGGTGGATCTCTGTGAGTTTGAGGCCAGCCTTGGCTACAGAGTGGGTTCCAGGACAGGCTCCAAAGCTACACAGAGAAATCTTGTCTCGAAAAACCAAGGAGAGAGAGAGAGAGAGAGAGAGAGAGAGAGAGAGAGAGAGAGAGAGAGAGAGAGAGAGAGAGAGAGAGAGAAGAGAGAGAGAGAGAGAAAGAGAGAGAGAGAGTAGATATAAGGTTATTGTTTAAAAAAAGAAAAACAAGGATATAAATAAGAGGTAGATTATTGAATCTATTCTGAAAAAAAAAAGAAATAGAAATGAAAGAATAGGGGTTGGGGATTTAGCTCAGTGGTAGAGGGCTTGCCTAGCAAGCACAAGGCCCTAGGTTCGGTCCTCAGCTCTGGAGGAAAAAAAAAAAGAATAAAGGGTAGATTATTGAATCTGCTCTGAAAAGAAAAAAGGGAGGATATAGTTATGATACAGATAAAAAGTAGATTACTGAATCTATTTTTAGAAGGCAACTACTAGTTTTAAATATTTTACATTGGATTGTATTTTTGTATTTCATATACAAATTATATATATTGATATCAATTTGAGATTGATTTTGTTAGAATATATTGTACATATATTTCTATTCTTGTTCAAGGTATTGTACCTTTACAGTTCATTTAACAATGTAATGCAGTTTGCTAATCCTTGAAAGTTATTTTTTTTATGAAGGTTCACCAAAGTCATTTAATCTGTCAGTTTCTCATTCATTTTTATGTCTTAATAATATTCTATTGTATGAATAAGCCACATTTTATTTCTCTCCAGTATTTGATAGCTATTTGAATTGTTTTAACTTTTTTACTATTAGCAACACACTGCTGTAAACCTTCATGTACATGTTTCATAGGTGCACATTTTCAGTAGTTTGAGGTTATATTCCTAAGGGTAGAATTGTTGAGTAACAGAGTAACAATGTTTTGCATTTTGACCAACCACCAAACTGTTTTGCCAAAGTGGCACACCATTTTACAATCTCACCAAATCCTTGTTTTTAAGGCTCTGATTTTTGTACAAAAGCATTCAATCATTCTGTCAGACCAAACCAGGAAAAGTAAGCTATAGTTCAGAGCTGTTCTATTCCATTTACTATGCAAAGCCATTCTTGGCGTTTGCAACTCTCAGCCCTTTTGAGTATTCTTGCAATGTTCACCTTTTCCTCCACCACTTTTTTTTTCTTCTTTCTTTCTGGTTTATTTCTATCTATTACAAATGTATAAAAAATCCTCCATCAATGCTGCTGTTAGCAGCAGAACTTTGAGAAATATACCTTTGGTTTGCCTCAGAAAAGGAACACATATTGCACTATAAAGTTTATAAAATTGGCGCAAAACATTGTGATAATGTTACAATACCAGTTTTAAGAGTTCAGTGACTAATGGGGAGCCGATGGGATACATGCAGAACTGTGAAAGCGATCTCACTTAGCCAGCTGTACACGTAGACTGTAAATCTACATTCAGATCATTTCTGAACTAAGACTATCATCTCAGTTTATCTGTTGAGGTCAACCAGGAAACCTAGAATATACCTTGATTTTTGCAAAAAACAAAATAGGGGGAGGGGTCTCTTCAGCATTTCAGTCCACGAGTAACAGTATCCTAACAGGCAAAGTGTTCTCTCACTGTCAACATAGAATGAACTGCTGCTGGAGGTCAACTTGGGTTTTAATTTGCATTAGCACTTACATGCATAGTAGTCCAAGTTGTTGACCTCATGACTTTAAAAAGTAACTCTAAAACAGTAAAATGGTCCTTCTTGGAAGACTAAAGAAAGACATCCAGCCACAGTTGTAAAAAGTCTCATCAAAACAATATACCCTTTTATGAATTACGCCTCAATTAAAAAAAAAAAACGAGCCCCAAATAAGAAGCAGCTCTGAAAAAGAAAATATAACTTAAGATATTTGAAAAAATACTTGCAGCTTGATCTGCACTGACAATGATTGTCGAAGCCTAGAATTCAACATTTACAAATTCTCATTCACACACACAAAACACACTATTATCACACAACTTGTGTCTTGAGAGAATCTTTTGCTTTTTAAATCTTTGGCCTCCCAGTCAATCCCAAGTTCAACCAACTTTAACTAAAACTTCACTCAGAATTTCACCCACACATTAATGCTTGTCGTATCTTTCATCAACTGTCAAAATCTGAAGCCTGCTCAGAGATCGCCAGGTAAAAGAAAATAAATGAAATACACAGAGGTTATTTCAAAACAGAACATGACCATCATCCAAAAAAAAAAAAAAAAAAAAAAAAAAGTCACGATTCCCGATTGGGATCATCTTTTGTTTCCCACGTTGGACTATTTCACACTCCGGCATTGGCCAAAGGACCAGAGAGCTGGTTCTGGAGCATACAGTTTCTCACACAGTTGTCCCCAGAGGAACACCAGAGACAAAGTCACGTGAGGCCTCTCCCGTACAGAGACTGTCTCACAGGGGCAGTGAGGGAGGACACCCACTAGTTTGTGGAGATCCCTGAGAAAGTATGATTCTTAAAATCTGGACTGTACATAATTCACATCAGCCCTGTTCAGGTACTTACTGGAAGAAAGATGCAGCTGTTTGCCAGAACTCAGCACTCCACTCTAGATCTCTGCTGCCTTAGTCTCCGTCGCGGATTTCCGAGTTCTGGTAGTTACCTGGACCACTGAGGCATTGCCACAAGACTTCTTCTCTTTTGAAACATCCTTTTTCTCTAGATATTAGGATAGCTACACCAGCTTGTTTCTTAGGTCCATTTGCTTGGAAAGCCTTTTCCCAGCCCTTTACTCGGAGGTAGTGTCTATCTTTGAAGTTAAGGTGTGTTTCTTGTATGCAGCAGATGGATGGGTTCTGTTTTCTTATCCATTCTGTTACCTATGTCTTTTTATAGGTGAGTTGAGACTATTGATATTGATGGATATTAATGACCAGTGATTGTTAATTCCTGTTATTTTTTGTGGTTGTGTTGTGTTGTCCTTCTGTGGTGTATGTTGGTGTGGGATTATCTATTGCTTGATTTTTCATGGATGTGTTTAGCTTCTTTGGGTTGAATTTTCCCTTCTAGTACTTTCTGTAGGGCTGGGCTTGTAGACAGGTATTGATTAAATCTGGTTTTATCTTGGAATATTTTGTTTACTCCGCCTATGGTGATTAAGAGTTTTGCTGGGTATAATAGTCTGGGTTGGCATCCGTGGTCTCTTAGTGTCTGCATGAGGTTTGTCCATGATCTTCTAGCTTTCATAGTCTCTATTGAGTAGTCTGGTGTTAATCTGATGGGTTTACCTTTATATGTTACTTGGTCTTTTTCCTTTGCGGCTCTTAATATTTTTTCTTTGTTCTGTGAGTTTAGTGTTTTGATTATTATGTGGCGAGGGGACTTTTTTTTTGGATCCAGCCTATTCGGTGTTCTGTAAGCTTCTTGTATCTTCATAGGTATTTCTTTCTTTAGGTTAGGAAAGTTTTCTTCTATGATTTTGTTGAATATATTTTCTGTGCCTTTGAGTTGGTATTCTTCTCCTTCTTCTATCCCTATTATTCTTAGGTTTGGTCTTTTCATGGTGTCCCAAATTTCCTGGACGTTTTGTGTTACGACTTTTTTGTCTTTACTGTTTTCTTTGACTGATGAATCTATTTTCTCTATCGTGTCTTCAGTATCAGAGATTCTCTGTTCCATCTCTTGCAATTGGTTGGTTATGCTTGTTTCTGTAGTTCCTGTTCTTTTTGTCAGGATTTCTATTTCCAGCATTCCCTCAGCATGTGTTTTCTTTATTGTCTCAAATTCATTTTTCAGATCTTGGAATGTTTCTTTCATCTGTTTAATTGCTTTTTCTTGGCTTGATTTGATTTCTTCCCATTTTTTGTTCGTTTTTTCTTCCATTTCTTTAAGGGAGTTTTTTATTTCCTCTTTAAAGGAGTTTTTCATTTCCTCTTTAAGGGAAGTTTTTATTTCCTCTTTAAGAGAGTTTTTCATTTCCTCTTTAAGGAAAGTTTTTATTTCCTCTTTAACGTAGTTTTTCATTTCCTCTTTAAGGAAAGTTTTTATTTCCTCATTGAGGAAATGTTTTATTTCTTCTTTAAGGGCCTCTATCATCTTCTTAAAGTCATTTTTAGGGTTGATTTCTTCTGTTTCTTCTGTCATGGTATGTTTAGGTCTTGCAGGTGTAGAATCACTAGGTTCTGATGTTGCCATATAGGTCTTTATGTTATTGCCTGTATTTTTGCGCTGGCGTCTACTCATCTTTTCCTCTGTGCAGTGCAGGTGGTGTCTGTGTCTGAGAGTGCCTCTCTTGTTCTAATTTTTAGTCTTGGTTTAGTAGGGGTTCTTGGTTAAATTGGTGCTATTGGGCTGTTTCTTCAGGGACAGCTGATTTCAGTCGGTGAATTATATACTTATGATTCTGGTGATCTGGTTTAGTGGCTGGGTAGTGCCTTCTTCTGTGTTCCCAGGTCACGTTTTGTTCATTTGTCAACTCCTCGGCTGATCTTGTTTCTTCAGACTTCAAACTGGAGGCATCTGAATCCTCTCCCAGATGGGTTTCAGCTGAGCAGGGTAGTCTCACCAACACCTCCAAGTTGTTGGGTTTCACAGGATCAGCAGTTGGGCCCTGGGTTGTCCCCAGACAGAGTGCCCAGACTGGCCCTGGTTCCGACCCACGGAGATAGCCTCTTCCCCAGGTGTTGGGGCCAGGGGCATCCCAGCTCCAAGCTGTGTCCGCCCCTCTCCGTCCCCGGGCCTGTCCACCCCAGCAGCCTGCCGCCACAGGCCCACCTGCGTCCACTTGTCTCAACTGCCGGGCCTGTATGTCCCTGTCAGCTTCCGCTGGGTCTGTCTGCCTCTGCGGGCTGCCACGAGCCTGTATGTCTCTGCCGGCTGCCACCACGGGCCTACCCACCTCTGCTTGTCACTGCTGCTGGGCCCATCCAGCTCTGCGGGCTGCCACTGGGCCTGTATATCTCCACCGGCTGCCACCGGGCCTGTATGTCTCTGCCGGTTGCCGCTGGACCTGTATGTCCCTGTCGGCTGCTGCCACTGGGCCCGTCCACCTCCGCAGGTCGCCGACCTGCGTCAGCCTGTCTCTGCCGTGTGGCCTGTCCACCTCTGTGGGCCGCCGCCAGGCCTGAATGTCTCTGTCGGCCGCCACCACCAGGCCTGTCCACCTCCGTCTGCTTATCTCTGCCGCAGGGCCTGTCCACCTCTGTGGGCCTCCGCTGGGCCTGAATGTCTCTGCCAGCTGCCGCTGGGCCTGAATGTCCCCGTTGGCCGCCGCCGGGCCCGTGTACCTCCGCGGGCCACCACCACAGGCCTACCTGCGTCTGCTTGTCTCCGCCATCTTGAATCTCTTTGAAAGTTATTATTATCAACTATTAGGATATAAAGAAATAAAAATTAGTAGTTAGTCATTGCAGTTGAACTTGTAGTCATATTAGGTATGTTTTTGAGGTCAAGCAGAGATATATTTTAGATAGACAGGTCATCTTCAAACCCTTCAGAGATCTACGGAATATGGCATTTAAGATGTTTTGATAACAGATTTTTTTCTTCTTTTAATGACAATGAGACATGTCTGCTCCTGGCAGCACCAATCTACTTCAGAGAAAATGATGGGCATTGAAGAAACTACACATGGAGTTTACTTTCACTGTTGCAAAATTAGCCACTGGGCAAGAAAATGCCCTCAAATCACCTGCTGACAGCATGCTGTCCAAAATGGACAAGCAGGACACAAAAGAAAGGACTGCCAATCCTTGCCAAGACAAGGTAGGAAAGCTCTTTAGAAAATCCTGCTTCACAGATGAGTCTGTCAGATATGCTAAACATGTAGGCCAAAGATGATGCCTCAACATTGCAGAGAAACCTTGGGTAAGTGTCCAGGCAGCTGACTGTTTCTGTCATAACTCACATTTTTTTAGAAGTGGCTTGTTTACACTTCCTGTTTTACTAGGTAATATTATTTCCTTCTCGGGTCTCTGAGGGAATTGAAGATTAGATAATTATAGTTTTTCTTGTT
This sequence comes from Peromyscus maniculatus bairdii, assembly GCF_049852395.1. Lineage (NCBI taxonomy): Eukaryota > Metazoa > Chordata > Mammalia > Rodentia > Cricetidae > Peromyscus > Peromyscus maniculatus. The sequence continues at coordinate 15,391,263 of NC_134867.1, forward strand.
AACAATTCAGAAAAGTAACTCACTAAAGAGGTGTAAAGTGTATAAAATTGAAAGACATCATAAGATAATTTTCTGTTGGTAATGAAAGTTAGGATAGAAAGTGAATTAGGTACATTTTGGACTTACCAAAATAGGATAAATTATGTAATATTTTCTATGAATTTGTCAAATCAAATGGATTAGATATTGTTGATGTATTTATTGCTTGTATATATTATATATAGTTATTGTACTTATTGTATATAGTTTTTCTTATATTAGTTATAATTTTTTTTTACTTTTTATTAGACAAAAAGAAGGGGAAATATGGTGATGTTTTATCTGTGTCTCCCAATAAAGTTTATTTGAGGATCAGAGGAAAAAGCCAGCCACTATATTAAACATAGAAGCCAGGCCTTTAATCCTGTCATCACTTGGGAGGCAGGGATCTGTCTGGATCTCTGTGATTTTAAGGCCACAATGGGAACAGAGCCAGGCGTGGTGGCACAATACTAGTTAACCTTAAAGGTCTGTGTAACAAAAAGGGGCTGGCTAAAGAAACCCACCCTGACCCTGGAGCCTAGAACTAAGGCAGAAAGAAACACAGCTTGGCTCAGTCAGATCAGAGCCATCTCTGCCCCTGGCCAACTGACTTGTGAAACCAACCAATCACAGAGCAGGACAGTAGAACCCTGAGCCCAGGGTTGACTCCACCCCCAAGACTTGCTGTGTAAACTGCTCTGCCTAGCCAGTTAGAAAGAAGGCTGTTCTCTCCACCCTGGTAGAGGAAGCTACTCTCCTGGACTCCTCCTTCCCAAATAAATCTCTTTCTCAAAAGAGTTTTTTGGGTGTTAAGATCTGCATTCACTGGCATAGAGAGGATCCTTGCTGAGACGTCCCCCAGTGAACAGAGCTGAAGAGAGAACTAAAAAGTAACACTTTTCTCGGAGCCGATTTCTCCTAGGGATACCTCACCCTCCAGGGTAGAACGGTCTCCTTGCACTTCAGCCATCCAAGCTGTGCTACACAGCCCAACTTGTACCTTGGTGTCCCTCGGTAGTCGGGACACCAAACCAACAGAGTTGCAAAACTCGTATTCTGCAACCAATTTACCTACATTTTTGGTGCCAAAACCCAGGACATCAAACCCAGAGTTTTTGCAATCAGTTTACTAATGTTTTTGGTGCTGAAACCCAGGGCACCAAATCCACAGAGTTGCAAAACTCACATTTTGCAAGCAGTTTACTAACAGTCTGGAGGTCTGTATAGACAGGAAGTAACAGAGCTGGGCAGGAAGAGGAAGTGATATAGCTGGGCAGAGAGAGGAAATGAGATGCAGAACAGAAAGGCGTATAGGCGTGGGTATACAGGAAGTAGCTCTCTTTGGTGAAGGATCTCTAAGCAGGTTAGAATATGGCTGACTTTTTTGATCACTCAGGTTTTAACCCCAATATCTGGCTCCCGGTTTTTTATTTATAAGACCTTTTAAGATTTGTGTTACAGGAGTGGATGCAGTTGTTATCAGTTGGTAACACCTGGGGCTGCACCCTCCAGCTGGTTCACGCGTGTGCCCAAATGCCACTGTGCAGAGAAACAAACACTGCTGTTTCTGGAGAGCTCTCTGTGAGTGCTGCACGGGAAAGCATCCTTTTCTTCTGGGGCAGGCTGCCATGTAGCCCAGGCTGGCCTCACACCCACTGTGTAGCCAACAATGACATTCAGTTTTTGGTCCTCCTACCTCCTCCTCCCAGATGCTAAGATTCCAGGCCTGTATTGTCATACCCAGGTTATGAAAATTAAATTCCCTAATTATCACAGCACATAGCTCCAGCCTTTCTGTATGGAAAAAGCTCATACTGGAAATAACCTCTGCGGGCATCAGGTGAAGGAATCCACCCACGAGGGTTTAAAGCATGCAGCTTCTGGTAACATATCACTTAAAGCTTTTATTGTGTCAACCAAACTTAAGGGTTTGACAAACCAAACATTGGTTAGGAGCCTCCTTTCCTATCCATCCACGGATGCTTGGTTATGTTCTGGGTCATTTCAGCTCTGCACGGTGAGTCTTAGAGATCAGAGCTTTCGCTGTTACAAGCTTTAAAGACAGCGAGCACCAGGCAGACATGCCAAGCGCACGACTGGCCATGGATTTCCACCCCTTAAACACCAGTTTTGCTCTCCCACTTCAGGTGCCTAGAATTGTTCATTAAATAGATTATGGAAGATCATTAAACTTGGATCAATCTTGTGGAGCTCATTCAAACCACATAGCTTAATAATTTCACCACTGGCTACTTAGCATGAAAATCTGCAAGTCATTTCCTTGGTACTTAATTCTTATTGTGTTTGCTGCTGGGTTAAACATCAGCTTGATGTTTATGAGCCACTGGTTTCTTCATTAGAAGTCTGAGAATTCCTACCCAGCCCAATGGAATGATCTTAAAGTTACAGAATCCTGTTCTTGTCTGAGTCTCTGCCATGAATGCCCTTGAATGCCACACTGAGAGTGGCTTGGTAAAGACCCCTCAAACAATGAACTGTAAGTGACAAGACTAAAAGTGGCCATGGTCAGAGACCATAAAATAGTGATGTACTCGGCAAGAAAAGTTGTTTATGTTGATGACCTACAACTTCTGTGGGGTGGATCTTGTTGTGTTGCCCATGTTGACCAAAACTCATGCTCTGCATTAACCCTCCTGCCAGCCTCCTGATTAGCTAGGACTCCAGGCAGGGCCACTCTGCCTTATTCTTGTATATAACAGCTTCCTGATTAGCTAGGACTCCAGGCAGGGCCACTCTGCCTGACTCTTGTATATAACACCTCCTGATTAGCTAGGACTCCAGGCAGGGCCACTCTGCCTGACTCTTGAATGTGATACTTACACATAACAATTAGGATTGATGTTCTACTAGAGCTGGTATTTTTATGAATGTTACATAATTTCTGAGACACATTAACAATAACACACCCCTACAAAATAACTGAAAATTATAGCATTACTTACTTTTTAACAGTGTTTCCCATGTAATTAATATAACAAATTAGCCCAATTAATTTACCTTATCTAATTTTGTAAAGAGAATTATCTTTTTGAGATATTCCAAGGATCCATAAGGAAAACCTGAAAATTAATTTATTCATGGTCAAGAAAAATATTTGGGGACTGGAGAGGTAGCTCATCAGTTAAGAGCACTGTCTGCTTTTCCAGGAGACCTGGATTTGATTTTCAGTATCCACATGGCAGCAGCTCATGTGTGATACTTGTTACATGGCAGAGTTAAATGTCTAACTCCAGTTCGAGAAGATTGAACCCCCTCTTCTGGTCTCTGAGAGCACCAGACATGTATGTGGTACACAGACATATATGCAGGCAAAGCACCCATGCACTCAAAATTCAACAGAAAAAAAATATTTAATATGATTTGATTTTGGGAACTTCAGCAAAATTTCAAAGGATTAAAAACTTATTCAAGGTCAGATTATAGGTAAAAACAGTCCTTCTTCAACCAAAATGATGTTAGCACTTCAAAGGCAAATGCAAAAACTTGAATTGTTGCCTAAACCTAGCTATTTTTACAGAGGACTGGGTTTCTTCATGTGAATAAAAACTTGATAGGTAAAGTGTGGAGCACAGGAAACATGAGAATCCCTGTTTTCTGTGCCAACTACCTGAAGTTTAGAATAAAATCCATGACAATGTCTTATTAAGACCCTTCCATGCTGACGGGGAGGAGGCTGTAGTTCATAGAACTAATGTACTCATATTAACAAGACAAAAACGGCCCACCAGCATGATTAGGAAAACCTTATTTATTTTTTAACAACTAGAAGGAAATTGTAGTTTTGCAGTGTACTTTAGAAACTAATGCTCAAATTTTAGAAAATTTGTAAGTAGTTCCCTTCCAATCTCAACAAATATGGTCACATGTCTACAACCTTCTACAATGTTCTTATCTGTTCAGTTTTTGCACTATTTCTTCTAATTATTTTTGAACTGATCATATACTTTAGCACAAAAATTACCTCATTTTCCCCTTAAAACAAGTACCATTGTGTTCTGAGATGACCCTTACTGAATCACATCTTATCTTTTTTGTACATGTCTTGATTTTAGTGGTTTTTATTTCATGCATTAATTCTAATTTTTAAGTTCTTTTTAATTATGTCTATGTGTGTGCTCATGTGGGTATGTGCACGTGCCTGAGGAAGCTGGAGGTATAAGATTCCTCCAGAGCTGGAGTTTTAGGTCACTGTGGGCTGCCCAGTGTGGGTGCTGGGAACCAAACTGGGGCCTTTTGCGAGGGCAGTAAATGCTCTTAACCTCTGAGCCATCTGCCAGCCTCCTCGTGAATTAATTAGTTTTTAATCTTTGCTCTCAGGTGCTGTCCACCTCATATTTTGAGACAAGGTCTATCACCTGACATAGAAATCAATGAGGTTGGCTGACCAGCGAGCCCAGGGAGCTGTGTGTCTCTGATTTCCTGCTCTGAGATTACAAGGGCGTGTCATCTGCCCAGCTTTTTAAAATGTGAATCTGGAGATCTAACTCAGGCCTCCTGCTGGTGCGGCAAGCTCTCTACCCACTGACCCCTGTTGTTTTAAATCTGGAGGCAGTGTCTCACTGGATTACTCAGGCTAACCCTGAGCTCAGGCTAGCCCAGGCAGGTCCTGAATTCTTTCCCTCTTGTTTCAGTCTTCTGAGATGCAAAGCTTATAAACCTTTGCCATAAGGCCAGGGTGAGGAATTATTTTGTTCAGTTTAATTCCTAACATCTGCACAAAGTACCTTTGAAACTATGTAAAACTGACTCAGCCTGGTTGATAATCTTAACCTGGGGTGGGAACCTTCTTCTTGTTTAAAAGATTTTGGTACACTGATAAAAATTTAAGGTTATTTTTGTTACAACATATTGCAATATGTTTCTATTTTTATTTGAGGTATTGTGCTTATTGAAGTTCATTTGGAAATGTAGGGTGAAGTTCTAATTTTTAAAAGCTATCATTATGAACTATATAGAATAATCAGGAAGCATAGGTTAGTGGTTAGTCATTTATAGCAATCAAAATTGTAGATATTTTAGGTATGCATTCCAGATCATATAGAGATATATTTTAGATTGATAGATGGTCTTCAAATCTTGCAAAGACCTACAGATTATGACATTTAAAAGGTTTTGTTAACTTAGAGCTTTTTATGAAATGAGACATGTCTGCTTCTGGCAGCACCAATTTACTTCAGAGAAGATGATGGGCATTGAAGAAACTCATTATGGAGTTTGCTTTCATAGTGACAAGGTTAGGCATTGGGCAAAGAAACTGTTCTTGCCTTTGACAGTTGACAATGTGCTGTGCAGACTGGACAGGCAGGACCCACAGGAAAGTGACCATTGAACTTTGCCAAAACAAAGCACGATGGTCCTTCAGTGTTCCTGCTTCACAGAAGAATCTGCCAGACATGCTTCAGGACACATAGGAACGTGACTGACAAGCTTTGCCAATATAGGCAGGACAGTCTTTCAGATTTCCTGCTTCACTGAAAAGTCTGCCAGATACTATGGGGCTATGGCTGAAGATGGATGTCCAAACACTGAAGAGGAACTTCAGGTGACTGTCTAGGCAGTCAGATGTCTCTGTCATTTCTAGAGTTTTTGGAAGTTGTTTAATATAACAACTGTTTGGAAGTTATATAATAAATATAATAATATAATAATATAATATAATATAATATAATATAATATAATATAATATAATATAATATAATATAATATAATATAATATAATATAATATAATATAATATAGTATAATATAATATAACATAATATAATAAATAATTATAATAAATTATTATATTATAATAATATTAATATAATATTATTATAAATAATATATCCTTCTGGGGCCTTTGATGGAGTTGAAGACTAGATAATTATAGTTGCAGTTTTCCTTAGAAAAGTAAATTAGGTATAAAATTTTGGATTTACTAAGATAGGATAGATTATGGAATATTTTCTTTAAATTTACCAGACATAAATGAATTCAAATTAGAACATTGTTAATGTAATCTTTACTTGATAATTGTTCTTATTTTATACAGTTTTACTATGTTAAAGTTAAAACTTTTCATTTTTGTTTAGAAAAAAAGGTGAAATGTTAGGGAATATTATTTTAAGGTATATTACTTTTGTTTATGTTGCATTTGTTCAACTCTGTGAAGCTGTGATATTTTGCCTGTCTAAAACACCTGATGGTCTAATAAAGAGCTGAATGGCCAATAGCAAGGCAGGAGAAAGGATAGGCATGGCTGGCAGGCAGAGAGAATTAATAGAAGGAGAAATCTTGGAGAGGAAGAAATCAGTAGCCAGAGAAGGGGGAGGACTCTAGGGGCCAGCCGGACACCTACACAGCAAGCCATGGAGTAACAGTAAGATTTACAGAAGTTAGAGAATGGGAAAAGCCCAGAGGTAAAAGGTAGATGGGATAATTTAAGTTAAGGAAAGCTTTAAGGAAACAAGCCAAGCTAAGGCCAGGCATTCATAATTAAGAATCAGCCTCCATGTGTGATTTATTTGGGAGCTGGATGGTGGGCCCTCCAAAAGAGCAAAACCAAACAATACATGGGACCATCATCTGGCTATGAAAGTATAGACACAGACATACAGTTAAATACATCCTGTTTTCTAAGCTAAGAGAAACTCTGTGTTGCTTTATTTCCTGTTAATTTCTCTTAGAAGTTCTAAATCTCCAAAGGCATAGTTTTTTCATTTGTCAGTATCTATTTGAGAACATACTAAATACCATACATGATATGGACTTTCCTTCATTTCCTGCTAAGTCTCCCTTGATGTTCTTTTTTCCCCTTTCATTGAAATATTTGTTTTTCTCACTTAATACATCCTGATTACAGTTTTCCCTCTCTCTACTCCTCCCAGTTCCTCCCTAACACCTCTCTCATCTAGATCCACTCCCTTTCTGTCTCTCATTGGGAAAGAACAGGCTCCTAAGGGATAATAGTAAAACATGATATAATATAATGTAATGTAATGTAATGTAATGTAATGTAATATACATTAAGAGAAAAACCTACATATCAGAATTTGACAAAACAAACCAACAGAGGGAAAAGAGCCCAAGAGAAGGCACAAGAAACAGACCCACTCATTCACACACTCAAGAATCCCATAACCACACTAAACTGGAAGCCATGATACATATGAAAAGGACCTGGTGCAGATGCGTGCAGGCCCTGTGCATGCTGCCTCAGTCTCTGAGTTCATATGTGCTTTGCTCATGTTGATTTATAGGGACTTGTTTTCTTGGTGTCCTCCATCCCTTCAGGCTTTTACACTCTTTCTGCCTCCTCTTCAGCTGGGTTTCTGAGCTCTGAGGGGAGGGATTTGATGGAGACATCATTTAGAGCTAAGTGTTTCAAGGTCAGTGTCAGTCAGTCTGTCTGTCTGTCTCTGTGTGTGTGGTCACTGGCTGTGGGTCTCTCTGTTTTTTCCCCCACCTCCTGCAGGAAGCTTCTCTGATGAAAGCCAGCAAGGCACTGATCTGCTTCCCTGGCTGGAACATCCCTTGATGGTCTAATGTTATCTGATACATCATGTAATATTTTATAACTCAGGTTTCATATGGTTGCAAAGTTACAAAGTAGAATTATATGCTTATTCCAAAGTAACTGGTTAAAATAAAATAGCCATCCACCCTCCAAGACTGCAGATGCTCCCTGAGGCAGAGCCCACTAGTGCTGATTGGACTAAGATGTGAGTCTGTTCTCATAGCCGAACACCCCAGGCTCTAGACTTTGGGCCCAGGGGCACAAACCTGTGCCCCCACACCACCACCCATTGCAGTCCCAGTTTCAGGCCAGCAGGCAGGTATTCTGAAGGCAGGTCGGACTACTACCATCCCCCACCAGACCCTGTGACCCACAAGGTCACCACTCCCAAACCCACACACCCAGACTGCAGCTGCTCCCAGAGACAGAGACTGCCAGTGCTGATTGGACTAAGAACTGCTCCCTGAGACACAGAGTCCATCATCACCGATTGGACCAAGAGCCCTGATTAGACCAAGAGCTCCCTTTGGGTCAAGAGTATCAATCAGACCAAGAGAGGCTCTCAGACACCACTTGCACTGAGTAGAGGAAGAGATGGGTAGGTGCCAGTGCAAAAATACAGTCAATAGCATAAAGACCAATATGGCACCATCAGAACCTAGTGGTTCTACATCAGCAAGACGTGAACATCCCAACACAGAAGAAGCAGAAGAAATTGACCTGAAAAATGACTTTAAGAAGATGATAGAGGCCTTTAAAGAGGAAATGAAAGATTCCCTTAAAGAAATCAAAGAAAAGATAAACAAAAAATTGGAAGAAATCAATAAATCCCTCAAATAAAGCCAAGAAAAAGCAATTGAATGGGTGAATGAAACAGTTCAAAAATTGAAAACTGAAATAGAGACAATAAAGGACACAAACTGGTGGCCCCTGAGACACAGGCACAGCAGGCACAGATTGAACCAAGAGCAGCTTGCTCAGACACAGGCACCTCTTGCACCTACTGGAGGAAGAGATGGGTAGACACCAGTACAAAAATTAACAACATAGAGCAATATGACATCACCAGAACCTAGCAGTTCTAACAACAGCAAGACCTGAACATCACAATGTAGAAGAAGCAGAAGAAAATGACCTTAAAAATAACTTTATGAAGATAATAGAGACCTTTAAAGAGGAAATGAAAATTTTCCTTAAAGAAATGGAGGAAAAGACAAAAAATGGGAGGAAATCAATAAACCCCCTAAAGAGAGCCAAGAAAATCATGAAAAAGGAATTGAACATGTGAGGGACACAATTCAAGACCTGAAAACTGAAATAGAAACAATGAAGAAGACACAAACAAAGGGAATGCTGGAAATAGAAATTCTGACTAAATGAACAGGAACTACAGATACAAGCATAACTAATGGAATACAAGAGATGGAAGAGAGAATCTCTGGTGTAGAGGATAAATAGATTTGTCAGTCAAAGAAAACACCAAAGCCAAAACAGTCATAACACAAAATATCCAGGAAATCTGGGACACAATGAAAAGGCCAAACCTAAGAGTAATAGGGATGAAAGAAGGAGAAGAATACCAACTCAAAGGCACAGAAAATATATTCAACAAAATCATGGAAGAAAACTTTCCCAATTTAAAGAAGGAAATACCTATGAAGATACAAGAAGCTTATAGAATACCAAATAGACTAGACCACCAAAAAAGTTCCCTTGTCAAATAATAATCAAACCACTAAACATACAGAATAAATAAAGAATATTAAGAACAGCAAAGGAAAAAGGCCAAGTAACTTATAAAGGCAGACTCATCAGAGTAATATCCAATTTCTCAGTGGAGACTTTGAAAGACAGAAGGTCCTGGACAGATGTAATGCAGACACTAAGAGACCACAGATGCCAGCCTAGACTAATATACCCAGCAAAACCTTCAGTCACCATAGACAGAGTGAACAAGACATTCCAAGACAAAACCAGATTTAAACAATACCTGAGCTTTGCAACTCTGGGAAAGGTGTCCTGACTACTTGGGAAGTCAGGCGGCACCTTGAACTGCTAGGACAGCTCTGACAGCTGGAGCTGTGATGAGACAGCTCAGCCCTGGAGGGCGAGGTATACCAGATACCTTGAGCTGCTTAGGACAGCTCTGATGACTGGAGCTGCAATGAGGCAGCTCAGCCCTGGAAGGGAAGGTATTCTGACTGCTCGGGAGAGTCAGGCCTGGAGCTGCTAGGACAGCTCAGCAGGGGAGGGTATCCTGACTGTTTGGGAGTGAGGCTGTACCTGGAATGGTGGGTGATGGTCTCCCCACAGGATATATCAATCCTGCTCCTCTCTTGGAGAGCCACTCAGCCCCCAATTAAGGGGGCTTCCTAGCAGAGCTTCTTCTCTGGCCTAAGATGTTGTTTCTTTTGCTTCACTCTGCAAAAGGGAAAACTGCTGCAGAGATGTAGCAACCTCCTCCAGCTCTGGAGAAAAGTGTTACTTTTTCAGTTCCCCCTTGCTCAGTCCACTATGGGACATCTCAGCAAGGATCCTCTGTTCAGCTCCCCCTTGCTCTGTCCACTATGGGACGTCTCAGCAAGGTTCTTCTCTGTGCAAGTGAATGAAGATCTTCATACCCAAAACTCTTTTGAGAAAAAAATTTATTTTGGAAGGAGGAGTCCAGGAGAGTAGCTGCCACTACCAGGGTGGAGAAAACAGCCCACACCTGACCAGGCAGGGAGGTTTATATAGAATGTTTTGGGGGTGGAGTCCACTATGGATTGGTTAGGTTTTTTTTCTGCCCAGGGATTGGTCAGTTTTGTGTACTAGGGACAGAGATGACCCTGATTCCAGAGCCAAACTGTGTTTCTTACACTGGCCTTTCTTGGCTTTTTGACACTAATTCTAAGGCCAGGGCATATTTCTTTCACTGATGCTGATTCTAGGGACCAAGAGTGTTTCTTTGGTAGTGGTTTCAGAGTCAGGGCATGTTTCCATGGTTTTGGGTTTGGGGATAAAGTGTTCCTTTCTCTGGCTCAGGTCCCAAACCCAGACTGTGCTTCTTTCCTTGCTTCTGGTCTCCTGGGCCAGGGTGCTACTTTCCTTCTCTGTGATTGGTTGGTTTCACAGGTTAGTTGGCCAGGGGCAGAGATGGCCTTGATCTCACTGAGTTTCTTTAGCCAGCCCCTTTTCCCTACAGTACCTATCCACAAATACAGCCCTACAGAAAGCACAAGGAGGAAAACTCCAACTCAAAGAAGTCAGATGCACCCACAAAACACAGGCAATAGATAATTCCACAGCAGTAAATCCCATAGAAGGGAAACACAACACTACCACCAAAAGATAACAGGAATTAACAACCACTAGTCATTAATATCCCTTAATATCAATGGACTCAAATTGCTTATAAAAAGACACAGGTGCCGGGCGGTGGTGGCGCACGCCTTTAATCCCAGCACTCGGGAGGCAGAGGCAGGCGGATCTCTGTGAGTTCGAGGCCAGCCTGGACTACCAAGTGAGTCCCAGGAAAGGCGCAAAGCTACACAGGGAAACCCTGTCTCGAAAAAACCAAAAAAAAAAAAAAAAAAAAAAGACACAGGCTAAGAGAATGGATATGAAATCAGGATCCATCCTGCTGCTGCATACAAGAAACACACTTCAAAGACAGACACTACCTCAGAGTAAAAGGCTGGGAAAAGACTTTCCAATCAAATGGACTTAAGAAGCAAGCTGGTATAGCTATCCTAATATCTTAGAAAATAGACTTCAAACTAAAGTCAATTAAAAGACATCAGAAAGGACATTGCATATTCATTACAGGAAAGATCAACCAAGATGAAGTCTCAATTCTGAACATTTATGTGCCAAATACAAGGGCATCCACATTTATAAAAGAAACATTACTAAAGCTTAAATCACACATCAAATCCCATACATTAATAGTGGGAGACTTCAACACTCCACTCTCCAGTGGACATATCTCCCAGACTGAAACTTAACAGAGAAATGAGAACTTGTGGTGGTATTGTGTTCCCCGAAATATTGTGCACCCTAATAAACTTATCTGGGGTCAGAGACAGAACAGCCACAATATTAAACATAGAGAATAGGCAGTGGTAGCACACGCCTTTAATCCTAGCATTCCAGAGGCAGAAATCCATGTGTTCAAGGATACAGCCAAGCATGGTGACTCACACCTTTAATCCCAGAAAGCGAACCTTTAATCCCAGGGAGTGATGGTAGAAAGCAGAAAGGTATATAAGGCTTGAAGACCAGAAACTAGAAGCATTTGGCTTGGTTAAGCATTCAGGCTTTTGAGCAGCAATTCAGCTGAGACCCATTCTGGAAGAGGACTCAGAAGCCTCCAGTCTGAGGAAACAAGACCAGCTGAGGATCCGGCGAGGTGAGGTAGCTGTGGCTTGTTCTGTCTCTCTGATCTTGCAGTGTTCACCCCAATAACTGGCCTCAGGTTTGATTTTATTAATAAGATTCTTTAAGATTCCTGCTACAAGAACTAACAGATATTATGAATTAAAAGGACTTGATAGATATCTACAGAAAATTCCACCCTAACACAAAACAATATACCTTCTTCTCAGCACCCCATGGAACTTTCTTTTATCGACCACATGCTCAGTCACAAAGCAAATCTCAACAGATACAAAAAAAAGTGGAATAACTTCCTGTATTTTATCAAAACACTATGGCTTAGATTTAGATTTCAACAACAAAAATTGCAGGAAGTCTACAATCTCATGGAATAATACTCAATAATACTCAACTAAATCACCAATGGGTCAAGGAAGAAATAATAAAAAAAAATTAAAGATTTCCTAGAATTCACTGAAAATGAACTTACTACATATTCAAACTTATGGGACACTATGAAAGCAGTGCTAAGAGGAAAATTCATAGCACTAAATGCTCACATAAAGAAGATGGAGAAATCTCACACTAGTGACTTAACAGCACACCTGAAAGCTTTAGAAGAAAAGAAAGCAAAGTCACCCAGGAGGAATAGATGCCAGGAAATAATCAAATTGAGGGCTGAAATCAATAAAGTAGAAACAAAGAGAATAATACAACTAATAAATGAAACAAAGAGTTGGTTCTTTGAGGAAATCAACAAAATATACAAGCCCTTATCCAAACTAACCAAAAGTCAGATAGAGAACATCCAAATTAACAAAATCAGAAATGAAAAGGGAGACATAACAGCAGACAATGAGAAAATCCAGAGACTCATAAGGTCACACTTCAAAATACCAAACTCCACAAAATTGGAAAATCTAAAAGAAATGGACAATTTTCTGGATAGGTACCACATACCAAAGTTAAATCAAGACCAGATTAACAATTTAAATAGACCTACAACTCCTAAAGCAATAGAAACAGTTATTAAAAGTCTCCAAACAAAAAAGGCTCAGGACCAGATGGTTTCAGTGCAGAATTCTACCAGATTTTCAAAGAAGAGCTAATACCAATACTCTTCAAATTGTTCCACACAATAGAAACAGAAGGAACATTACCAAACACCTTTTATGAGACTATAGTTACTCTGATACCCAAACCACACAAAGACACAACAAAGAAAAAGAATTATAGACCAGTCTCCTTCATGAACATTGATGCAAAAATACTCAATAAATTATTGGCAAACTGAATCCAAGAACACATCAAAAAAATTATCCACCATGAATAAGTAGGCTTCATTCCAGGGATGCAAGGATGGTTCAACATATGAAAATCTGTCAATGTAATACACCATATAAACAAACTGAAAAAAAAAACCACATAATCATCTCATTAGATGCTGAAAAAGCCTTTGACAAAATCCAACACCCTTTCATGATAAAGGTCCTGTTGAGATCAGGAATACAAGGGACATACCCATACATAGTAAAGGCAATTTTCAGTAAGCTGACAGCCAACATCAAATTAAATGGAGAGAAACTCAAAGCAATTCCACTAAAATTAGGAACAAGACAAGGCTGTCCACTCTCCCCATATCTATTCAATATAGTACTTGAAGTCCTAGCTAGAGCAATAAGACAACAAAAGGAAATCAAGGGGATACAAATTGGAAAGGAAGAAGTCAAACTTTCACTACTTGTAGATGATATGATAGTATACATAAGTGACCCCAAAAATTCTACTAGGAAACTCCTGCAGCTGATAAACGCCTTCAATAATGTGGCAGGATACAAGATCAACTAAAAAAAATCAGTAGCCCTCCTATATACAAATGATAAAAGGGCTGAGAAAGAAGTCAGAGAAACATCACCCTTTATAATAGCCACAAATGATATAAAATACCTTGGTGTAACTCTCACTAAGCAAGTAAAAAAAACCTGTATGACAAGAGCTTTAAATCTCTGAAGAAGAAATTGAAGAAGATATCAGAAAGTGGAAAGATCTGCCATACTCATTGGTAGGTAAGATTAACATAGTAAAAATGGCAATCTTGCCAAAAGCAATCTACAGATTCAATGCAACCCTCATCAAAATCCCAACACAATTCTTCACAGACTTCAAAAGAACAATACTCAACTTCATATGGAAAAAGAAAAAACCCAGGATAGCTAAAAGAATCCTGTACAATAAAGCAACCTCTGGAGGCATCACCATTCCTGACCTCAAGCTCTACTATAGAGCTATAGGAATAAAAACAGCTTGGTACTGGCATAAAAACCGACAAGTGGACCAATGGAATAAAGTTGAAGACCCTGACATTAATCTGCATACCTATGAACACCCGATTTTTGACAAAGAAGACAGAACTGTAAAATGGAAAAGAGAAAGCATCTTCAACAAATGGTGCTGGCATAACTGGTTGTCAACATGTAGAAGATTGCAAATAGATCCATATCTGTCACCATGCACAAAACTCAAGTCCAAGTGGATCAAAGACCTCAACATAAATCCAGTTACACTGAAATTGATAGAAGAGAAAGTAGGAAGTAGTCTTGAATGCATTGGTACAAAAGACCACTTTGCAAATATAACACCAGTAGCAAGCACACTCACTGAGAGCAACAATTAATACATGAGACCTTCTGAAACTAAGAAGCTTTTGTAGGACAAAGGACATGGTCAAGAAGACACTATGACAGCCTACAGAATGGAAAAAGATCTTTACCAACCCCACATCTGACAGAGGACTGATTTCCAAATTATATAAAGAATTCAAGAAGCTAGACATAAAAATACCGAACAATCAAATTGAAAAATGGGCTACAGAACTAAAGAGAGAATTCTCAAAAGAAGAATCTCAAATGACTGAAAGACATTTAAGGAAATGCTCAACATCCTTAATCACCAGGGAAATGCAAATCAAAACAACTCTGAGATACCATCTTACACCTGTCAGAATGGCTATGATCAAAAACACCAATGACAGTCAATGTTGGAGAGGATGTGGAACAAGGGGAACACCCTCCACTGTTGATAGGAGTGAAAACTTGTACAGCCACTTTGGAAATCAGTGTGGCAGTTTCTCAGAAAATTGGGAATCAATCTTCCTCAAGACCCAGCTATATCACTCTTGGGCATATACCCAAGGAATGCTCAATCATACCACAAGGACAATTGCTCAACTATGTTCATAGCAGCATTATTTGTAATGCCAGAACCTGGAAACAACCTAGGTGCCCCTAAACTGAAGAATGGATTTTTTAAAATGTGGTACATATACCCAATGGAGTACTACTCAACAGTGAAAAACAATGAAAGCATGAAATTTGCAGGCAAATGGATGGAACTGGAAAATATTATCCTGAGTGAGCTAACTCAGACTCAGAAGGACAAACATGGTATGTACTCACTCACAAGTGGATACTAGATGTAAAGTAAAGGATAACCAGACTGCAATCCACAGCTCCAGAGAAGCTAGCTAACAAGGAGGATCCTAAGAGGGATCACCCTGCAAAGGAGAAATAGATGAGATCTACATGAGAAAACTGGAGGTGTGGGGGGAAGGGAGGATAGGGGATGGGGAATGAGAACATAAGGGAACAGGATGTTCAAGCTGGAACAGGGACAGAGTGGGAAATCAGCAAAAGAGATACCATGATAAATCCACACCAATGTAAAATATTTGAGGTTAATAGTTGTCTTTTTATCCTATATCCCTATATCCCCCCCCAAATGATTACAAACATCCATAACCCACTGAGTGAACAAAAGCCACCCACACAACCTCTTGGGAATATGGGCATTAGGTTGTCTAGATTACTTCCTGTTGTCTGAGGGGAATGGCATTTTTAGGGGACCCTGAGAAAATTGAGAAAATGGTCAAGTCCTGGAAAAACTAGTTTTAACATTTTGCTCAGTCTCAGAACTGTTCCCATACAGAGGAATCAGTATATATGTCAGCTGCCTTGGAGTTTTTCTTGGTTTGTATCTTTATATCTGTAGTCAAGATTTAAGGAGATCTCCCGTGATCAAATGTGATCTCTAATAACCCTGAAGGAATCCACAACCTTTTATTTCCTGTGTAAACAAAAGCAAAACCTCTTCACTGAGGCAATACATTTTCTGACTTCCATTTTAAAGTTAAGGGATCCTTAAAGTATCTAGGATGGTTTAATTCAGCAGCCCCTTTTATAATCCAGTGTCTCTCAGCATCTGCCATTTGTGTATCAGCTTTCAAAAATTCAAAGCCAACACAACACCGTACAGGATCCAGACTCCCTGTGTATTTCCCATCTTTATGTGGTCCTTTTCCTTTATTTTACTTTACTATCTCTTTAAAGACTTTATTATTTTCAAACTATTTTTCCTTTGACCATCTATACCCATTTTCCTTTCTTAGTCTATGCACATTTTTAAACACATTGTAACAGGTTAATTTAAGTTAAAGAAAAAATAGCCAAAAAAATGTATAAGCTAAGGCCAAGCATTCATAACTAACAAGAAGTCTCCATGTCATGATCTGAGAGGTGGTTGGTGGCCCAAAGAAAGACTGTTATATTGTAGAATATTATTTTATATTCTTTTTATCTACGTTTTGCCCTGGGGATTTTTACCTTTCTTTAATTCTGTATGTCCTACTGTATGTCTGGCTGCCTGGCACCTGCCTGGCTTTGGATGTCTCCCCCTCTTTCTCCCTTGTTCTCTCCTCTCTCTTTCTGTCATTCCTTTGGAGCCTAGATATCTGCTCCTACTTATTCTCCCTGCCCACCAGCCCCACTGATTCCTCTACTGCCTAGCTATTGGCCATTCAGCATTTTGTTAGACTAATCAGGTGCCTTAGACAGGCGAGGTAAAACACATCTTTACATAATTAAACAACACATCTTTACATAATTAAACAAATGCAACATAAACAAATGTAACACATATTACATGGTTAAACAAATGTAACACATTTTTGCCTAGTTAAAGTAATATTCCACAACAACTTAGTCTTCCATTAGTGGAACTGTTTGGGAAGGATTGGATTAGGAAATGTGCTCTTAATGGAGGGGGTGTGTCACTGGGAGTGGGCTTAGGGGTTTTAAAAGCCCAAGCCATTCCTGCTCTCTCTCTCTCTCTCTCTCTCTCTCTCTCTCTCTCTCTCTCTCTCTCTCCCTCCCTCCCTCCTTTTCCCTCCCTCCCTCTCCCTCTTCCTTTTCTCCCTCTCTCCTCTCTCACTCTCCTCTTTTTCTCTTCTCTCTCTCTGTTTTGTGATTGTTGCTTCAATATGTAAGTCCTTAGCTACTTCTCCAGCACCATGCTTGCCTGCCTGCTGCCATGCTCCCTTCCATGATGGTCAGAGACTCTAGCCCTTCGAAACTGTGAGCCCCACATACACTCTTTTAAGAGTTGTCTTGGTCATGGCACTAGAAGAGTCACCAAGACAGGAAGGAACACTGTAAAGTATGAAAGTGCATTATCAAAAGAAAAATGGATTCCCTTTTGTCTTAAAGTTGGACTATTGCTCTACACTAAGAACAATATGGCCAAAATAATGGATAAGAATATTACATGAAGTATGTCTAAGAAGAACTTGGGGAAAGAACTTTCTGTGTGGACAAGCTGGCTGAGAGTGGATGAGAATTACTTGAAAGTTTTCCTAGAAATTGATTATTAATACTAAGGCCCATTGTAAAACTAGAATTTGGTCTTCTTTTCCTAGAGTATTGGATGGTGCTCAATGGGAAGTGTGAAGGATCTTTTTGTTATTTTACATTTGAGGTGGTTGGCCCAAGAAACAGAGTCATAGGAAAAATAGCCAACATAAGT
This sequence comes from Peromyscus maniculatus bairdii, assembly GCF_049852395.1. Classification (NCBI taxonomy): domain Eukaryota; kingdom Metazoa; phylum Chordata; class Mammalia; order Rodentia; family Cricetidae; genus Peromyscus; species Peromyscus maniculatus. Next base: position 15,409,014 of record NC_134867.1, read on the forward strand.
TCCTGTGTTTCATTCTGTATTCGTGATGTTTTTAAAATCACTTAAGGAAACTAAGTTATCTCTAATAGACCTAAGATCATTCCACATTTATGAGATTTTAAAAATTTAGTTAGAAGCATTCAATACCACTTTGGTTAAATAAAAGACTATTTTTCACTATGATCTGCAATTCTATCTTGATCAAATGTTACATTTTTGACATTTTATGACCTTCTTTAAATTAAATTTTGTTTTTATTTACCTTGAATTAATTTGGGGTCTTTCAAAAAGTTTCTTGGACTGTCTCAAAAACATGACCTATATTCCTACAAATAGAGAAATAGCAAATTAACTGGGTGTATTTGATAAATAACAAGGGACTCATGGTCAAATAAAGAATTTTTAAAAATATTTGAGTTGCATTTGTGTCAATGTGTTAATATTTCAGAAATTATTTGAGATTCATAGAAATGTAACAATCTTAATATAACAGTCATAATTCTGCTGTTATCTTTAAGTGCATACAAGAGCCTGGAACAATGGCCCACAAGTGTAGTCCTAAATAATCAGGAGGTTGAGGCAGGAGGTTCAGCCTGGCAGTTCTGGCTCAGGGACAGCTTGGATGACTGTCTGGGGCTACTGGGTCCTCATAGCTTCCAACAGCAAAAGCTCTGCCCTCCAAGACTCCTCATGGAAGAGCTGAAATGACCCACATAACGATGAAACATCAATGGATGGCCTCTCTATGAAAATTGCCCAAAGGGCTCGTGTTTGGTTTCCAGAGTACTTGGAAAAATTAGAAGTTTAGGCCCTGCCAGTTAAGCAGTTGGACTGGTCCAGGTTTGTAGTGAAAAAGGTTGAATGAGGCAGGAGGTTTTATCCTTGGGAGAAAAAGACAAAATGGACTGAAAGGATGTCTGAATATAAGGCTGCAGTGTAGAATCTTCTCTATCAAGATTTCTCTTTCTTAATTTCTATCTATGAAAAATAAGGAAGATAGTGTAGTAATACAGTGCAGGAAGAAATTTAGAGTAAGGCAGTACTTAGAAATATTGGGTTAGGAATATAGAAAGAAAAAAACTTAGAATAAGATAAGCTATAAGACAGAGAAACTAAGTCTTTAATTTTCTAACTTTGGGGCTAGGAATGCAAGCTGGGATATGTTGCTGGAGGGCTTCTCTCCAGGTTCCCCAAGCCCCGCAGTCCCACAATCCACTTATAAAATAATCACTCAGACGCTTATATTACTTAAAACTGTATGGCCATTGCAGGCTTCTTGTTAACTGTTCTTTTATCTTAAATTAACCCATTTTTATAAATCTATACCTTGCCACGTGGCTGGTGGCTTACCAGCGTCTTCACATGCTGCTTGTCCTGGCGGTGGCTGCAGTGTCTCCCCCCTCAGCCTTCCGCTTCCCAGAATTCTCCTCTCTCCTTGTCCCACCTACTTCCTGCCTGGCAACCTATTTCTTGCCTGGTCACTGGCCATCAGTGTTTTATTTATATAGAATGATATCCACAGCAGGGATAAATCAAAGAAGAAAAAACATGTGGGAAAAAGATTCCTGTGAGAAGCTTTTGGTCCCAAGCAGCAAGAGAATGTAATTCTCCCTGAGGCAAAAGAATGGGTAAAATATGCCAAAGTTTAGAAGTTTTGGGAAAACTTGGTGGTCTCTCTCAAACTAAAAGCCTTCTTTGGAACAAACTTGGTAAAGATCTCTCTGAAAAATTAAAAAGCTTTCAGAACTTTCTTTCTCAGATTCTCTTTCTGTGAGTGCAAAAATAAGAATCACCTGGAAGCCGGGCGGTGGTGGCGCACGCCTTTAATCCCAGCACTCGGGAGGCAGAGCCAGGCGGATCTCTGTGAGTTCAAGGCCAGCCTGGGCTACCAAGTGAGTTCCAGGAAAGGCGCAAAGCTACACAGAGAAACCCTGTCTCGAAAAACCAAAAAAAAAAAAAAAAAAAGAATCACCTGGAGATGTTAGTATAAGAAATCACCTGTGATTTGCTCTAAGAAAAATCAAAGACCTTTTGAAACAGGGCAAAACCTCTCTGCTAAGCTGTCTTTCTTTGAGACCAAGAGAAGCAGCGATCAGAATCCCCTGAGGTTATCTAGAATTTAACCACGAATGCTTGGGGGAGTGTGGGCTACGAGCCTCGGAGAGCTGAGTGGGGCAGGAAACTGCTGGCTGGGAGGAGGCAGTAAAGCTGAGCCCTCCGGCTGCAGCTGAGCTGTGGCTCCAGGGACTTTGTTTCTGGGTGGGCATCTATCAGAATGAAAAGGTCTCTCATAATCGCCCTAGCGCAAAGATCCCCTGAAGCAATGCAAACCCTCGCTGTTAGCATTGTATCTTCACTTCTAACTAACAGAGAAGCGATTAGCCAGCACCTCTGAGTTTGGGTGCATCCCAGGGATACCAGGGTTCCAGAAGTTGTCAACAACTTCTTCGAGCATGGAGCTCAGGCAGAAAGGTGCAGAACCCAGGGGAAGACTGCAAGCATAAAAAGGAAGGATCTATTTGCCCACACAAGCAAAGCCAAAGCTGGCAGGAACGGCAACAGTCGCCCGCCTGACTGCAAGCCCCAAGTTGGTAGGTGAGGCTGTGCACCATCCACGGCTGCAAAAAGAAATCTCTCTGAGAAAAGCTCTCGTTTCTATCAGGGAAAAGACCTTTCTGAAAAAAGCTTTGTTTCAAGTGCTTTCGGTTTCCCTCACTGACTCCCAGTGAGGAGAGGGAGTGAAGCCCTGAAGGGTTTTGACTCTGGCAATAAGTTCTCTCTGAGTGTGTGCAGCAGATGGATGCAACCTGCTGGGGGTCTCGATCAGGTGAAATTTCTCATTAGGGAAATACACCTGCCCTAATGCGAGCTTAGGGAAAACAAAAACCTCCCTTGATAAAAGCAAAAGGCTTGTTTCAAACCTCCTGTACTGAAAGCAGAAATATGACAAACCATGTAGGCAGAAATGGAAGTTTACTTGGATCCAAGATGCATTTTGGGAAAGGTAGTTTTTCCACTAAAGATGGCAGTATTGCCCAGAAAAACTGTTTTGTTTTTTTTTCAGCTCCAAATGACATCCGTGGTAAATTTAAAATACAGGTTTTAAAAAATTAAGATGGAGGAAAATTTGCTGAGAGTTTGATGGATGTCAACCCCCCTCCCCCCAAAAAAAACTCTCAGGATACAGAGCTCAGAGCTGTGCCACTTTTGGCTCCTTTGAGAAAATGCCTTATATTGCTTAATAGCTGGTACAAAGAGCTACATAAAAGAGCAATTAAGTCACTTAGAAATACATTAAGCTTTCAAGACAAGTAATTTAGCAGAGGAACCTGCTGAATGATGGGGATCTGGAACCCCCACACCAACTTAGACAATTACCTTCTCCTGATGGGAAATTGACTGCTGTGGAGTGGATAGCTGAGAAATTCAGAAACAGAGTGTTCTTACAAGGGTTTTCTTCTCATTCTCTTTTCTTCTCATTCTCTTTTTGGGTTTGAAATGAAGTCCAAAGAAAATTACTCTGTCTTATTGGAAGATAATGTAACATCTCTTCTAAATGTTAAGAGATCTTTTTAAAATCTGTTCTAGGTATTAAGAATCTTTTAGGTGTTTGTGAAGTTAGATGTTTGCTAATGGTAGCCCTATGGACAGTTTGCTTAGTAGTTCTTATGAATATAAGTTTGTAAAATAGAGCTATAGAGTTTCTTTAACAGAAGAAGTATATTTGCTAAGGTAGTCCTATAGAGTTTCCTTAAGAATATAAGCCTGTAAGATGTATAAATAAGTATATGTTGAATGTGAGTTTGTGAAAAAGTGTAAATGTTGAATGTGAGTCTAAATGCTTAATGTAAATACATGTAGAAAATGGCCATGCTAGTAGTAAATGTAAGATTCAATAAGAAGTGTATATAATATATTCAGGTAGGATATAAGTTTTAGGTCTAGGGACATGGTGAAGGTTTAATAGAGGGATTAAATGGTGGAGGTTTAAAAAAAAAGCAATTTAGAATAGGTTATCCCAACCTGGGATACAGAAAACAGTGTCCATAGCAGAATGCAAACTTCACAGTTCCAAAAGCCACCAACAGCAAAAAAAAAAAAGCAGCTTCAGAGATTGCCAGCTTCAGAAAGAAGCAGCTGAGACCCATGAAGTGTTCATAGTTCCCAAACAGCAGATGCCAAGAGCCAGCAAAAGCAGAGCCAGCACTAGCAGTGAGGATCTCCATGCTTTCTGTGGGGAAAAGCTGCAGTGAGGAGCGGAATGGAGACACCATGCCATGAGAAAGGGGAATGACAGGCAGCAGTTTGGAAAGCCCAGCAGAGATGCTGTGCCGTGGGAAAGGTGAACAGCGAGCAACAGTGAGCAACGGATACTGTGGAGACCAGACTGCTTCTGGAGGCTGAGCAGAGTGGTGTCAGTGATGGATGAGCAGCTGAGACACATGGGAGCCCAGGTAGCTGTGGAGGTGAGAGCTGTGCTCCAGGCTGAACAGCCAGACTGCGGCTCTGCAGGAACTGCTGAGACTGATGCAGCCCGAGGTCCCCCCAGCAAGATGTGGCTGGAACCATGACAAAGCAGGTAATGCAACCCCAAAAAGCTACAGTTCATAGTGGCTGGGTTTCTGCACAGAGCCAGGGTTGCTATGGGAAAGCCATGGCTCAGCTCTAGCAGCTGGAGTGTGGCTGTGAGGTGAAGCTCTACAGCCTGGTCTGGGAACAACCTGGTTATGGAAAGCTACAGACTGCAAAGCACAGTGGCAGCTGAGAGCAAAAGTTTCAGAGAGGCTTGTTTGAACTGAAAAAAAAAAAAACTTTTGGTTATGGGACTCCTCATATTTGGAGATGTTTGTTACACACAGACCTAAGGGCAGCTGACAAGCCAGGCCCTGATTTTGAGCACTCAGAGGAACTTTTAGGAATGGTACCAGAACTCTTTTTGAACTTTTGAACTTAAGAAATGAAATGGACAGTAATGATTTCATTACAATGGGACGGTTTGAATTTACTCATGTATAGACTCTATCAATGCCAATGATTTATGAAACTGTTTATGTAAAAATGGAACTGCTTAAAGATGGAACTGTTTAAATAGAAAAGTTTGGGTTTTTTCTAACTAGGCTCGAGATTTAGTTTAAAAAAATATAAAGAAAAGGGAGAGTTATGAGTGAATTAAGGTTGAATGTAGGTTTGTAGGAATTATAATTGTGCATAGAAATGTTAATGCTAGAATTATTATGTAAACCTATTATATTGATGCACCATGGTTTGGTGAGGTTAAGGAAGTATTTAAGTTTGATGTGAATACATCAGAAGTTTATCCTATGTTTTGTTAGCAAGAAATTCAAATGGTTCTATTAAGAGTTTGCTTTAAGATGTAAGATTGAGAGCATTGTAACTATGTATAGCAATATTTATGTTAGAATTATGTTAACCTGTTAATGTTAATGATGAATCTAAGGGAGTCTTTTAGTTTGAGGTAGTGGCATCAAGATTTTTTTTTTGTAATTTAGAATGGGCTCGATGCAGCCAAGACTACTGTAGTCACCTTAGACCCATTCCAAAAAAGAAATGCCATCTTTATCATCTTCTACTCCTATACTGGGAGATTTTACAGCTATGGAGATTGCTGTGAGCTCTTAATGTGGAGGGGTTTTTTTATATATATTAAGAAGGGGGCCTGTTGGAGCCCATTTAGGGTTTATCCAGCAGGTCTGCATAAAGAGGATGATTGGACCATGAGCCCAGGTACCAGGTGTCTGAGATGGTCTGCACTTGGATGTGGGGGGGAGGTCTTTTGCACCACCCCTTGGCATTCCTTTAAAAACCCTAGGGCAGAGACAGTCAGGGCCACATGGTAGGATCTAGGCCCTCTCGAGGCTATCCTGTATTTTCTATCTTTTTCTCTTCCCTCTATCCTTCTAACTAATATTTCCTGCTGCTTGGACTCAAGAGAACTCTGGAGAAATGTGGGGGTGAAGGATGGTCCCCCACACTGAGTCCCTTGTGATTAGCACCCAGGTATCTCCACTCCATTCACATGAAGTGTGACATGACTCAGTAGGTAAGGCCAAAGTATATTCACCAGGGAAAAGAAGTCTGTGACCTTTCATGACCTGGATCCTGAACAACAGTCTTTTAAGAAATAACTTCATAAGTGGCTCCCTCTGACTTCTGGAAGAGACCACACTAGTATTTACACACCAGAGACCACACCAGCATTTATGCACTAAAACAGCAGTGCCTAAATCCTAGACTGACAGCTCTCAGGACTCTTGGGAACCTTAGAGCAAACCTGACTAGGAATGTCACTATACACCTGCTGTGGACCTTAGAGCAAACCTGACTAGAAATGTTTTTCCTGAGAAGCAGAGAATATCCTAGGTAGGGACAGCCTAACTCATGGATCAAGACAGATCTGCAAAACCTTTTTTCTTTCCCCATCACTGGCTGTCTTGATGCCGTCCCTTTCCTTACAGGAAGATACACAGCACCATGGAGGCTATACCAAGGCTAATGCCATGCAACAAAACAAAAAGTGGCAGCTGTCAGGTTCATGGCTAATCAATGCCTCCAAATCAGGAAACACTACCACTATGACCAACGTTTTTCTATGTTTCAATTTCACCACCTTGAATCCCCAGAGGGAGAAGGGAGAGCTCTCTTTGATATGTTGACGTCACTACTCTGTGCCTTCTACACTTGTTGGGAATACAGCCCTGGCTTTCCAGTTACTAATGTAGACACGAGCAAATACAGGGAACTGGTCTGAGTGACGTCTGCAAGAGGTTGACCTTGAGAACACAGGGCCAAGAATGATCTATGTGACCACTAAGTCCAGGAAGTTGTCTTTCCACTAAATGATCTTATGCACCATTACTTCATGCTAAAGGATCACAGAAAATGTTTTATATTGGACCATATTCAAGAGCTACATAAACTTAGCAGTGGGCAAATTTAACCGAGTTCTGCTCAAATATCCTGAGATAGCCATGTTTTCCAGTCTCCAAGGTCCAAGATTGGTCTATGGGGAACTTCTCCACTCCATCAGCTTTTCTGGTCCATCAGAACTTGCTGCTTGACCTGGCTCTCTCCTGCCTTCTGAGCAGTTTTATACTTTCCACAATCATACCAAAGCGGCCAACACCCAAATTAGTTCCAGCCATGCAGGGAACAACTGAGCTGCCCCTGAAGAACAGTCCTAACAGGACTCCTGGACTGGATCCGCTCTGGCAACAGGTGGTGCTGTAGTACAGCACTTGAAGCTAAGATTTAAGATCTGGGAAATGTGTGTTGAAGTAGCTCAGATCTCCCTGTTCAGAAGGGTGGGAAGCACTCAGAAGGTGGACTAGAACATTTATGTCCATCAGTTAGTGGAACAAAATTTCGCTTTTGGATCTTCTGGCCGGTGTTGTGAGCTTGTGTGTGGTGCTGAGTAAAATAGAATGTTGCACACACCTTTCCCTTGATTTTCACTACCATTCGAAGAGTAGTGAGGCTCAGTGTGGCGGCCCACACAGCAACCCCAGCCCTCAGGAGGCAGAAGTGGGTGGCTGTCTATGATATGAGACAAGCCTGGTCTACATAGCAATTCCGGATCAGCCAGGGCTGTATAGGAAAAAAAAAAGCAATGGAAAGGATGGGCGAGGAGCTGGGTATAGGTCAGCTGGGAGAGCATGCATGTTAAATGGACAAGGTCCTGGGTTCAGTTTACAGCAATAATAATGATAAATAATAATAATAATGATAGTAATACCAAATCTGTAAATGGACACTTCCTGTCCTGACTGCCCAGTCCCAAATAAACACACAGAGGCTTACATGAATTATAAATTTTCAGCCAATAGCTCAGGCTTATTACTAACTAGCTCTTACATTTTAAGTTAACCCATATTCCTTATTGATGCTCTGCCACATGGAGGTACCTTTATTATCATGACATATTCATCTCCTGCTCCCTCTACATATGGCTGGCGACTCCTCACCCCTCTTCTCCTTCCCATCATCCTTAGTTTGGTCACCCTACCTATATTTCCTGCCTGAACACTGGCCAACCAGTTTCTTATTAAACCAAATTCAGGTGGCAAATCTTTACAGTGTTCAAGAGGATTATTCCACAGCACAAATCAATAAAATATCTGGTAGTGCTGTTGCTGAATGGATGCCTTAAGGAAACTTCTCAGAGGAGAGAAAGGCGTAGTGTGTGTCAGAACAGCTCAGTTGTTTTGCTGATGTGCAGAATGGGGGTGGCAAGCCTGGCTGTACTGAGTAGTTCAGTGTGTCTCTAGGTTCCCAAGTGTGTTACCAGGCTAACTACAAAAAGACTAAGTTGGTGGATTTCACAGCCTGCTGTGGTCCTTAGTCACCATGACAACCCAAACAAAAATTCTGACCAATAGCAGGAAATAAAGTACTCTGAACTCTCTTTTAATGTAATGTTTGGGTTATTTGATTATGTTCAGTTTGGTTCCTAGAGACAGCCATAAGGACCGTGCTGAGCTTTATGGTATTGTTTTCTTCATAGCATCATGTAATCTCCCAGTGTGTCATATCCCCGCAAGAGATGGAAACAGGGCCGGGCATGGTGGGGTATTCCTATAATTCTAGTACGCAGGAGGCCAAGGCAGGAGAATGCAGAATTTGAAACCAGCCTGGGCTATGTAACAAGACTCTACGCCCTCCCCCCCCCACACACACACACAATGGAGTGGCGACAGAAAATCTTTTCAGTGCTTAAGGTTTCAGTCAGTCTCTCAAAACTGGAGGCTGTCAAAGAGGGGGGAAGAGCTCTCTCTCGGGGGAACCCCACCCCACAGCTCCCCCAGATCCCAATTACCGAGTAACAGGGAATTCTCCACAGTTTACACAGCATTTTGCTCTAAGAAACATTTAAAGTGCTGCAGGGCTGATTTCAATAGAATCATGGGAAGAGGCGGACGAGTTCCGGCTCCACCACCAAAACACCTGTGTGACCAAGAGAACGCCGCTTTCCTCTGGGGCCTATTTCCTATTTCCGGGAAAGTTTGCTGCAGTTAGAAAGCAGCACAATCGATTTGGAACTGGACAGTAACCCTCAGTGATTAAATTAGCGCCCACCAGATAGCCCATGGGCCTAAAGTGCCAAAGTCACAGAAGGTGCAGGGAGGGAAGGTGAAAGTCCAGCTGGGCAGGGCAGGTCGCCTGCAGGAGGCTGGCACCCACACTGGGAGGGGTGCAGCCTCAGCTCTCACCAGCCCCAGGAAGGCGGCATACAGGACCGCGGTGGAGAACCAGGGCAGCGCGCTCCTGGCCCGGCCCCTCCGCCGGGAGGCCGCCGCCTTCTGCTCATTCTGTGCCGGGGTCTCGGCCTGGAGGAGGCGCTGCCCAGCAGCCGCGGCCCCGAACCCACGGAACTCCACTTCCAGCTCCAGCTTGGCCACTCCAGGCTACTGGTCTTGCTGCTGCTGCTGCCAAGCTTTTTGGCAGATCCCTCTGGAGGTCTGAGCTCGGGTCCTTCCAATCCCGGAGGTTCCGCCCAGTGTCACCTTCCCCCAGGGACCTTTCAGAATCAGGCCAGGGAAACTTGGACTTCGTACATAACTGTGTTGCAAGAGGAAGACTTTCAAGCCCCATCTTGCCCAATCCTGCGCGATCACGTGATGAAAAAGAGGCTCCAGCCAGCGAGGGTGGCGGCTCCAGTTAGATGCAAACGTGGTTGGTTACCCGGGAGACCGCTGGTCGCTCTCCTGCCAGCCTGTCACCTGTCAGAACTTCAGACACAGATGACTGACGGGTGCCGCGTGGTGGAGAAAGTAGGAAGTGCAGCTTCGGATCGGAAGAGGGGTAAAATGAGGCAGGCTGACCTTTCATTCTAGCATTTGGGACGTTAAGGCTAGAGGACGACTAGTTGGAAATGGAGTAAAGCAAAAAGGTGTGAATATTGGAGATGTCTGCCCCTCTCCAAGCCCACAAGCGCGTTTTCTGCTGAGGAGTTGTCCGAGTGACTCTGGGAAGTATCTAACACCCCACCCCTCCCCCTCCCCTGCCCTGCCCTGGAACTCTCCACCAGCTCCAGGGGAAGAAAAATGACTCAAAACTCAGCATATACACAGTGAACCAAGTTAATGGTCAGTGTAGATCGCAACCAGTAGTTATCACAGGAGAGCAAGGTAGTCCTCCGTTCTCACACTGCGGCTAAGATGGCAGAGACCAGTACAATCCAGTATGAAATGGAATGTACCTGATATATTGCCAAATGAGGGCTCCAGAAAAAGTAAGATTACCACCACCAAGTTCTGCTCAGGAATGAAGATTCCACGTCCCAAATGCTAGTGACTGTGCAAGCTCCGGAGAGGACTGTGTAGCGAGAGACGGTGAACACACGCAGGTGCTCCACCACCGAGCGAGCTCCGCAGCCTGAGACATTTTACTTTCCAGACCAGCAAATCCTGACCTCAGTCAACTCCTTTTAAAACCTCTAGCTCTAATATTAGCTCCTTGCTTACTGGGCCAAAAGAAAGAGCTCTTAAATTTCTGGATTTAGAAAGCCCTCAAAATTAACTAAACCGTGCCGTTGGCAGTCTGAAAAGAGTGGGTGAAAATGCTGTTCTCCGAAACGGACAGCTGTTCAGAAATGAACTCACTGTGAGAAGATGGAATAAATTCTATCCCCAAGACCTGTGCTGTGTGTTGATCAGCTGCCGCCTCTTCTAATCCACATGGCAACAGCTGTGGCATTTCAAATATAGATCCAGCCATTGGAGGGACACCAGAGGACACTTCTATTGTAGATGCAACTTCACCAGCAGATTAACAGGAATGCAACTCTAGAAAAGGAGAACAGTGGATGTGGGGCAAATGGGACGATCATGTATTCAACTACTTAGCATTCCACTCCTTAATATTGAATTCCTGTGCTTTGCTAGAGGAACCTCGGCTCTCAACATGTCTCAACAACTGCAAATATTTCAGACTTCAGAAAGAGATGAGATATGGAGAAACCCTGATGAAGAAACATGGGCCAAGAACTGTGTCCAAGTGTGCTTCTCTGTTGCCGTGGTAAACACTATGACCGAAAGCAACTTGCAGGGTTGGGGCTGGGGGTGTTATTTCTACACTTTACAGTTCATGGCTGAGGAAAGCCAAGGCAGCAGCCTGGAGCAGAAACTGAGGCAGAGACCATGGAATGCTGCTACTGTCTTGATCTCTGTTGCTTAGGCAGCTTGCTCTCTTACACACCCCTAACCACCTGATGGGGTGGCATGGCCCACAGTTGGTTGGGCCCTCCCACCTCAATCATTATCAAGAAAACTTCTCCACAGACATGCCCATAAGCCAACCTGATGGAGGCAATTCCTCAGTCGAGGCCCCTTCTTCCAGATGACTCTCATGTGTGTCAAGTAGACAAAAATTAACTGCACACTTCAGGGTAGAATCTCAAGCCCATACTGCCCGGTCATCTAGAGAACCCACAGGTTTTGCCCTTTACAAGGTGTTCCAGAATTCCTGTGTGTCCAGATGCATTGTCCACATCTGATAGTTCTTGTTCTGTCATTCTGTTCATTCCACAAATCTTTGTTGCATGTGACATGTAAGTTTTCACATGTGCTTCTCAGGTAACCCTCACAACACTCTAGTTCTTCCTTAGCCCTATTTACAGATAGGAAATTTAAAGCATAAATAATATATAACAACTTGTCCGATGCCAGGTAGCAAGTTACTGGCTATACATGAACAGTTTAATATAGCTCAACCTGGATCTGGGAATGTAGGCCAGTGATAGAGTACATGAACAAGACCCTAGCCTCTATCTAAGCATCAATATATAATTTATGTATTTACAAATATATATAATTATAATTATATATGCATATATATATTTCTTTGAAGCTGAGGTTTCTCACCTATGTACCCTTCCTGGAGAAACTCAGATGTTATAAAGAATTTCAATTGCATCATTGCTTAGTTGTTAGCTTTGTTTGTTTGCCTGTTGTTATTTTAGACAGGGTCTTACTATGCAGTCCTAGCTGTCCTGGAACTCACTATAGACTGGACCAACCTGAAACTCACAGAGATCCACTCGCCTCTACCTCCTGAATACTTGGATCAAGGAGAGTGGGCCACAACTCCTGCCACAATGCTTAGTTTTTACACTAGCAAATGAAAAAAAAGGTCTTACATTTTTAAAAATTACATTTATGTGTGTGTGGTGTGTGTGTGTGTGTGTGTGTGTGTGTGTTTGTGTGTGTATGTGTTTGCACACACATACTAGTGCACCTTGCCACAGTGTGCACATGGAGGGCAGAGGACAACTTGAGGCTGTCATTTCTCTCCTTCCACCTGTGGGTAATGGGAATTAAACTCAGCTCAGGCTTAAACATCAGCGTTTTTACCTGTTGAACCACCCAGCAGCCCAGCAGGGCTTGTCTTTACCACATTCCAGTTTGCTCTTTACTCAAGTCAACCCCATTCTCAAATTGTGACATGTTTTCCTTTAACTTTATATTAAATGACTTTTCTGTCTTCTTGCTCTTATCCACTTAGATTCCGAGATTACAAACATTTGAGTCACCCTTTCTTACAACCAGCTATCCAGATTGTCCATTTGGTCAGTAAGCTTTTCTAATTTGCCTCAGAAAAATCTCTCCCTCTCCTTCTCCCTCCCCCCCCCCAAGTCTGTCTCTCTCTCATTTTTTTGAGACAGGGTCTCTCTCTATAGTCCTGGCTGTCCTGGAACTCATATGTAGACCAGGCTGGTCATGAACTCACAGAGATCACCTATTTCTGCCTCCTGGGGGCTGGGATTAAAGGTGTGCACCACCACCTTTAATGTCTCTGAAATTGGCTTCCAAGTTTCCACGTCCCCTTCCTTAGTTGTTGTCCTCCTTTCTTGCCTAGACTATAACAAATGCTCTTAGTGTATTTCCAGAGCATGTGTCCTGGTATTTCCATCAGGGCTCTGTGTTAGTAAATTGCAAAAACTCTGGGTTTGGTGTCCTGGGTTTTAGAACCAAAATGTTAGTAAATTGATGCCTGAAACTGCAAGGAGACAGTTCAACCCTGGAGGGCGAGGTATCCCGGACACCTCAAGCTACTTAGGACAACAGCTCTGCCCTGAAGGTGTCCCGGACACCTGGAGCTGTTTAGCACAGCTCTGACAGCTGGGACTGCAAAGAAACAGCCCAACCCTGGAAAGGAAGGTTTTCTGACTTCTCTGGAGAGTCAGGCCTGGAACTGTTTCAGCAAAAGGGTATCCGGACTCTTCTGGAAAGTCAAAGTATACCTGGTGTGATGGGGGATGGTCTCCCCACAGTATATAGCAATCCTGCTCCTCTCCTCAAGAGTCTCTACAGCTGAGCTTTGCTCAGCCCCCACTTAAAGGGGCTTCCTAGCAGAGCTTTGCTTCTCTGACCTAAGATGTTGTTTCTTTTGCTTCACTCTGAGAAAGGGGAAACCCCTGCAGAAATATAGCAATCTCCTCCGGCTCCGGAGAAAAGTGTTACTTATAGTTCTCTGTCCACTGAGGGATGTCTTAGTAAAGATCTTTTGTTCAGCTCCTCCTTGCCCGGCTCTTTCAGCTCTTCTCTCTCTCTCTCTCTCTCTCTCTCTCTCTCTCTCTCTCTCTCTCTCTCTCTCTCTCTCTCTCATTTTGTCCACTGGGGGATGTCTCAGCAAGGATCCTCTCTATGCTAGTGAATGAAGATCTTCACACCCAAAAACCTCTTTTGAGCAAGAGGTTTATTTGGGAAGGAGGAGTCCAGGTGAGTAGCTTCCTCTACCAGGGTGGAGAGAACAGGCTTTTTTCCTAACTGACCAAGCAGGGCAGTTTTCTTACAGGAAGTCTAGGGGGCGGAGTCAACCCCGGGCCCAGGGTTCTATTATCCTGCTCTGTGATTGGTTGGTCTCACAAGTCAGTTGGACAGTGGCAGAGATGGCTCTGAACTGAGCTAAACTGTGTTTCTCTCACTGGCCTTATCTGAGCCGTCCTTCCCTAACCCTGGGCTCCAGGGTCAGGGTGGGTTTCTTTAGCCAGCCCCGTTTCCTTACACTCTGGTCTGTCACCATGATGACACATAACAGTAGCTTAAGACTGAGAGTTATCACGAAGATGCTCTTCACTGTTGTTAGGGGCTGAGACTGCTGTGGCTGCTATGGAGATCAGTGGAGCTGGAGAGACAGCTCATTGGTTAAGAGCACTTGCTGTTCTTGCAGAGGACCCATGTTTGGTTCCCACCCACATGTAGATGGCTCACTCACCATCTACAATGTATCTAAGAGATGCAACACCCTCTTCTGCCCTCTCTGCAGGTACCTGGCCTGTAGGCAAAACACCAATACACACACAAACAACATATGTCACATTTGTTTTTGCTGTGGAACATTTGTTTAATGATGCAAAGACGTGTTGCATTCTTTAATGTTGCATTTATTTAACTTTGTGAAGCTGTGTCAGTTTGCCTGTCTAAAACATCTGATTGGTCTAATAATAACCTGAACGGCCAATAACAAGGCAGGAGAAAGGATGGGCAGGGCTGGCAGGCAGAGAGAATAAATAGGAGGAGAAATCAGGGAGGAGGAGATCAAGGAGAAAGAAAAGGAGGAGAGGAGGATGCTAGGGGCCAGCCAGTCAGTACACAGCCAGCCATGGAGTAAGAAGTAGAGAAAGGTATACAGAATAGAGAAAGATAAAAGCTCAAAGGAAAAAGATAGATCAGATAATTTAAGTTAAGAAAAGCAAACTAGAAACAAGCCAAGCTAAGGTTGGGCATTCATAAGTAAGAATAAGTCTCTCTGTGTGTGATTAATTTGGGAGCTGGGTGGTGGGCCCCTGAAGAGCCAAAGAAGAGTTAACAAGTAAAAAACAAACAGCAACAAGCCACCCCAATTAAATGCTTTCCTTTATTAGAGTTGCCATGGTCATGGTGTCTCTTCACAGCAATAGAAGAAACTCTGACTAAGAGAGAGAGAGAGGTAGGTTAGGTCCACAGTGTAAAGAACTTTGAATGCCGTACACTTTGTAAGAGTTTGGACTTGGCGGCTTCCATCAACACTTTCAGATTTAATAAACCAAAAATGTATTTTAGGAACATCAACCTTCACAAAAATTTCTTGGTTCTTAAACTGAATTCATTCTTTAAAAAAAAAATAAGACCTCTTATTTCTGTGGCCCCCATACTGCCACCATCCTTCCACCAGCTGGTCCTCTCTGGGGGACTCTGAGGTCTTGTCTTGATGCTTCCTTTTCACCAAGTTTCTGAAACCAGGCCTCTCTCTATCAAGAGGCCAATGGACAACTAGGTAGCTTCCATTAGACATCTTGATGGGGCAAGTTTTCATCCTGTAAGACAGTGCAGGTGTTGGAGGAGCCGAGCATCATTGCCTTTCTATGCCATGAACGGCTGGAATGAAGAAGAGACCAGCCCTTTCATTTTGTTAGGGTTGAAGAGAGATGTCCTGAGATGCACCGCGTGAGGCAGAGAGAGGAGTCTGGGTGGCCACTGTGGCCCTTCCCTGGGTCCCCAGGCTGGGCAGGACTACGGGCCTGGTACCCGAAAGGGTGCACCAGCTGTGGTCCTCGCTGGAGCCCCCCCAGCAGCTCCAACCCTTCCCACCCCCCTTCTCACCTTGTGCCTCCACTCACGTGGCTTGGAGCACCAGAAATCTCCACAGCTGGGCGTTGCTCTGTGGGGAAAGTGATTCACTAGAGTTGTGCCTAATCCAGGCCTTTATTATAAAACAAAACGAATCCTCTGGTGAAGCTGCACTCACCATATACCCCGCAGCTGCTTCCCAAATTACCACACAGAAGCTTATATTAATTATAAATGCTCAGCTGGTAGCTCAGGCTTATACTGACTAGCTCCTACACTTAAATTAGCCCATAATTCTTATCTATGTTTACTCACATGGCTTGGTACCTTTTCTCAGTGTGGCATTCTCATCTTGCTTCCTCTGTGTCTGGCTGGTGACTCCTGACTCTGCCCTTCTTCCCAGAATTCTCCTAATCTGGTCGCCGCACCTATACTTCCTGCCTGGCTAATGGCAAACCAGCATTTTTTTTTTTAGTAAAACTTATATTTATTATAAGCCACAGTCGTCCTAGGGACCTCCATGATATATATATTATATATATATCCTCCATGGTTCTATGGGTTGTGGTCTGATTGTTCTTTATTTTATATCTAGAATCCACTTATGAGTGAGTACATACCATGACTGTCTTTCTGGGTTTGGGTTACCTCACTCAGGATGATTTTTTCTAGTTCCATCCATTTGCCTGCAAATTTCATGCTTTCATTGTTTTTCTCTGCTGAGTAGTACTCCATTGTGTATATGTACCACATTTTTTTCATCCATTCTTCCATTGACGGGTATCTAGGTTGTTTCCAGGTTCTGGCTATTACAAATAGTGCTGCTATGAACATAGCTGAGCATATATCTTTATGGTATAAATCAGCATTCCTTGGGTATATGCCCAAGAGTGGGATGGCTGGGTCTTGAGGTAGTTCGATCCTTAATTTTCTGAGAAACCGCCATACTGATTTCCACAGTGGTTGTACAAGTTTACATTCCCACCAACAGTGGAAGAGTGTTCTCTTTGCTCCACATCCTCTCCAACATTGACTGTCATTGGTGTTTTTGATCGTAGCCATTCTGACAGGTGTAAGGTGGTATCTCAGAGTCGTTTTGATTTGCATTTCTCTGATGATTAAGGATGTTGAGCATTTCTTTAAATGTCTTTCAGCCATTTGTAGTTCTTGTTTTGTGAATTCTCTGTTTAGCTCTTTAGCCCATTTTTTAATTGGACTGTTCAGTATTTTGATGTCTAGTTTCTTGAGTTCTTTATATATTGTGGAGATCAATCCTCTGTTAGATGTGGGGTTGGTGAAGATCTTTTCCCATTCTGTTGGCTGTCTTTTTGTCTTATTGACTGTGTCTTTTGCCCTGCAAAAGCTTCTCAGTTTCAAGAGGTCCCATTTATTAATTGTTGTGCTCAGGGTCTGTGCTGTTGGTGTTTTATTTAGGAAATGGTCTCCGGTGCCAATGCGTTCAAGAGTGCTTCCTACTTTCTTTTCTATTAAGTTTAGTGTAACTGGATTTATGTTCAGGTCTTTGATCCACTTGGACTTGAGTTTTGTGCATGGTGACAGATATGGATCTATTTGTAATCTTTTACATATTGAGATCCAGTTATGCCAGCACCATTTGTTGTCCTTTGTCAAAAACCAGATGTTCATATGTGCATGGATTAATGTCAGGGTCTTCAATTCGATTCCTTTGGTCCATGTGTCGATTTTTGTACCAGTACCAATCTGTTTTTATTACTATAGCTCTATAGTAGAGTTTGAGGTCAGGGATGGTGATGCCTCCAAAGGTTGCTTTATCTTATAGGAATCTTTTAGCTATCCTGGGTCTTTTGTTTTTCCATATGAAGTTGAATATTTTTCTTTCCAAGTCTGTGAAAAATTGTGTTGGGATTTTGATGGGGATTGCATTGAATCTGTAGATTGCTTTTGGTAAGATTGCCATTTTTACTATGTTAATCCTACCTATCCATGAGCATGGGAGATCCTTCCATTTTCTGATATCTTCTTCAATTTCTTTCTTTAGAGATTTATTTAAAGTTCTTATCAAAAAGGTCCTTCACTTGTTTAGTTAGTGTTATCCCATGGTATTTTATATTATTTGTGGCTATTGTAAAGGGTGATCGAACCAGCATTTTATTAAACCAATTCAAGTGACAAATCTTTACAGTGTACAAGAGCACTATTCCACAGCAGTCACCAAGTCCAATTGGGTGCTGAGCCACTTCCAACTGCCTGAGAGACCTGCCCATCTCCCTCCAGGGATGGATGCAGAGTCAGGACACTAGGCCCCAGCTGCACATAGGGAAGGTGTTTCTGATTGGCAGGCTCCAGGGCTCTGAAAAGTATGGGCTCCACTTTGTGGTTCCTAATATGTTTCCTGTATCCCAATAAGTTTCTCCGCCAATGCAGTAAGCCAGATCAAGCCGAATTGGAAAAGTAGAACAGGTTTATTTGAGGAAAGCAACTCCTGGGTGGGTTCTGCCCTGGGTGGGTTCTGCAGTGCTAGAGATCGAGGCCAGAGAGGCTTTGTTGACATCAACTTCAGGCCTCTACACACACATGGACTTACCTATGTGCATGCTTTCCCTCAGTTCTTACTCCTGGAGCTTATGGACTCTGGATGTGGCAATGGCAAAATGTCACTTTGTCCTTTTTCTTGTCACCAAACACTTTTCATATTATAGCCCAGGAAAAAGTCTACATGCCAAGATAAAAAGTAGTGTAACTGATTCTGACCTAAAAATAAAGCCTTGCACAGTTCCCATATGTGGGACTTCACAAAGCAACTTTGTCTTTGTTTTGCTCTCCAAATCTGGAGATGTGTTGGGACCTTTGTGAGCATGGCAACCATACATACAAAGCCCTTGATGGTTTGTTGTGGAAGATTTGTACAATGTGAAGATGTATTGCTGTGACTGATATAATAAAGAGCTGAATGGCCAATAGCTAGTCAGGAGAGGCTAGGCAGGATTTCTGGAGAGAGAGGAAGAGGAGGAGGAATCTAGGCAAGGGTATTTCACCAACAGAGTCAGAGCAAGTCAGACATGCTGTACTGAGGAGAGGTGACCGAGCCACATGACAGAATGTAGATTTAAAATATGGGTTAGTTAAGTTACAAGAGCTAGCTGGAAACAAGCCTAAGCTAAAGGTGAAATTTTCATAATTAATATTTTCATAATTAATAATTGTTGTGCCCAGATCGTAACCCCCAGAGAGACCACCAAGGATGAGCATGCCAGAATGCAAAAGCAAGGTTTACTTCTGCTGCAAGTCATGACAGGGAACTCATCTCAAGCCATCTCAAGTGAGGCAGGGAAGAGTTACTCTTTCTTGGGGAAGTTAGTTTTTATAGGCAAAACCCATAAAATTTCTTAGAGGGGAAGGGGTTAGTACGGGTCCATCCTTGATTGGTCCAGTTTTTCCCGGGCCTGGACTTTATCTTATTCTAGCTTATCTGTTTGCCCTGTCAGGAGTTTTACAACTCATCTCCAGGGTCTGGTCATGTTATCTCTGGAGAGGGGCATCTTGTGGTTAATTGGCTACCATCAGACATCCTGACTGTTCTTTCGTTCCTGGGGCTGGCGCCATCATTTCTGGGGACTTGAAACTGGCCTGGGTCTATCTATATTGAGATATCTTTGTCTAAGGCCCCCTTTTGAGACAATAGAGTGAGGGTCTTGTTGTGCCTAGATCATGTCCCCAAAGCTGCCACTGGAGACTTTAGGTACAGAATGCAAAAGTAAGGTGTATTCTAAGTTTACAAACCTCCAGGGAGGCTCTTCCAAATCTTTCACTCACAGCAGGGAGGTTGGAAGGAGTGCTCCCCTTTCTTTGTGAGGCTAGTTCTTTCTTTCCTTCTTTCTTTCTTTCTTTCTTTCTTTCTTTCTTTCTTTCTTTCTTTCTTTCTTTCTCTCTTTCTTTCTTTCTTTATTTGTGATATATATTTTTTATTTTACAATACCATTCAGTTCTACATATCAGCCATGGGTTCCCCTATTCTCCCCCCTCCCACGCCCTCCCCTTACCCCCAGCCCACCCTCCATTCCCACCTCCTCCAGGACAAGTCCTCCCCCGAGGACTGTGATCAACTTGGTAGACTCAGTCCAGGGAGGTCCAGTCCCTTCCTCCCAGACTAAGCCAAGTGTCCCTGCATAAGTTCCAGGTTTCAAACAGCCAACTCATGCAATGAGCACAGGACTTGGTCCCACTGCCTAGGTGCCTCCCAAACTGATCAAGCCAATCAACTGTCTCACCTATTCAGAGGGCCTGATCCAGCTGGGAGCCCCTCAGCCTTTGGTTCATAGTTCATGTGTTTCCATTCATTTGACTATTTTTTTTAATAATTGAGTAAAACTGAAATTTATTATATGCCACAGTCGTCCTAGGGACCTCCATGCTATATATATAGCCTCTATGGTTCTATGGGTTGTGGTCTGATTGTTCTTTATTTTATATCTAGAATCCACCAATGAGTGAGTACATACCATAACTGTCTTTCTGGGTTTGGGTTACCTCACTCAGGATGATTTTTTCTAGTTCCATCCATTTGGTGAGGCTAGTTCTTAAAGGCACAGACCATATAATTTATTTTAACCCACCTCCCTTTTTTTAGTCTTTTGGTCGAATATCCTGACTGTGTTTTCCAAAGTCCCTGTAGCAGATACAGCCACCTGGGGGAAAGGGGTCTAAGTTCTTATCTATACTTAGGAATCCTGGTTTAAGCTTCTCTTTGTCTGTAGAGGATCGAATGGGGGTTTTTACTGAGGTATCACAATAATAAATCTCCATGTCATGATTTGGGGGTTGGTGATCCAAAGATAGTCCTACAAGAAAGCTTGCTGTAATAGTTTTCCACTGAGTACATGAACTGCAGCTTGTAAACTGCCTGGATTTTTTCCCTCAATGATATTATTTATGTGGCAAGCAAGGCCTTTTCTTGCCCACTTTGAAGGTAACCTTCTCTTTCTGAATTCCTTCTTTCTCTAGGTAATATTTCAGCAAGTTAAAAGCCCAAAGGATGTTTAGATTCAGGAAAGTACATCCTCAGGGCAGAGTTTTCTGCAAGTGATGAGAAAGAACTGGGAGCTGAGAACCTCCTCGGTTACCTCAAGTATAGGAAGTGAAAACCCCCTCGGTTACCTCAAGTATAGGAGGTCATAACTTTGGGTCTGTCTCAGTCCTCTTGGCCCCATGAACAAACCCCAGCTTTAGTATCATAATCTTTTTCTGGAACCTTCCTCACAGGTTTTAGCTATATTAACCACATGAGCACCGTGTTAAGTATTCTTAAAAATGTGTAAATCATATGTGGAGATCAGAGGACAACATCCAGCATGGATACTTGCCTTCTACCTTGTTTGAGACAGCCTCTGTGTTGTGTTTCTGCTACATACACCAGACTAGCTGGCTGGAAAGCTCCTGGGGTTTCTCCTGTCTCTGCCCTGCCCTCCCCTACCATCTTTCTGCAGGAACACTGCATTACAGACTGTAGCTAGAGTTTTCCTGCCTTGCCCACAGTCAGGACAAATCTCTGTCACCCGCCAGTCCCACAGCTGCTCAGACCCAACCAAGTAAACACAGAGACTTATATTGTTTACAAACTGTATGGCCATGGCAGGCTTCTTGCTAACTGTTCTTATAGCTTAAATTAATCCATTTCCATAAATCTATACCTTGCCACATGGCTCGTGGCTTACCAGTGTCTTCACATTCTGCTTGTCCTGGCAGCGGCTGGCTGTGTCTCCTTCTGCCTTCCTGTTCTTTCTTTTCTCCTCTCTGTTAGTCCCGCCTATACTTCCTGCCTAGCCACTGGCCAATCAGTGTTTTATTTATTGACCAATCAGAGCAACACATTTGCCATACAGAACATCCCACAGCAACAGACTCTTGTGTTACATGTCTGACTTGGACATTTGAGCAGTACCAGGAACTGGATTAGTGAATACCTCGAAGAGTCTTGGAGATAGACTTGGTTGCATTTTGAGTGTGTAAGTTCAAGAGAGCGAGAAGGACATGGTCTTTAGGAGCTCAGGATTGTTGTTGACTATTTTTTATTATTTACAATGGATCTCCCGTAAACAACAGCTGTCCTAATCAGGGACTGCAGCTCTGCAGCTACCAGCAGCAGTTAGGCCACAAAGGCTGCAGCCTGAGGGGATTCTGTTGAAGGTCATCCTTGGCTAGGTACTGAATTCAAAACAAGCCTGGGGTTTGAGAGACCCTATCTGAAGAAAACCCCAACAAAGACCAAATCCCAAACCTAAAACATTGCAGAAGTCTGGAAGTCTTATCCCAGATGAACTTTGTGAAATAAACTTTGTGTGAGCATGCTTGCTGAAATGAAAAGGAATTATTTACAAGTTTTTCTTAAAAATGAGCATTACAACCTAAAATGCAATATAAAACTAGAATTTGGTTCTTCCTGTTAAAAAATTAAAACAAACATTCAACAAAAGCCACGGTCTAGAGAGACAGCCCAGTGTGCACGAGTGCTTAGTACACTTAAACAGGACAAGGATCCCATTCCCAGCACCCACATCTGGTGCTCCCAACCATCTGTAACTACAACTACAGATGATCTGATACTTGCCTTGTGGCATCTGCACACACATGACACACACTCACAGTGACACACACACATATACACACAAATAAAAATTAAAACATGTCTAAAACAAAATGAAATAAAACACAAGGTTTTGGACTGGCGCGATGGCTGGGTGGTGGTGGTGGTGGTGGTGGTGGTGGTGGTGGTGGTGGCAGCGGTGGTTAAGGTGCTTGCCGCCAAGCCTGTCCTGGTAGAAGGAAAGAATTGATTCCTGCAAGTAGTCCCTCCACACAGGTGCTGTACACACAACAGCCCCTTCACACACACACACACACACACACACACACACACACACACACACACTTTTCTACTATACTGTACAGGATATCGTAAAGGAATTTTCTTTGCTGTTTGGGGTAATTATTATAGGAAATGAAATTCCTGGGTTTCACCGTGATATTTTCCTGTGCTCTGTGATGTCCTTATTGAAATGAATGATAAGCGGTGCTGGTTACCATGTGGAAAGGTCACAGTCACGACAGAACCCAGTAATAGTTTTAGAGCTTTATTAGGAGGAAGAGGGGTGGAGGAAGGACCAGGCCTGGGAAAGAGCAAGAGCTGGAGGGCAGAGGAAACTTGGTGGAGGAGAGGGGAGAGCAGAGCAGAGAGGGAGGGGTCTGCATCTGGCTTTTTAAGGGCCAGCGCACACTGATGATGTAAGACCTTTGCTCCACTCCTGAACTGCGCATGCGCAGCCATGTAGCTGGAGTGAGGGAAGAATTCTAACACTTATTAGGTTTTTGCTGACTTTGAAGGGTCCAGGAACATAGAAATATAAAATTATGAGCTTACGAGACGGAGACTGACCGTCATCAGCGCTAAAGGTTAACTGCTAACAGTGGTTCTCTGCTTTACAGCCCGCTCCCCTGTCAGCAGCCAGGGGTTAATAGTTGTTTCTGTGATACCTCAGTAAAACCCCCCACTCTATCCCCTACAGACAAAGAGAAGCTTAAACCAGGATTCCTAAGTGTAGATAAGAACTTAGACCCCTTTCCCCCAGGTGGCTGTATCTGCTACAGGGACTTTGGAAAACACAGTCAGGATATTCGACCAAAAGACTAAAAAGGGAGGTGGGTTAAAATAAATTATATGGTCTGTGCCTTTAAGAACTAGCCTCACAAAGAAAGGGGAGTGCTCCTTCCAACCTCCCTGCTGTGAGTGAAAGATTTGGAAGAGCCTCCCTGGAGGCTTGTAAACTTAGAAAACACCTTACTTTTGCATTCTGTACCTAAAGTCTCCAGTGGCAGCTTTGGGGACATGATCTAGGCACAAGAAGACCCTCACTCTATTGTCTCAAAAAGGGGGCCTTAGACAAAGATATCTCAATATAGATAGACCCAGGCCAATTTCAAGTCCCCAGAAATGATGGCGCCAGCCCCAGGAACAAAAGAACAGTCAGGATGTCTGATGGTAACCAATTAACCACAAGATGCCCCTCTCCGGAGATAACACAACCAGACTCCGGAGAGGAGTTGTAAAACTCCTGACAGGGCAAACAGATAAGCTAGAATAAGATAAAGTCCAGGCCCGGGAAAAACTGGACCAATCAAGGATGGACCTGTACTAACCCCCTTCCCTCTAAGAAATTTTATGGGTTTTGTCTATAAAAACTAACTTCCCCAAGAAAGAGTAACTCTTTCCTGCCTCACTTGAGATGGCTTGAGATGAGTTCCCTGTCATGACTTGTAACAGATAAACCTTGCTTTTGCATTCTGGCATGCTCGTCCTTGGTGGTCTCTCTGGGGGTTACAATCTGGGCACAACAGTTTCCAGGTGACTTCTATCATGCATCCCATTCCTTATGTTTCTGTGGGACCCCTAGCATGTATGCTGTGCCTGATGCTTTCCCCCTTACTATAAAAAATGAGGCCAGAGCCTGCCTCCAGGGCCACATCCTCAGAAATTCCAAACACTGGCTGTGGTCTCAGCTAGCTGGTAAGCTTTTGTGCCCCATGGTGATTTTGTTGTTGTTGTTGCTATTTTTTCTTTTTTTCTAGAATAAAGCTTGCTTTTGGTTTAATAGACTTTGGTGGTCTGTCCCTCATTATTTCATGACCTCAGACCCAACAATTAAGATCAGGCCTTTATCCCCAGCCCTCTGGAGGCTGGGTCAGGAAGATCAGAGTGTCCAGGCCAGCCTGGGACTACACAGGTAGACCTTGTCTCAAAACAAACACAGTGGCATTCTCTGTTTTTGCCTTTGAAGTGCTGACATCATTCTGGTAAATTAAAGATTGTGGTTTGCCAAAATCAATCTTATTTTGTTCAGATGTTGAAAATCTTCACTGCTTATTTTTACAAATTTCTCCAAATCAATGAAATAAATCTTTTCCTAGATATTGGATTAATTTAGCAACTTTCTAGATGGGTCCTTGGAATACCTCCAAAGGATATATCTTTCTATAAAAATAGAGATATTAAACTCTTATCTACTAGTTTATTAGATACATTAAAGTGTGTGAGAAGTATGATGAAATAATAAATGTGAAATGTATACAAATGACACATTGAAGTATATGAGAACTATAACGACATAATAAGAAATGCAAATTAATGAGTTATATTCAGGTGGGTGTGTTACTAGCATGTGTTTCTGAAATTGTGTGAAATTCTTAGAAATGTAGTGGTCCTAAGTATAACACTAGTACTCACAACTAATTGTTGCTCCTGATTTGAAGCAGGGGCTCATGTATTCCAGGGCAGCTTTGAACTCTGTATGCCGCCAAGGATAATCTTGAAGTTCTGATTCTGCTGCCCTGTACCTCCTGAGTGCAGATATGCTTACAGGCGTCTGTGCTAGGGACAAACCTCAGACCCTCCTGTGTGCCAGCAAGAGCTCCACCAGCCCAGCTGCCACCCAGACCTCCACTTGTCACCTTTAAGTGTTCTATGCAAGAGTCAGGCCTGGTGACCCTCCCCGTGGTCCTAGCTAATCATGAGGCTGGGGCAGAAAATCAGCTGAGCCCAGGAGTTCTAGTCAGCACGGACAGCGTAGCAGAGCCAGCTCAAAAAATGTGCATGCAACAGACACAAGCAGCTTTTCCTGCCCAGTGCATTACTATTGTACTGAACTCTCACGTGGTCTTTAACCGTGGCCATCTTAAGTCTTGTCATTTCCAGTTAATTGTTTAGTATGAAAGGACAGTCGTGGAAAGGACTATCGAGTTCCGCTGGCCTGGGTAGGAATTCTCAACTTCTAATGAAGAAACCAGTGGTCATAAACATCACGTTGATGTTTAACCCAGGGCCAAGCACAATGAGAATTAATTAAGTACTCAGGAAATGACTGGACAGATTTTCATGCTAAGTTAGTCAGTGGTGAAATCACAAGCTTTGCAATTTGAAGGAATGTCGTGGATTGGCCCAAGTTCAGTTACCTATCAGAATCTATTTAGTATGCAGTACTAAGCACCTGAACTTGAGAGGATGCAAATCCATTCCTAAGTGTGGACCCATGGGGAGCTTGGATGGCTGCCTGGTGCTTGCTGAGTCCTCAAAGCCTCTGGTAAAAGCTCTGTATCTTATATGCTCTGCAATCTAAGATACACCATGGCAGGGAAAAATGATCCAAACTGTAACAAAATATTGGTGGGTAGGTGTTAGTTATTTAGCTGCGTTGTGTTCTTACCCTGCAAGGAAGTGTCACGAAACACGACAAAATCCGCTTATAAGAGTTTATTAGAGATAAAGGGACAGAGAGTGCTCAGGCCTGTGGGAGAGACACGTGCGTGGAGAAGAGGGAGAGGAGAGAGAGAGAACCGGGAACATGGCGCTCCGCTTTAAAACTGGCTGGGGGCGTGGCCAGGTCACGTCACTACTCCACGCGTGTGCATAGATCACATGGTCACGTTGCGCGTTTATGTGGCCATGTAACGTCATGATTCCTGGTCACGCGAGACGCCTTGATCCGGAAATGGCTATCTTGACTTGGAATTGGCTAGGCGGAAGTGTCCGCTTGGTATATGCGACCGTGGGGGTGTGTTGTGAACCCTTCAGTAGGTATTTTCCCTTCTAAGGGCTTCTAACCAGAGTTCACTTTGGCATCCCACCATTTAGTTAAGACAATAAAGCTCCAAGTCCTGCACTGTTAGCAGCTGGATGAGTCAGACACTCAGACAGATTTTTTTCACTTGCCACCAGAAGGGCTCATTTTCTCGGCGATCAGAGGCTGTCCCATGCAGAAAGGCTGACCCTGTAACAGCAGCTGCAGTTAAATGAGAAGCTGTGTTTTCCTAGCAGGATTCCTGGAGGAATCCCTGGCCAGGGTGGCACTTGTTTCATCACACAAGTTGTTTAACAGCTGAGTAAAGAACCACAGACACAAGGCAATAGAGAGCCCAACTCCTGGACTGTGGGAGGCCAGCTGGGAGACCGGCTCCCACATTTTACCCCAGGATACTCTTGAGGAAAGAGGAATCAGAGATTTAGATTGAAGGATAGAGAAAAGAGGAACAGAAACACAGGATAGTCTCAGGAGGGCCTGGATCCTTATCCACTGCTGCAAGCCACAGGAAAATGTAATGGAATTCAGCTGCTATCACAAAAGCTACTACTTGCAAAGGTCAAGGACTTTTCTGAAGGTCAAGCCATGGCTTAAGAAGTCTTGGTGATATTTTAGCTTTTGTATATATATTAGCCAATTCCTACAATGATCTTCTTTCTTTCTTTCTTTCTTTCTTTCTTTCTTTCTTTCTTTCTTTCTTTCTTTCTTTCTCTCTCTCTCTCTCTCTCTCTCTCTCTCTCTCTCTCTCTCTCCTCTCCCTCTCTCCCTCCCTCCCTCCCTCCCTCCCTCCCTTCCTTCCTTTCTTCCTTCCTTTCTTTTTTTCAAGACAGGGTTTCTCTGTGTAGCTTTGAGCCTTTCTGGGCTCTTTGTAGACCAGGCTGGCCTTGAACTCACAAAGATCCACCTGGCTCTGCCTCCCGAGTGCTGGGATTAAAGGCGTGTGCCACCACCGCCCGGCTGACGATTGTTTTTTTATAATGCTATTTATGCTGCCAAGAACTCCTAACAGTGTATTTGTCTAAAATACCTATCAAACATCCAAGGCCAAATGATCTCCTGAACTAAGGTAACACTTTATGGAAACAACACCTGTCTCCCAGGTCAGGTGGATAGCTTTATTTCTTGTGCAATTTAAGCTGAGACCCTTCTTTCTTAATCAGCCTTACTAACATTATAGACTCCTAACATTTTTACTTAACCACTTCTAGGAATGTAGTTTGAGCACGTAAATTTTTTTCTGATATATTTACTGATTTCAGCTCTTAGTGGACCTCCTCCTTTACCACTCTCTTTTTGGGTTGTAAAAGAAAGCCTGACTGCCATTGCCTGAGGAAAACTCTTGTCTGCCTTTATGACCCTGTAAGAATGCAAGCCTGGTGACCTTGCTTTAGCCAGAGCACTGCTATTGCATGGGTATATAGCTGTGAACCTCAGAGACTTGGAGAGGATATTGAGGATTTTAATTGGAGAACCAGATGGAGAACTAGAAGAATGAGATGGAAGACGAGGAAGAGCCAGATGGGGAAGAACAAGATGGGTAAGAATGAGAAGAGAAAGACCAAGATGGAGCAGAACTAAGATGAGATGAGATAGAACTTAGAGGGGACAGCGGATAAAGGTAGAGACAAATCAGGCCAGAAAAGAGCTAGGCTTGAGTACAGAACTGTAGCTGTGTAGATAGGATTTTATCCCAGAGGAATAAGGTAGCTGGACTAAGAGCTCAGTGTACTTAGATTCTTTCCCCAAAAATAATTCTCACCATTTGTAGCATCTCTTCTGGGCCCCTGGGAAGAAGATCATTCAGGCTAGCCCTTAATAATATTCGAGAACCCAGCAGCCTCTCCTGTCTCTTCTAGGGGGCTATTTATAGGAATACCAAAGGGTGGAGCAAAAGACCTCCCCATAGCACAGACATGTGCAGACCCTTTCCAATCACCTGGTAACCACACATGTGGTCAAGAAATCTTCTAATACAGCCCTGCTGGGTAAAGCAAGCTCAGATCTTACTGGGAAATCTTTGTGGGCCTCCACACTGGACTACTTGGATGGCCTCAGTCACAAGCACCTCCAAGAGATGCCCACCAGATGTGCTCCAGTGGAGAGCATAGACTGAGCTCTTGTGAATAGTCACTGCAAAGCCTCACACCTAATGAAGCACCTGAGTATCTCCTACTCACTTAAAATGTGACATGATCCAGAAGGCTAAGTTTTCATGCATTATTCCAAGGTGTATTTTCACTAGGACCATCCCACAAGCAGACAAAAGCCTTAGCTTTCTGCACACACACACACACACACACACACACACGCACACGCACACGCACACGCACACGCACACACACACACACACACACACACACACACACACACACACACACCTTTACTGCTTGACATTGCAGGAAAGCACAGGGGAATGCTGTCATCTTTGAACAAGCTGTATCCAAAGTGCTATTGCTGAAGCCCCTCCAGGTTCTTAGCGAGTTGACTAGAACTGCAGAGTGGAAAGCACTCCTTGGTATTCTGGACATCACTGCTGCTTATGATACACTCACTGGAAATGACCTGGCCAATTACTAACTAATAGTATCAAATACATGCCAGTGGAAGTGTATCATGTGTCCAGGCATTGTATGCACAAGACCTCGGGACTACTGTGAGTAAAAATAAATACTTGAGTGGTGCCACATTAAGTCAAAATTAACGCCATTAAGTGAGATGCTATACCCTTGTGGCATGCTTCATAGGAAACTTCACATCAGACCTTGCTGGTGGTGAATGAACTTCATTGAAGTCTGCTCAGTCACCACTAGGGGGCAATCCTTTCCAATTCAGGAATTAATTGACATTGTAGACTGCTCATTCTCCTTGGTGGTATAAATCTTACTGTTTGGCATGGCACACTTCTACCTTCTGAATTGCTTTTCTGGAAGTTTCTATACTTTCCACAACCAAAGCAGTCAATACTCAAAAGGAGTGCCCACTTTTGACATAGATAAAAATGTTAATCTCCATTGAAGAAAGCTTCTAACAGGGTTTCTGTGAATTGATTCTGTAGCAGTGAGGTGCTGGTTGCCTAGGACTGAAAGCTACCTGTAACTTGGGGACAATTTGGATCTTGTAGCCAGTCAAACCTCCCATGGGTCCTGAAATGTGGATCCACTCTCTGAAAGGTGAGAACCTTCACATACTACAAATACCTGAACAAATTTTCACATTAGATCTCTTTCAGGGCTGGAGAGATTGCTCCATGATTGAGAACATGTACTGATCTTCCATAGGAGCCCTGCTCTATTCCCAGAACCCTGGTCAGGCATCTCAGAACTGCCTGTAACCGTCTGGCTTCCAGGGCACTCATGTTCACTGCATGTTCCTGTACACGCGATTGCTGGTGATTCTGTGATTTCCCACGACACTGACTCTGAAAAAGAAACTTCTCAGGGGAGGGGACACACCATGTGTTCATGGGAACAGTAAACAGTTAGTCTGCAGGCATCAGGGATAGTGCACCACAAGCCTGGCTATGACAAAGCTTCCTAATACATGTCATCAGTGGCTCTCCAGGTTCCTTTGGCTTATGTTGCCAGGCTAACCACAAAAGTAGGTAACTCTTTAAATCAGCCAATTGTACCATCAACTTAGAGTCTTAACTGCCACTGTGCCCTAGAATCTAGACAATAGAGAGTTGCACTCTAACACTGCTGCTCTTATTATGTGAGTTTGGATTGTTTGGTTTTGATCTGGTTGGTCCTGGCAGAAACCTGTTAAGGAGTGTGCTCTCGTTTCTTAGTCCTTTCCACCTGTTAACTATCATAACAGCCTCCCTTACCTGTTGGGTTCCCGTGAGTCATAGATGTTTGTATGCACTCAGCCTATGAGCTCCAGTTAAAAACATGAAGAAGGCATGGAGAACTACCTGACTAAGCTGTTATTGTCCATTATGAATTCTATAACTGCACCAAACTGACCATGACTACAGTCACAGAAAGTCCTGCTGGTGTCCAAGGTCTCAGCCCATTACAAACTGAGCCGCTGACCCAAAAGGAAGGTGGGATCGTTAAATCAGGGTCTAGCTGCCTGTGTGTAGGATTCTGTAACCTTAGTACTCCAACAACTGAAGCCTAACTGAAAGAATATCCTAGACAGGTAGCTGAGTCTCCAAGTCTTGTCCATTACAGGTGCATACTGCCCCAAATGGCCAAAGAAGGTGAGTTGTATGCAATATGCAATCATGTTATTTCCGTATACTTTCTCAGTCTATAGACACTGCCTGCCCATATTTCAGAGTAGAATTTTCTCATCCTTCACTGGCTCAGGCTCTGGCCAGTTCCTGAGTCATTTCTTTGTGCAAAGAAACTGTTAACATCAACAAGGGTAACCTTTGCTTTTCAATAGGTGCAGTAAGACCCAAAGGTCAACAGCTGAGTTCCAGAGGAAATTCCTTGGGCCCTTTAAGAAAAGGTTTCTAATTCATCTATGTTCCAAGAATCACTGATTCTAATAGCGCCACCCTCTGCTCCAAGGCAAGGTGGGCCTTGCCCTCACCAGGGCAGAAGGCATCCAGGACTCAGGGCCAGGGTGAGCACAAGTGCACAGCAAGCCGTGAGTGCAGGGGTCAGAGCAGTGGCGTTACCCAAGCCCTCCA
Organism: Peromyscus maniculatus bairdii; assembly: GCF_049852395.1. Classification (NCBI taxonomy): domain Eukaryota; kingdom Metazoa; phylum Chordata; class Mammalia; order Rodentia; family Cricetidae; genus Peromyscus; species Peromyscus maniculatus. Next base: position 15,439,808 of record NC_134867.1, read on the forward strand.
CGTTTCCGGAAGGAGTTACAGCAAGACCTGGTCCACGGAGGGACTGACTCTGCATCTGCGGTGATTTCTTCTCCAATCTTCCACCTCCCCCCATCAAAACCCAAATCTGATTCCATCTCTGAGATGCTTAGTTACCGGAATCACTCCACAGGCCACTCCCTTTCAGCTCTCCAAGGTCACAGTCACCCAGGGACAGAGGGAGGTCGTCAGGGTAAAAGACACTTCTTGCTTTGCACTTTGATCCAAGAAAAACTTTAAGGATCTGAAAGCTCAGTGTAAATAGGATTATCGTAGGGAGTGAGACATCTTCCAGGCTTTACCACCTAACTGACTCTGCCACCTGGCAAAAGTCACTTCCCCCATGGGGCCTATTTTTCAGCTGTGAAATTAAAGGTCAGGGCAGAGGGAGGAACTCTCAGGATGGATGGTTTCTGTGTAAGTCTGGGGTGGTGAGGGCCATTGGTACACACCGGCACAACCCGCCCCCTTTACCTTGTACAGAAACCAGGTAAAGCTTGCTGCCGTTGGAAAACATTAGGACAATCAATTTCATTTGATTAGAATTGTACCCATTTTCCTGTTGAAGAAACCGCAGCCCGGGCAGTTTAAATAATGCAGCACAAAGGTCATACAATGTGCAGGTGGCCAAAAGCAGGTCTCCCTGGAAGGGCGGGTCCCCTGCAGGAGGCTCGCACCCCAGTCTGGGAGGGGTGCAGCCTCAGCTCTCACCATCCCCAGGAAGGCGGCATTCAGGACCACGGTGGTGAACCAGGACAGCGCTCTTCCCACTGGGCCACTGGACACAGCCTGGAGCCCGTTCTTCCCTGGGGTCCCAGTCTGGAGGAGGCGCTGCCCAACTGCCTTGGCCTGGGACCCACGGGACTCCATTTCCAACTCGAGCTTCGCGGCTCCAGACAAGGGGTCTTGCTGTGGCCCGGCTCTTTTGCAGGGTCCTTGGAGCTCTGAGTGTTGGGATTCCTGGCCACTCCCCCAGCTACTGGCACTGTCCAGTAGCCAAGCAAGAGGCTTAGTCTTTCCAGGGCCTTATGTCCTATGTAATCCGTGTGCTTAGTGGTCACGTAATTTGTGTGCAGCATGATCATGTAATCTATGTGCGTGTGTAGCATAGCCCATATTCACATGTGTGGGTGAATCCATGAAATATGGGTCACAGACCCCTCCCGTCTCTCTCATTGTGTGAACATTTTCATAGGCCTAATCATACTCCCTTCTGTTCTCTTTTCCCTAATAAACTCTTATAGTGGGTGTTGTGCCTCGTGGCTTTTCTCACATGGTAAACAGCGCTGCTTAATGAATAACATTGTGCCACGTAATAATAACTAACACTGAGCCCCTGTTCCTTCTGACCAGGAGATCCCTCCCAGAGCCTCCTCCCTCCAAGGATAGTCCTGAGTCAGGGCCCTGGGAAGTTACACTTTGGACTGTGCACGTGGCGAGAGCAGGGGCATCTCACACAGCTCTTACAAAGAACATTGGCGAGACCCAGGCCTTTCTGAGCAACCAGGAACCCAGCTTCTTGGGGGAAAGTAAACGTGGTTGTCTGGAAGACCACATGTTCTCTTGGCCTCATTCAGCATCGCTTCCAAGTGCGCACAGATGGACACACGGACACCCGAGACTGAGAAAGCCGGAAGCTCAGCCTCAGAAGAGCTCAGTCAAGAGGCTTTGAGGCCTAGGGACATGGCTCAGTTGTTAAGAGAGCTTGCTGACTTTTTCAGAGCGCTTGAGTTCGGTTCCCAGCACCCATATTGGCAGTTCACGACCTACCTGTAACTCTAGCTACAGTGGACCCAACACTGTCTTCTGGACTCTGTAGACACACACACACACAAATGGTTCCATTCTTAGCTTTTGTGAGTAACTTCTCTCCAGGCAGCAGAGGGAAGTCTCTAATGGTGCTTGGTCTGCGCCCCTCCGTGTCCTCCACCAAAGATTTTAACAAGACCCCTGAGGCACGCTGGGAGTCAATGGCAGCATTCCTCTTGGGGACTCTGCAGCAAGCCCAGGGGGCCGAAAGTGGCGCTAAGTCCAGCAGGTCACATGGAATGGATTAACGAGTTGATGCGGAACACAGAAACGGTACCAAATAAGGCGTAATTATAACAATTTTTTTCATCACATTTACTTAAGGGGGGGTGTCTCAGGGTGTAGAGGTCCCAGAACAATTTGAGGCTGTTGGTTCTGTCCTTCCAGCATGTGAGACCCAGATTAAAACTTAGGATATCTGATCCTGAGGCAAACACCTTTATTTAGTCACTGAGCCATTTTGCTAGGCCCAAATAGCTGTTTTGTGGGCTAGTAAGATGCTGCAGAGATGGAAGAATTCAGTATGAAATTGATGGAGACCAGCTCCTTCTTTTTCCCCAAGGGTACTCTTGAAGAAAAAGAAGAAGGAGGAGGAGGAGGAGGAGGAGGAGGAGGAGGAGGAGGAGGAGGAGGAGAAGGAGAAGGAGAAGGAGAAGGAGAAGGAGAAGGAGAAGGAGAAGGAGAAGGAGAAGAAGAAGAAGAAGAAGAAGAAGAAGAAGAAGAAGAAGAAGAAGAAGAAGAAGAAGAAGAAGAAGAGAGAAGTATGTAAATAGAAATATAAAGGAGAGAGAGAGACAGTTAGAAACACGGGATAGCTCAGGAGGGCCTGCGTCAAAACCTACCAGTCCCTTTGGTCTCTACTAAAAGGCCTTTAAAGGAATGTCAAGTGGTGGAGCAAAAGACCTCCCCCCAGCACAGCCAAGTGCAGACCATCCCAACTGCCTGGTGACCATGCACGTGGTCAAGCCCAACCCCTAATGCAGGCTTGCTGTGTAAAGCAAGCTCAGATCTTACTAGAAAACCTTTGTGAGCTCCCACAGGTCCCTCCTTTTAATTTTTTAAAAGAGGCCCTCAGGCCCCTCAGATAAGCTGAGTCTGTCTTAGATTATCCCCTTCAGCCAGACAACCCTTACCAATCTTGGAGGTACACTTTCTATCAAGTGCCCTCTGGCTTAGGTTGGGAAGCTGTCAAGAGAAAGTTGCCTGTCCTTGAGTCTCAGCTTCTGGTAGGAGGAAGTACTGAGTTCAACTCAGCTCTGGCCCAGGTTCCTATTGAGCTTACAACCTCCACAACAATCTACATAGTTGCCATACCTCCCAGTACAGGAGTAGAGGATAATACAGATGGTATATCTTTTTTGGAATGGGTCTTAAGATGTCTATAACAATCTTAGTTGTGACAAGTCTTTTTTAAATCAATAAACTCTTTACGCAAACTGCATCAGATAAATTACATCAAATTTAAAGATTCCCTTAGCTTTTACCAAACTCTGGTTCATTAACTTCAACATAATTCTAGTATAAAACTTACTATACATATTTACAACTATCATGACTATTTACTATATATTTACACCTAGCATGGCTATTTACTATATGTATTTACACTTCTTACAAACTTCCATCACTCTACATGTTTACATTTTATAAACTTACATTCTATAGGACTGCTTTATAAACCCAACTATGCATATTTACACTTTTTACAAGCTTACTTATTTATACTTCTAAGAAGAACTATTCACCAAACTTATAGTAAACTATTAGCAAACATCTAGAAAGAATATCTCAACAGAACTAAACCATCAAAATCTAGAAGAGATTTTACATTATCTTCCAACAATACAGAAAGTAATTTTCTTTGGACTTCATTTAGAAAGTATAAATAGTGCTGCTTGCTAAACAGTACTTTATTCATCCACATCTTTTGTAAAAACTCTATTAAGAGCTATCTCAGTTTACAGCAAACACAAAAAGGAAGAAGAGAGGATGAGAAGAAAACCCTCCTAAGGAACATCCTATTTCTGAATTGCTCAGCTGGCATCTCCACAGCAGTCAGTTTCCCATCAGGAGAAGATAGTTGTCTAAGTTGGAGTGGGGCTCCAGACCTGCAGCCTTCGGCAGGTTCCCCTGTGTACCAAAAACATTGCAGAAACTTCATCCCAACTCCTCAACAGTCTGGAGGCCTCCTTATTCTCCTACTATCCCCAGATGCAAGATGGAACCTCAATATCAGAAAAATAGGTTTAGCTGCTTTTCACTCCAGTTCCTCTAGAGGAGTGTCATTGGAACTGACATTCCTCTGTTCCACACTCATCCCCAAACCCTCAGACAATTTTCCCCTTTCTTAATTTTTTAAGCTGTATTTGCTTTTAACAGTGCTGATGTTTCAGATAGATTTTTATTAGCCCAATATTTCTGGCAAGGTTATTTGTTCACCAAAACTGCTTCTGTTCAAAGGAGTCAAGAACATAAATATTGTTTCATGAAACACATCCTTCATTAGCTTACTCTGAGAAAGAACATTTTCATAATTTAGTATTTTCACCTCATTCATTAGCTTCTCAACCCCTGATGTTATTTTTATTAGCAGCTGTGATATACTCTGATTATGAGTTATTCAGCATAGGCTGTAATTGTAAGTTTTCAGCCCTCATTATTTGGCCCATTTTTCCTATTCTCACAATTGTCAGTGAGTTCACGAAAAAGACATTCTAAATTAGCATTGTTTTCTTATAGGAAACTTTCAAGTGAAGCGACTCTATTTTGTAAGACAGCTAGATTTTCTGAAACTTGGTCCTCATCTACAATACAGTTATTTCTCTTTTGAATACATGTTTTTTTTTTTTTACAAAGGAATCATTCATTGCAGAACTTATTTTTCTCATTTGTCCTCCCTAGTATCTCATAACACAACCCCAATTTTTTATTTTTACTTGCCCGTAAATTTTTTCCATGCCTAAAGTAATTTCCTAGCATGAAATTACTTTCCTGTGCTTTAAGCATTTCAAAGCATCTTGTTGATACACAGTATTAGTATTTTAAATGTCACCTGAGAGGCAAGCTTTTGCTCTCCTGTTTCTTGTTTTTTGGGAGTTAAAGCCAAGCCTTTTAACAGCGCTTGGAGAAAAGCAATGTTTTAAGTTGAACATTTGAAAGTTTTTGTCCCAGTTTGTCTGCCTGTGCTGTCTTGCTTCTATGTACTACATTTCCCAGGATGCCTTTCTCTACAGCATCACTATGTTTCAGACTTCCTTCCCAAGCTGCCATTCTCTATATTGGCATGCTACTACGAACTGCCTTTCCCATAATACCTCTGCCGCTTCCATTTCTCTTTACACAGCTAAAGTCGAGTTTCTGCTTTTAGCATGGGTAGTTTTTGAAGCAAGCTTTTTGCTTTTTCACCACGGGAGATCGGCAGATTCTCCCTGAGCAGGCATTGCTAGATGTATTTTTTTTTCTTCCTGACACTATTCCTGAATGGTCAGGCCTGCTTGCATGCACTCAGACTGGCATTTTAGTACCAGAAGCAAAATCCCCTCAGGGCTTGCTCACTCCTCCACCTTATCAGGTCAGCGAGGGAATGAAAATACTTAAGATAAAGCTTTCTCACAGCCCTTTCAGAGAAACTTTTTCCCTGATAGATCTTTGTCTCATTCTGCTTGTTCCTTCCTCTCAGATTCACAGCCTCAGATGTCTTGGGGTCATGGGGCTCTATTCCTCTGCTAACTGCTTCTAGAGGTAGCGGCTTCTCTCCCCGATTCTGCCTCAGCTTTTCCTGTGATGCCATTGCAGCTACTGCTTGGAACTTAGACACCCCCCCCCTTTTTTTTATGCTAGCAGCCTTCCCCAGGTCTTGCACCTTTTGGGAAGGAATCTGTCCTTGCTCTGTTTTCTGCCTGCACTCTCTCTCCAGGCTCTTGTCTCAGTGAACTCAGGCCACTATTTTACTCTAGCTTAGAGAAAAGCTTAGCAGAGAAGATATGCCTTGTTCCAAGAGGTCTTTTTGTTTTGTTTTGTTTTTTGTTTTCTTAGAGTGAACCACAGGTAACTCCCCATACTTTTTCACGTGAATCTAACTTTTCCCTTACAGAAAGAGAAATTTCTGAGAATCAAAGACCTGAAAGGCTTTTTAGTTTTTTAGAGAGAGGTTACTAAGTTTTCCCCCAAAAAGCTTTCAGTTTTTGAGAGAAAAGGACTACCAAAATTTCCCAAGACTTCTGTTCTCTAAACTTTTTGGCTTCATGGCCAAACAGAAACTAACTCTGTTGGTATGATGTTTCCATACAGTGGTGGCATCAGCAGAGTGAAAAGTTTTATTTTACTCACATTTGCCTCAGGGAAAATCCTTTCCCTGCTGCTTGGGACCAAAGGTTTCCCCTAGGAATCTTTTTCTCCCTGTTTCTTCCTCTGATTTTTCCCAGTTTGTGTTCATAGCCCCATAGTTAGAAAATTAAGGATACAGTTTCTCTGTCCTGCTGCTTATCTTATTCTAAGTTTTCTTCCAAATATTCCTACTCTACCTTTCTCTAGATTTTTTTTCTACACTATAACACTACACTCTACCTTTCTTAATTTTCATAGACAGAAGTTAAGAGAGAGAAAAAAAGAAACCTTAATATAGAGAATTATATGCTGCAGTCTTACTTAGGGCATCTTTCGGCCCCTTTTACTCCTGAAAATAGATTACCTCCACCTAATTTCCATAACTGGACATGTCCTGACTTCCTGCAGGGGCCTCAAACCCTCCTTTTGCTAAGTCCCTGGTCTGTCCCTGTTTGGACACCATTTCAGGGAGACCAGCGTCCTCTTTCTCCCCCAGGGTACTCTTGAGGAGGAAGAAGTGAGAAGTATGTAGATACAAATATAGAGGAGAGATACAAAGAAACACAGGACAGCCTCGGGAGGGCCTGGGTCAAAACCCAACGGCCCCTTCTGTCTCACCAAGGGGCTTTTAAAGGAATGCCAAGGCATGGAGCAAAAGACCTCACCCCAGCACAGCCAAGTGTACACCATCCCAACTACCTTATGAAAGTGCACATGGTCAAGCCATCCCCTAATGCAGCCCTGCTGTGTAAAGGAAGCTCAGATCTCACTAGGAAGCTTTTGTAGGCCCCCACATGAAAGGGGATGAACCAATGCATTAATGAAAGATGGTCCTAGAGAGTGTTAGTTATTTAGCTGCGTTGTGTTCTTACCCTGCAAGGAAATGTCACGAAACACGACAGAATCCACTTATAAGAGTTTTATTAGAAATAAAGGGACAGAGAGTGCTCAGGCCTGTGGGAGAGACACATGCGTGGAGAAGAGGAGAGAGAAGAGAGAACCGGGAGCATGGCGCTCTGCTTTAAAACTGGCTCGGGGCGTGGCCAGGTCACGTCATCACTACTCCACGCGTGTGCGTAGATCACATGGTCACGTTGCGTGCTTACGTGGCCATGTAATGTCACGGATCCTGGTTACGCGAGATGCCTTGACCTGGAACTTGCTAGGCGGAGGTGTCCAGGTCCGCCAGGTATCCTGCTTATGAGAGACACCCTGACCCGGAAATGCTTGTCCTGACGTGGAATTGGCTAGGCGGAAGTGTCCGTCTGGTATATGTGACCGTGGGGGCGTGTTGTGAACCCTTCAGAGAGATTTAAAGCAGCATTGTGGCCACCATGTCAGGGATGATGTTCTCCATCCCTGTGGGCACTGGGGACTGAATTGAGGGCCCAGCATTTGCTAGGCAAGCGCTCTATCTAGGCCCAGGAGTGAAGAGACACCCACTATATCCCTTGGCTACCAGACTATTAAACATTGGTCTCTAAGGAACTGGAATTTCCTGTGTGCAGGGAGAAGAAGCCAAAGCCGAGAGCCAGCCAGAAGAGGGATTTCTCTTCACATCATTCTGGCAGCTTCCAGACTACCTTGCAAGAGAGACAGAGCTGAGACAAGGATGATTCAAAGGGACCACCATGACCATGACTACTTAGTGATGCATTCCACTTGTCTTGCATTGACGCCTCGCCTTACATCAGGATCCCCAAAGACGGGCTTGGGGCAAGACACTGAATCCCTTCATTTGTTCTTTTTTCTAATGTGGCCCCCCGAGTAAATGAATCTCCTTTCTCTGCTTTTCATTACTCCTCTTTTTAACTGAGGTTGAGGACCAGTGGCTGAGCCTAGGGTGTGGTGAAAATAATACCACCACCACCACCACAATTTTTGAGCCAAATTTGAAGCAAACTTTAATTAAATACTGGACAGGATGATGGATTCTGGTCCATTCCAGGGTTCCCAGAAAATGGCAATGAGTCGCATTTTACAGAGTCTTATAAAGGCCACTTATCACCAGATCCAATCAGGAGAAAGCCTATATCTTGATGCATTTTGGGCCCATGTGCCTCCCCCCTGTATGTGACCAAGCACATCAGTGCAGCTGCATTAAACAAACCTGTTTAGGGGAGTGAAGACCTGTGGCTTGTTATCTTCCACAAACAATAGCCTCCAGCATTTCAGGAAGTATCTGGCCTTGGGCAAGGGGCTTACAGATTAGAGGCATTTTGTTTCATGGTTCTCTCAGGCACAGTAATTAACACTCACAACACCATTTTGGCTCTCAGAGTTGTCAGGCTGCCAGGGCCCAGTCTCACCCCAGCACTTCTAGTAACAGCACAACCAAGTTCTGAACAAGAGCTCCAAATGCTGGTGTCCCAGAGTGGGTCACTAGAGTGGGTGTTTAAAAGTAGACTCAACAGTCCACCCTTTTATCTCATTATTTTATACTATATTCCCCCCTTTTCTCTTCAGAAAGGAGTCCCTGAATCTAATCTCATCTGTTCAGTTTTTTTTTCTGACCATGACCAATAGCAATTTGTAACCAACCCCCCTTAACAATGACAAACATCCATAGTCCATCGAATAACCAAAAACACTCATCCCACCTCTTGGGAATGTGGATGCTATATTCTCTAGACTGCTTCCTGTTGTCTGAGGGCACTAGAATTTTGGGAGACCCTGAAAAAATTAGGATAATGGTCAAGTCCTGCCTGGAGTAATCTGTGAGGCTGGACCATCTCAGCCAGCAGCCTTGAAGTTGTTCTGGATGGAGAACTCCAAAGAAACTACAACAAAGGCATCTGAGAGGCTGGATCACCTGGGCCACCTGTTTTCATTGGTGTCTGGTCCCCTTGCTCTGAAATCACAGAAACTTTTAAAAGGTAGTATATATATCTGCATTAATATAATATGGAAGTGTAGTGTGCACAAGCCAGTTAAATATGGTTTTTTGTTTTGTGTTTGAGCAGGTAAAATATATGTCACTTGTCTTGTATTTTTTTAGGTTTATTCTTTATGTCTGTAGCCAGGATTTTCAAGGGGTCTCCCCTGCTAAAACTTAATGATCTTCAATCTTAAATAAATTCACAGCCTTTCATCTTCTGTGGAAATAAAAGCATAACCTCTTCTCCAATGCAACATTTTTTTATTTCCATTTTGAAGTTAAGACTTTTAAAAATATATAGGTTGTTTTAATTTAGTAGCTTTTATAATCCATTGTCTCTCAGCAGCTATTGTTTGCTCATCAGCAATCAAAAAATTTAAAGACAACACAGTAATACACAGGATCCAGATTCCCTGTAGCAGTAATGCCCGCATTACCAATACCCGTTCACCATGTCCGAGCGAAGGGCTGCGGATTAAAAAATAGAGACAAGAGACAGCGAGTCATTCGTACGTTTGGATGTCGAATGCCGTTTATTGAAAGAGGGAAGAAACCTTAAATACGTACAGGCTTACAGCACAAATGGAGGAACCCCCAGAGGGCAGAAGTTCGCTGTCAATGGTCTACATTCCAGACTCAATGTTCTACAATCTAGCATCTAAGTAGTTAATGCCCAAAATGCAGGATACACAACAAGGAACTTCCCTCAAGCATTCAGAAGGGTGGATACCGGCAGGGAATCCGAATAGGGAGGACATCTGATCAAGGTCAAGCAAGCAAGGCCGCAGCCACTCCCAGTCGGGGGCCAGGGCCCATGGCGCCCACAATTCCCTGTGTATTTTACATCTCTATGTGGCTTATTTTATTATTACTCTACTCTTTTTTTTAAGAGGCTTTATTTTTTTAAACTATTTTTTATGATTGTCTATATCCTTTTTTAAAACCTATGACACAGAAGGAAACTCAAGGACAATGTAGAGTTAGAAATCACCAAGATAAAGGTTGTTTGTGGAGGGAAGGCTATGGAAGAGGAAGGCGCAGAAAGTTGTTACTGCTCTTCCTCTCCTTGCTTGAGATGGAATCTCATGCATTGCAGGCTGAATTTGAACTCACTTTGCTGCTGAGGGTGACCTTGAACTTCTGGTCTTCCTGCTTCCATTTCCAGAATGAAGAGGTTTGGGCCATCATATCCTGTTGACACAGTGACAAGGACCGTGCTTTCTATATGCTATGCATCACCATCACCTGAGCAACATCCCCAGCCAGACACTGACACAGTTTAAAGACGTGTGTGCACATGTAAGTGTGCATGCACTCAGAGTTTGCATGGATGCAAGTGTGACATACCATGTGCGTGGAGGCCAGAGGACTGTATCAAATGTTGGTGTCTGCCTTCCACTTTGCTGGAGGCCTGGTCTCTAGTTGTTTCATCAGATGAGGTGGCCCACCAGCTTCTGGGAATTCTGGCTACACACCCCCATGCCATTGTAAGAGTGTTGGGGTTACAGGTGCAGTGCACTCTGTCTGGCTTTACAAGTGTCTAGGGAGCCAAACTCAGTTCCTCACACTTGCATGGCGGGTGCTTGCATGGCAGCTGTCTCCCCAGCCCAAGTTACGTTGTTAATAGAATAAAAGATTTATAGTGAAAAAAAAAAAAAACAAATAAAAAACCAAAAAAGGTGCACCTTGGAGAAACAACGCAGACATGACAGTTAAACAGAAAGAATGGGATAGCTGAGGCTTTTGTTCTTCGTAGTTTTGTTTTTGTTTTGTTACTGTTGTTGTGTAGACAAGATCTCTCTATGCAGCCCTGGCTGGCCTGGTACTCACTATGTAGTCCAGGCTGGTCTTGAACACACAGAGATCTGCCTACATCTATTTTGTGAGTCCTGGGACTAAAGGTATGGGCCACTATACTTGGCTTTCCTTGTCATTTTGATTGTGGGTGGCACAGCATCACCATCCTCCCAGGGAGCATGGGCATAGAAATGTTGCTCATATTTGGGGCCAAATGTTAATCCTGAGATTGTCAAAAGAAAGACCAGTTTCACAATTTTGAGCCAAAATTGAAGCAAGCTTTAATTAAATACTAGCCAGGTAGAGGAACTCTGGCCAGGTCCATCTCTAGGTTCCCAGGAGATGGCCACAAGCATATTTTACAGGGGGTTAAAAAATGCAAAATCCACAATTCATTGCATTTCCCATCAGGTCCAATTAGGGAGAAGTGTACACCCTACTTATTTCCTGCCCGCATACCCCCTGCCTGAAGTGTTTAAACTTTCCTACTTTTACAACTGAATTTAGATTTCAGTTCTCTGAAAGGGGAAAACAGGTGTCTCCCAACAAAAGGCCATTTATCAACAAACATCCTTACATTCAGGGATGAGGGAGAGAACACAAACAAGGCCTGATTTAGCCCCACAATGTCTCAAGGATATTCCTGAAACCTTGAAACTTTTCCAAGTACGTTCAAAGATGAAATCTCAGCCAATTAAAAGTATACTAATGTAACTGCTGCTTGCTTAACCAATTATGTTTGAGATGACAAAACTGTTTCTGAAATTCCTCTAGCTGTGCTTAAAAGTGTTATTCACAGATTTCAGGGACCCCCCAAAAAGACCACCACAGAGATGGAATCCCATATGTAAAAGCAGAGAGCCTTTATTTCAAGTTCGAGCTTGGACTCTCTGTCTGTCCAATGCAGCAGTGAGAGCAGAGAGTCCTGAGCCCATGTGGGGTTTTTATCATAGTAGAGGTTAGGTCCAGGGGATTTCCAGGGTTCAGGACCCTGATTGGCTGACATTTGTCTAGGGGTATCTTGGTGAAAGGTAAATAGGTGTGTGCTAGTCTCAGGGACATCTGGTGATCTTATCTAATTTTATCTAATATTTGGAATGTTTGGAATGTCAGGTTCTTCCCCTTAGATGCTGGCCCATGTCTGGGTGGTGTCAGATTATGGCTTTTCCTGGATCTGGGTGTTGCCTGTCAGTAACCTGAATCCAGTCCTAATTTTTCAGCTGGTTTTTATGGATCCTGCCATGGCAGCGGTGTAGACAAGCTGCTGCTTGGGTCCATTAAAAGGAGCCTGTGTGCTCCTTTTAATACATTTGACACCCAACATGGTAGCAAGAATTTCCACTCAAAACCTGAGAAGGCTTTAAGAAACAGTTCTAAAATGGAGCCAAGAGCAGCTTCCTAGTTGTGTCTCTCAGGCAAGCTATGAAACAGAGACACTGTAGCCTTCAGGCTTGACCTACAGCATGGCAGATTCCTGTGGCACACAATGGTGCTTTCAAGCCATGTAGCACATTGCATGGTGGATTTAGCTTTTGCTAGTATTAAAAAAAAAAAAAAAGGGTTCCTGAGCTACACACTGCTGGATGGAGACATAGATCCACCGCTTCCCAGACTTGGTGGTGAGCATGGATCCCAGAGTTGACTGTAAACATACAGCCACCATGTTGGGAAACTGAATGGGGAGGGAGTCAACGGCCAAAGTCGCCGAGCAGCTTAACAGTTTGAAATCTCTTCTGGTCAGAGAAGGATTATAGATTCACAATAAGACAGATTATGGAATAAACCTCTAGACAGTTTGTAAAATGGTACATAGGTTTGAGAGAGAGAGAAGAGAAAGGACATAGATAATCATAAAAATAAAGTCTTAAAAAATAGAATAATATATAAAAATACAATAAGGTGTGTAAAGATGGAAATTACACAGAGAGTCTGGATTGTGTTGTCTTTGAGATTTTTAACTGCAGAGAGACATTTGATTTAAAGCCTGCTGAGTTAAACCAATACGTATATTTTAAAGGTATCTTGACATCAAAATTTGTGTCTAAGGATACATTGCTTTGGGAAAGAGGTTCTGCTTTTGTTTCCACAGATGGAGAACTTGTGGATTAGTTCCAGGCTAATATGGTTTGATCAACCAAGACCCCCCTGAAAGGTCAATACAGCTTCACAGACTATTACAGACAAGATTTAACTATAATTTCTTAATTTTCTCAGAATCCTCATAAGATTGCCAGTGCCCCCAACAAGCAGGAAGTAGTATGAGAAGCTATGCCCAAATTCCCAAAATATTGTTTATAAATGTTTATTTTTATTTAAAGGGGGTTGATTATAAATGAAATCTCTTTCTAAAGAAGAAAAGGGGATATAGATATGATGGGATAAAGGGGTAGATTATTGAATCTACTTTTAAAGAGCAACAACTCGTTTGAAATATTTTATATTGCTATAGATTTTAGTTTATTGATACAAATTTAAAGTTAATTTTGTTATAGTATATGTATATTTCTACTCTTGTTTAAGGTATCATGTTTATGTAATTCATTTAAAATTGTAAAATATAATGAGAAATACATATTAATAGTCATGTATGATAATCAAACTTATGTTAGTTAAGTTTTTCAGGCATACAAAGGTATATTTCAGTTAGGTAGGTAATTATCAAACACTTCAAAGATCTACAGAATATGGCATTTAAAATGTTTTGAGAACTTAGACTTTTCTGGACAATGAGACACATCTGTGCTGTGGGATGTTCTGTATGTGCTGTGGGAGCCTGTTCTTGGGTTCCTCGTGGCTTTACCCAGCAGGTCCGCATAGAGGGTGATTAGGACCACCGGCCTGAGTGCAGGTGTCTGAGATGGTCTGCACTTGGCTGTGCTGTGGGATGGTCTGTATGTCAAGTTGCTCTGATTGGTCAATAAATAAAACACTGATTGGCCTGTGGCTAGGCAGGAAGTATAGGCAGGACTAACAGAGAGCAGAAAAGAAAGAACAGGAAGGCAGAAGGAGTCACTGCCAGCTGCCACCCTGACAAGCAGCATGAAAAGATGCTGGTAAGCCATGAGCCGCGTGGCAGGGTATAGATTTGTGGAAATGGATTAATTTGGGCTATAAGAACAGTTAGCAAGAAGCCTGCCACGGCCATACAGTTTGTAAGCAAAATAAGTCTCTGTGTTTACTTGGTTGGGTCTGAGCAGCTGTGGGACTGGCAGGTGATAAAGATTTGTCCTGACTGTGGGCAAGGCAGGAAAACTCTAGCTACATATCTGCTCCTGGCAGCACCAATTTACTTCAAAGAGGAAGATGGGTATCAAAGAAACTCAATATTGAATTTGCTTTCTTTGTGTCAAAAGTCAGCCACTGGGCAAAAAAGTACCCTTGCTTCAACTGCTTGATAGGATGCTATATAAACTGGACATGCAGGACCTATAGGCAGATGACCACTGACCTTTGCAAGGCCTTCAGATTCCTGCATCGCAGAAGAAACTGCCAGACATTATACAAGACAAGGGGACAAGTGCCTGACAAACTTTGCCAGCATGGGCAGAAACAGTCCTTAAAATTTCCTGCTTCACTGAAAGCTATGCCAGAGACTCTAGAGGCATGTAGGCTAAAAATAGATGCCCCAACATTACAGAGGAACTTCGGATGACTGTCCAGGCATCCAGATGGCTCTGTCATTTCTAGAATTATGGATATTGCTTGCAATGCACATACTGTTTACTCAGGTAATGTATCCTTCAGGGGTCTTTGATAGAGTTGAAGACTAGATAGTTATAATTATAGTTTTCCTTAGTCATGATAAAAGATAAATTAGAAATAAAACTTTAGACTCACAAAAAATAGCATAGATGATAGAATATTTTCTTTAATTTTGCCAAATACAAATAGACTAGATATTATAACTGTAATTCTTGCTTGATAACTGTTTTGTTATATATAATTTTACTATGTTAAAGCTAAAACTTTCCTTTTTGATTAGACAGAAAAGAGGAAGTGCTGTGGGATGTCTTTCTGTATGCTGTGACTATGTGTGGCTCACATTGGATAATAAAGAAAACTGTTTTGGCCTATGGCAAGAAAGCTTACAGCCAGGTGGAAAATCCAAGCAGAGATACAGAGAGAAGAAGGGCAGAGTGGGGAGAGACGCCAGCCACAGCTGGAGCAACTAGATGCCCGCAGACTGGTGACACCAGGGCCATGTGGCAACATAGAGATGAATAGAAGTCGGCTGAATTAAGTTATAAGAGCTAGCTAGCAAGAAGCCTGACCCATAGGCCATACAATTTATAAGTAATATAAGCCTCTGTGTATTTACTTGGGACCAAGCAGCTGTGGGACATGAGTGGGAGAGATTCATCCAGATTGCTGGGCAAGGCAGGACCGGAGAAACTTCCAGCTACATTCTTCAGCGTTTCTGGACCCTACATCGCCCATGTATGATCAAGCACATCCAGTGCAGATGGTTCAAACAAACTCGTTTAGGGGAGTGAACATGTGGCTTGTTATTTCCCAAGAACTACAACTCCCAGCATTCCACAAAGCTACCTTGTCTTTGGGCAGGTGGGGTTTAAAGGGTTAACTTTGGCTCTTACACTCATTCAGAGAGGAACTAGTTTACCTTAGTATTTTTGGTCTAACCTTATAATCACCTAAGAGTTGCTCTGTGTGGCTGAGAACTCAGGCTATGTCTAAGATTTCCTCTAAATGAGTAAAGTTTTGGCTGAGTTTTGGGCCACCAGTTTACCTTTCAGTCTTGCAGCCAGGAAGGAATGAACTAGCCACATTTATTTCCTTTGAGTTACTCTCTAGTCTTATTTGCTCTGGGCTAGGAAGGAATGGCTAACTGTTTCACTGGTTGTGTGGCCAATGTGCAGCCTCTTCCTTTAGTTTACCTTTAACTCACAGACTGTACAAAGGTATCACTCCCAGGCCAGCACAGGTTCATTTTTAACCCACACTGGGAGGTCAGCCAGCAGCTTAGAGATGTTCATTATCGTGCTTGAAATCTACCTTCCGGGAGGGAGTGATGGATCAGCAGTTCTTGCAGAGATTCAGAATCTGATTCCAGAACCCATATTGGGTGGCTTATAATGGCCACTAATTCCAGATTCAGGGGATCCAACACCTCTGGTCTCCATGGGAACCAGCACTCACAGCATATACCCACACACGCAAGACA
Organism: Peromyscus maniculatus bairdii; assembly: GCF_049852395.1. NCBI lineage: Eukaryota > Metazoa > Chordata > Mammalia > Rodentia > Cricetidae > Peromyscus > Peromyscus maniculatus. The sequence continues at coordinate 15,455,818 of NC_134867.1, forward strand.
AGATTTTCTAAAATAAGAGAAGTAAATCCTTTTTGTAAACTGCCTTATTTGTAATTTCCTAACTTCCTCTGTGCCTCTTAAGGCCCAACAGTGAAGAGGGCCTTCTGAGGCTCCTGGGGCAAATAAAATACTCTCAAATGTCCATCATCCCTTGATAATTAAGAGTAGGTCACTGCAGTGGGGGATAAACACTGAGGACTGCTGGATCCAAAGGTCTCAGCAGCTGATGCTGGTGGTCTGACAGCAGCAGCTGGTATCTGTGCTGTAGAAGAAACAAACTATGATGTTACACACACACACACACACACACACACACACACACACACACACACACACCATAATCGACTAATAAGACTATGGTGACCAGAAACCAAGAAAAGATAGGAACTAAGTAAGGAGGGAACTCTGTTTCTTTTTCTTTCCTTTTCCTTTTCTGGTGCTGGTGATAAACTCAGGGCCTTGCACCACTGAGCCGTATCAACAACTCCAAATATTTTCTTTTTGGTGAGGAGGAAGAGGGGGTACATGTGCCTGTACGTGCGCCTGTACATGTGTATGAGTGTGCATGAGGAAGTCAGAACCCTCTTTGGTGTGGTTCCTTAGAAGCTGCCTGTCTTTTGTGTTGCATTTTTTTAAATTTTTGTCTGTTTTTTTGAGAGCCACTGGGTCCAGTCAGGCTAGGCTAGCAGGCCTGCATGGTCTAGGGATCATCGTGTCTCTACAGTCAGCATGGGGGTTCCACTCTTGTGAAACCACTCCGAGCTTTTTGCATGGCTGCTGGAGATCAGATTCAAGGCTCACATCTGCACAGCACTCACGGAGCTCTCTTTCCAGACACCCGGGTTAAAACTCTTGACAGTCAACCAGATGAAGTCAGGACCAGATCCCAGGCTAAGATCATGGAACCAGGTAGCCTGAGGACAAACCTCACGAATGTCAGTCTCTATCATTCCTGAGGTGTTGATGTAGCACTGCCCCCAACTTTGCTACCAGCAAGACCCCACCTTGCTGTGCTAAGAGGTATTCTAAAGCCAGCTGATGTCTGATGCAACACTGGTTGGTACTTCAAGGAAGGCAGTTCAGGCTTTTAGGTAGGAGCCAAGGCAGCTGTGTTTTGTTTTGTCTTGTTTTCTTGAGACAGTTTCATGTAGCACAGGCTGGCTGTGAACTCACTATGTAGTTGAAAATGACCTCTCCAGTACTACCTCCCTAGTACCGGGATTATAGGTGTGTGCCGCCATGTTTGGCCTTGGCCATGTTGTAGAGGTTTGTTTGTTTATTCTGGTAGGGAATATCTTCACAATAGGTAAGTCCATCCTAGAGTGATACCAGACCCAACAGATTCAGTCCCTTGCTTATTATGGATGTGAGTGATGTTGTGAATAGATACTCCTGGTAGAATTATATATACCAAGTGAGAGGCTCTTTGGTGAGTTTCTGTGGTGGTTTGAATAGATATGGCCCCCATAGTGTTTGAATGCTGGGCCCATAGGGAGGGGCTCTATTAGGAGTTATGGCCTTGTTACAGGAGGTGTGGCCTTGGAGGAAGTGTGCCACTGTGGAGGCGGGCTTTAAGGTCTCCTATGCTCAAGCTACACCCAGTGGGATACACAGTTTCTGCTTCTGTTGCCTGCAGATCAAGATGTATAACTCATATTCTTCTCCAGCACCGTGTCTGCCTGCATCCTGCCAGTTTTTCCCTGCTACAACAATAACAGACTAAACCTCTGAAACTGCAAGCCAGCCCCAATTTAATCTTTTCCTTTATAAGAGTCACCATAGTCATGATGCCTCTTCACAGCAATAGAGACCCTAACTAAGATGGTTTCTATGCACTGAAGATTGGAATGTGTGAAAAACAGGATGTGTAGTAGAGGAGAACTGTGCCCATGGACAAGATCATATCCTTTGGGAGAATACAGTACTAATGGCTCCCTAGAAGTGCCTAGAGAGTGACCGTTGAGTTCAGGGAAGAGACAGTGTGTGAAGCTAACATGCCTCCCTCAATTTCAGGGAACTTTCCAGCCTGACCAGGTATAGATAGACTGTGTGGTAGACAATGTCCTCCCGTGACTGTGAACCAGCACAAACCCTTCCTTTGGTTGGGTATTTTGTTACAATAATGAGAAGTAGCCAATACACCAGGAGTCCTGAAAGAGAGAGGGGGGACTAGGAGTGATAGAACTGATCATGTCACTGATTTGATTATGGTGGCTGGCCAGTAAGTCTGGGGATCCTCTTGTCTCTGCCTCTCCAGCACTGCATTACAAGCTGGTGCTTCCATACCCGGCTTTTTATATGGGTGCCTGGGTTGAATTGATTCTCCTGACTCTCTACCTTCCAAGGACTGGATCCATTTTTGGAAGGACTAATGCGACTGGAAATTTGGACTTTTAAATTTTGTTACTTGTTTGAGAGGAGAGAGAGGGTTGGGGGGGGGAGATACTCACTGGTTTGCATGTGCATGTCCCGTTGCACATATGTGGAGGCCAGGTGACAACTTTTTTGGGAGTTAGTTCTTGTAAACGGGCATTTCCCATCCTGACCTTCTGGTCCCAAATAACCACTCAGAGGCTTATATTGTGTGTAAATGCTTGGCCGATTGCTCAGGCTTAATACTAACTAGCTCTCACATTTAAATTAACTCCCTTCCATTAATCTACATTCTGCCACATGGCTCGTGGCTTGTTACCTCATTTTCTACAGGTCCTCCTTGCCCGGTGGCTGGCTGGCATCTCTCTGACTCTGCCCTTCTTGCCCCTAGCATTTTCAGTTTGGCTTTCCTGCCTAGCCTTATTCTGCCTTGCTATAGGCCAACCAGCTCCTTTTATTAACCAAAGAGTGTAATTCATATTCACAGCATACAGAAGGATTATCCCACAGCAAGTTCTCTCCTTCCCTATAGTCCTTATACTGAGACACTGTCTCTTGTTTCTGCCCTGTGCTGCATACAAGGCTAGCCAGTTCTCCTGTCTGCCTCCCATCTCTCCACAGGAGTGCTGGGATTATAGATGTTCACCACCACATTGTTTTCCCAAGAGTTCCAGGGATCAAACTCAAGGCATTAGGCTTGTGCAAAGAGCATTTTTTTTTTATGGAAATGTCTCCCTGGCCTGGAGTCTGGACTTTTTATGGCAGCAGGTTAAGCTGTCACAGGCATGGCCAGAGGCTTCAGGAATGTCTCCGCTTTCCCCTCTAACACTGTATCCACTGGTATCCTGAGGAGAACATGTAATAGCTGAAATAGTGCTCAGAGTTGCTTTATAAACCTAGTCTAGCTCTTTGCTCAGTGTTATTATTACTAATTGCTCCACCCTAGTCATACTTTCCTGCTGAGTGTTTCTGATCATGCAGGTGGCCCTAAACCAATCATTTTCCTTTTTACCATTCTTGTCAGTGAGGGTACTTGGGGGTGACTCTTAGGGACCTGCAAGGAGTTCCTTTACTTACTTTATTTAGTCTTTTTTTTCTACCAGTTGTACCACCTTCAGGGTCAGGTGGGTCAGGGTCTTGCCCCTCTTGGAAGCACAGAGGACAGCTCCCCTTGAGACTGTTCTCTGAGGTCTGTACAGCATCCCTGATTCAGAGGATTGGTGGCTTTATGAAGTTTTGGAGGCCTTTTAGGGGCATGCCATTTTCCCTTGGGGATGGGCTCACCCTGGTGGGTGGGGGGACAATGTTGACTGCTTCCTTAGAGCCTTACTCTCTTGTCTTTGCCCCAAGTCTGGTTGTTGAATACCTGAGTCAGCGTCAGCAGTCCCGAAGAAGAGCCAGTGGCTTTGGTTTTTACTTTTGAACATCAAGGTAAAGCTTGGACCTATGGCACCTTTCGCTTTTAGATATACCTACAGTTCTGGGCACGTATATGGCACTAAATATGCCGTGACCACCTAAAGTAAGATATTTTTCTAACTAGAGTTCTAGAGTGAGCATTTGCAAGCCTTCATGGGCCGGGGAGATGGCTCAGCAGTTAAGAGGCCTTGCTACTCTTGCAGAGGACCTGAGTTCCGTTCCCAGCACCTACCAGGCAGCTCACACCTGTGAGTAACTTCAGCTCCAGGGGACCAGTGTCCTCTTCTGACATACACAGGCATTCAGGTATACCTGGCATACACATAATTAAAAATAAAAGGAAATCTTTTAAAAATAACAAAAAACCCTGGCCAGGTGTGGTAGCACATGCCTTTGATTCTAGCACTCAGGAAGCAGAGGCAGGTGGATTTTGTGACTTCAGGGCTATCCTGGTCTACATAAGGGAGTTCCAGGCTACCCGTGGCTACATAGTGAGACCCAGCCTCAATAAACAAACAAATAAATAAATAATAAAAGAAACAAGCAAGCAGATACTTAGAGCAGATTAATCTATTAAGAAAATCTTTTACATTCTTTTTTTGGAGGGGCAGGGGGTTTCAAGACAGGGTTTCTCTGTGTAGCCTTGGCTGCCCTGGAACTCTCTCTGTTCGAACCAGGCTGGCCTTGAACTTATAGATACCCACCTGCCTCTGCCTCCTGAGTGCTAGGATCAAAGGCATGCACCACCACTGCCCAGCTTAAACAGAATTAGATTTCAGATTATATTAAAACACTGAGTTTTGACTTTATGTGAAAATTAATACATTTAATTACTGCAAACTTAATCATAACTCTAGCACCTTTCTTAAACTACAGCTATCACAGCCTTTCTGTTCCTTCTGTTTTTGGCCTTCTCTGTGTTTCCATTTTGCAGTAATCCTTTACTTTGGAATAAATTCTTATTTGATGATAGGAAAAGCATTTCATTTTTTTTATTATTGTTTTTTAACCAAAAATATTTTTTCCACTTAATAGTTCCTTCTGCTTTCATTTTCTTAAAAAAAAAATCCTAATCATGAAAACACCCCAGAAAGCTGAATGTGAAGCAAATGGGGAGGGGGCCTGCTGATTCTTTCCACATGCTCACCTGTTTTTAGGGCCACTTCTGTGGCCACAGCAGCAGACGCTCTGGCCTATGTAGGGCTAGGAGGACGGGGACTTTTTGACATCCCCGAGGCTGTTTGGACTTTTTCACTCAACGCAGTGTTTCTCCACCTTCTTAATGTTGCGACCCTTTAACACAGTTCCTCAGGTTGTGGTGACCTCCAACCAGAGAATTATTTTGTTGCTACTTCATAACTGTAATTTTGCTAATGTTATGTACTGTAATGCAAATATCTGATATGTGACCCCGGGGCGGGGGGGGGGGGGGGGGATCTGGGGGGGTCACAACCCACAAGTTGAGAACCACTGACTTGGAACCTTTAAAAGCCTGGATGTAGGATACCTCCGACCATTTTCTTTATTCATCATTTTTTTTGTTTTTGTTTGTTTGTTTGTTTTATTAATTTAATATGTATACAATGTACTGCCTGCATGTATGCCTGCCCGCCAGAACAGGGCACCAGATCTCATTACAGATGGTTGTGAGCCACCATGTGGTTGCTGGGAATTGAACTCAGGACCTCTGGAAAAGCAGTCGGTGTTATTAACCCTTCAGCCATCTCTCCAACCCGTTTGTTTGTTTTTTTGAGACAAGGTTTCTCTGGGTAGCTTTGCGCCTTTCCTGGATCACACTCTGTAGCCCAGGCTGGCCTCATCTTTTATTAAAAGAGATCTAGCTGGAGAATGGAGTAAAGGCTGCTGCTGTTGCCTTGTCTCTTTAACATCTAACACACACACACACACACACACACACACACACACACACACACACACACCTGAATGGAATTTTCCATTCCCTGGAGAAGAGAGTGGGATTAAGTTTATCTCAGTGGTTGGAGGTCTGCCTAGATCTTCTGGGCTTTACTGCTCCAAGTTCTATGCTGAAATTCCATGGAGGCTTGAATTGAAATGACCCCGTGGTCTGGTAATCCATGGAGTGAACCCCCCTACCCCAGAGTGGCCTATGTAAACTGAAGTTCTCAGAAAAACAATGAAAAGCCACACCCAGGTATGGTGCAAGGCTGTTTTGTTGGAAAGATTGTGGACACTGGAATGTTGCAGCCTCAGAGATCCTTAGGCCGTTCATTAGCCCCCCTTTTGTCAGAGCATCTTATGACATCTACAGAAAAGTAACTAAAAACCCCATGTTTGGCTAGCAAGACATTGAGAAGCTGCCACAGCCTGGGTCCATGGGGACTCAGGCACAGTTCATGATGGCAGCGGACCTCAGCAGCATCCATGTGATGCTGATTTTGCAAGCATACAGAATGAAAGGGTTATGGGGTATCTGGGCTTCCACCGACATTTCAAAGGAAAGCCCAGGAGGTCAGGGCATGTGCGAAAGGATCAGAATGCTCGCAGGTCGTCTCTTACAGGGCAATGACATGAAGCTGTAGGACAGCGAAGCCATCAAAGACTCCACAGCAACGTAGACTGCCAAGACTAGGTCCTGCATACCAAGCTATAGGCAGCGAATAGTTCCGGCCAAAGGGAGTGACCACATGTCCTACAAAGAGCTAATCCAGAATACGGGGGCCACAGCTCGCCCTAGTGTACTTCATGGGCTGTGCACAGGCTAAAGGATTTAGTGTCTTCCCTCGTGGGTTTTTCTGTGGTCTGATTATTTGTATTCTCCTGTTGGGGGGATGTGAATGGGACGCCCTGCCATTGTAGTTTGGAAGTATGTAACATTCTTTCGATTTTCTTAAAGACAGGGTCTCACTGTACTTCAGGCTGGCCTGAAACTCAGGCCACCAGGAGCTACCATGCCTGTCTCTTTCAATCTTTAGAAAAGCTCACAGCTACAAGTTTGCCTGGAGTCTCTGAGACCGGGGGTGGACTTTCAAGCCAACACTTCAGATGTTCCAGACTTCTGAAGCATGACAGAGCATTTTGCACCAGATTCTATTTTACTGGATGGAATAGTAGACAGATCATTATTTTCTATATCTATATAAGAAAACACTGTCAAGTAACTTTGTCCCAGTGTTAAATGATCATTTATTGTAAGGTATATCCTGTTTTCAGAGGTGTTAAAAGTATGGAGGATGTACCTTATGATGGATTCAACTCTGCGCTGAAAACAGTATTTTTCATAAGAGTATTGAGCACTGAGTACATTAAATGGCAAATGTAATCAGTATCACATTCTTAATTAAGCTTTCGATCATCTTTGTTCACTCAGTATTTGCAATGATGAGTGAGCAGAGCTCACATTTATTTCTGGGCAGCATCTTGCAAAAACTTCATGATGCATAGATTTTCAATTTAGGAATCATCTCATCTTCAGTTTTAGAAATTCAGGGTCTGGAGATGACATTGAGGCCTATGCTGAGTGCCTCAGGGAAGACCTGAAAGTTAGATTCATGTCGAGAAGCCACACGTAATTTAAACCTTGCTTTGTGTTTCCTGTGTAGAAATAAAAAACTGAAACCAGACATTGTCACCGGCACACTGCGACCCAGCCCTATAGCGGTATGGAAGCATCTGACCCTTACAAGAAAGCTTTCACAAAAACACCCCCAGAACACTTGACAGAATGTGGGTGGGTGATCATTGCTGAGCAAATCCATATGATCTGTTGGAATGTCCCACAGCTTCCCAACCCCAACTGCCTTCTTTATATGCTCTGAAAGGTGGAGACTGTTAGGATCCTCACTCTGGCACATGCACAGCTTGGGGTCTTGCATCTTATGTCATTAATGGGCACTGGTGACTACGTACTCACCTTAAAAAGCCGGACGCAGACCCCCTCCCTCTCTCTCTCTCTGCTCTCTCTCTGGTCCCACCGTCTTCCTTTCTCTCCAGGCCTGGCTCTCCTCCCTTCTATCCCCTAATTCTTTCTAATAAAGCTCTTTGTAACTCTGGTAGTCGTGGCCACAGCCCGTGTCTTTTCCATCGGTAACCAGCACTGCCACCAGCACCATTTATCATAACCATCAGAGACCATAAACATTACCTACTTATTCGTCTGCTAGAACAAGTCTCCTAACAAGATCCTAAAATATGAGACCACTTGGTAGCTTATGGATGACTGAGAATCACAGGACATTTCTAAAATCGTCTAGTGTTCTCTAAAGTAGACCGGGAAATCTTGAATGCTAAGTAGGTATTGAAAAAATCTTCACTCTCTAGTTGATTGAACTCTTTATTCAGTGAAGTCATTAAGCGACTCATTCTCTCTAAGTATATGTCCCCTTTGTCCAGGAGTGCCTCGGGGGATTGTGGAGGACTCAGTAGAGGGGCACTTGTGTGGGTTCTGGCAGAACATCTCTAGATGACCCTGTTACAGATGGCCTCATTGGGTCACTCATTCCAACCACTTCAAAATCCATTTCATTCCAGTTTTTTAGTTGTTGTATCTTCCTGTTCAGTCTGTTGCTCATAGCCTAGAACTAATGGACAGGGCTTTCTGGTCCTCGCCTTTTCTTTTCCCTTTGCGCTGGCGTTCCAGGGGTAAGGTGGCTAATTTATACATCACAGGAAATAAAACAGCAGTGAATATGGCTGACCCCAGACATGTATAAAGAACGATGGGAAGTTCTGGGTAGTGTCCTTGAAGAATTCCGATTACTGCAGGAATCGCCATATCTCCCAGAGCGGCACCAATTACAAAGAATGCCGTGGATTTTCCACTTAGGCTGGTGTACTGCTCGATCCAGGAAACGCCACTGGGAAACGTGACTGCCATGGAGGCCCCATACACAGACGTTGCGATCCAGAGACAAAGAGGGCTCTTGTGAAAAAGCACCAGAAAGAAAGTTGAGACAAGACTGCCAATGTTACTCAACACGATCATGGTTCCAGGCTGTAAGAGTGTCGCAAAGACGATGCCCAGGCCCCTGCAGGCTGCAAAGGTCCCCCAGAAGACAGAGTTCAAGCCGGCTGCTTCACTTTCTTCCATGCCAACATGGGTGGTGGCGAAGGAGAAAACGTAAGAGCCAAAAGTTATCTCAGCTCCAACATAGAAGAAAAAGAAGAAGAAGAGGAGACAGAGCAGGGTCTTGTGATATTTAGCTCTTCGACCTCCCTCAGCGGATGCTGTGGATTTTTTCTGCCTTGAGCGTTTCTTACAAAACAGACCAAACAGGAAGACAGAGACTACTAAAATGTAGGTGCCGATGGAGGCGTATGCCCACAGCAGGTTCATGTCCTCAGGCACCGCAAACAGAGAGTCTGAGATGGCTCCAGAGGATTGGTTCAGCATCAGAGGGACAAAGTCTGTCTCTGTGTGGTTCTGAGCGGATGCTGTTGTCCCCCAGGCCAGTTTAGCCAGCAGGGGAGCCAGGAAGGCACCCAAGGCAAAATTAAAGTGCAAGGCCTGCATGTGTGGAGCTCCTTTGTCTCCCCAAAGAGCCAAGATGAGGACGTTTGCACCTGCCAATGAAACATGGGGAATGGTCAAAGTTAAACTGTCACTTCGTGTAGGGAAAACCAAATAGGCATTTACCACAATAAAGAGGTTGAGCCTGTGTCAAGAGGCAGAGAATCTGCGACATTAAACCTGACATTGGCCCCAAGTGATTCTGATCAGGGAACTGACCCATGAACACCAGAAAACTATGTGTTGTAATATCCCAGCCTCATACATGGGATGCTACAAGCCGGTGAGGCACCACCTCCCTGGAGCTAGGTACACTAGCAAAGGGCTGTTATAAACAGTGCTGACACCACATGGGGGAGTAAGACTGTAGACCTATTCATTGCAAGTGTTTGAAATATATGTGTTCACCAGGCACAATTTTATCATCAGATAGAGGCCAAATGACAAAGCTTTCTGTCAACCACTTGAAAATTGTGGGGAACATAATAAATACAAAACATTCCGTCAGGAACCCAAGTGCTATAGACTTAGATGTTTCAGTTACAGGAAACAGGTACATCTTTCAGAATCCACACAACACTGTCTGAACACTGGCAAGGGGAAAGCCATAAGCATCCATCCTTTGGCTATTTTATTTCAACCAGTTACTTTGAAATAAGCGTATAATTCTTTGTAACTTTGCAACCAAATGAAACCTGAGTTATAAAATATTACATGATGTATCAGATAACATTAGACCATCAAGGGATGTTCCAGCCAGGGAAGCAGATCAGTGCCCTTGCTCGCTTTCATCAGAGAATCTTCCTGCAGGAGGTGGGAGAAAAACACAGAGATCCACAGCCAGTGACCACACATACACACACACACACACACACACACACAGAGAGAGAGAGAGAGAGAGAGAGAAAGAGAGAGAGAGAGAGAGAGAGAGAGAGAGAGAGAGAGAGAGAGAGAGAGGCAGGCAGAGGCAGAGACAGACAGACAGACTGACCGACCTTGGAACACTTAGCTCTAAATGATGTCTCCATCAAATCCCTCCCCTCAGAGCTCAGAAATCTAGCTGAAGAGGAGGCAGAAAGAGTGTAAAAGCCTGAGGGGACAGAGGACACCAAGAAAACAAGGCCCTCTAAATCAACATGAGCAAAGCACATATGAACTCAGAGACTGAGGCAGCATGCACAGGGCCTGCACAGGTCTGCACCAGGTCCTTTTCATATGTATTATGGCTTCCAGTTTAGTGTGGTTATGGGATTCTTGAGTGTGTGAATGAGTGGGTCTGTTTCTTGTGCCTTCTCTTGGGCTCTTTTCCCTCTGTTGGTTTGTTTTGTCAAATTCTGATATGCAGGTTTTTCTCCTAATGTATATTATATTATATTATATTATATTATATTATATTATATTATATTATATTATATTATATTATATTATATTATATTATATTATATTATATTATATTATATTATATTATATTATAATATTATATTATATTATATCATGTTTTACTATTATCCCTGTTCTTCTCTAATGAGAGACAGAAAGGGAGTGGATCTAGATGAGAGAGGTGTTAGGGAGGAACTGGGAGGAGGAGAGAGGGAAAACTGTAATCAGGATGTATTAAGTGAGGAAAAAAATCTATTTTCAATAAAAGTAAAAGGAAAGAATATCAAGGGAGAGAGAGCTAGACAGCAGGAATTGAAGGAAAGTCCATGTCATGTGTGGTATTTTGTACATTTTCAAATAGATATTGACAAATGAAAAGCTGTACCTTTGGAGATTTAGAACTTCTGAAACAAATTAACAGGAAAGAAGGAAAGCAGCACAGAGTTTCTCTTAGCTCAGAAAACAGGGTGTATTTAACTGTATGTCTTCGTCTGTGCTTTCTTAGCCAGATGACGCTTGTTCCAAACCATCTACTCCTCCTGCTTTACAACGATAAAATGTAACCCCCTAATGCACGCCCATTTCACCCAAACTGCAACCACAGAAGGGCCTTTCCCAGGGCTGCTCCTGCAAATCAGTCTCTCACAGAACAAAGCATTACGTCCAATTGCATAGTTGGCTGTTCAAAATCACTGCATAATCAGCACCAAGTGCAGCTGCTACAAGGGCGTTCTGAGTGACCCCATGACCAAGTCAGCACATCTGTGTCATTACAAAAGTATGCACGGGACAGTTGATATCATCTGCTGTACTTCTCTAGTAGGGTTCCCACCCCTACACACCACACTGCAGGCTTCACGCACCTGTATCCACAACGCCCACGGAAGCCCCAAAGACAGACATGGTGATGATCAGTATGAGTGCCGTCTTGCAGAACGGGATGAGATAAAGGCCCGCCGCTGTTGCAACCATTGACAGCCCTGGGAGGAAAGGTAAGAAATTCGGCTGTGGGAGCTGGGAACACAGCTCAGTAGTAAAATGCATGCTTGTCTAGTGGGCATGAGCCCCTGGGTTTGATCCCCACTGCAGAAATAAACTCTAATATTAAAAAATGAAAATGAGCTATAAAAAAACTGTATCCCAGCCGGGCGGTGGTGGCGCACACCTTTAATCCCAGCACTCGGGAGGCAGAGCCAGGAGGATCTCTGTGAGTTCGAGGCTAGCCTGGACTACCAAGTGAGTTCCAGGAAAGGAGCAAAGCTACACAGAGAAACCCTGTCTCAAAAAACAAAAAACAAAAAAAAAAAAAAAAAAAAAACAAACAAAAAAAAAACTGTATCCCTCAGGATCACCAAACCTCTAAGAATACGAAAATAAGAATGAATTAACACTAAGAGTAGCAGTTTCTACAGTGGCCACGCAAAATCATGTAAATTCTATAAGGCTTTTGTAACTTATGACCTAAGCAGGTTTATAGTACTATTAATAATCACAATAAATTATACAGCAACACAAAGTTTTATAGCAAAGGAGACAGGCCAGAAATCATTTACTTACTGTCGCCCATTTAAGAAACTAGAGAATTTTTAGATGTGGACTAACAATGCTTTCAGTAAAGAAGAGCAAGTTTTTCATTCATCAGCAATAACTTATTTTCCTTGCTTTGTATCTTATAATTCATCTGAATTTCTCTTAATTGTGTCAATTTATTAGAAATATTATGCTAAGAGCTTTGCCGTCTTTTCAGGGGATGGAAAGGACAGTCCGGATTCCTCAGTGACACACAAAAGCATAGTCTACATCATTTCACTCACAGTCCCCTGCCCTCCATGTTCAATCGGAATCCACAGAGCCTGGCTGGGTTCCAGGAGTCATTCTGACCCCTGTGACTCAGAAGCTCTGCCCCTCCCCCAGATAAACAGAGCTTCATGGTCAGCCAGTGTGTGGGTCTGGAGCAGAACCTACGTTACGGTAAAGGTCAGCACTGCTCAGGGCTCCATGGTCAGCCAGTGTGTGGGTCTGGAGCAGAGCCTACGTTACGGTAAAGGTCCGCACTGCTCAGGGCTGCCGATCAAGTTCCCAGAGGATCAGCACAGACTCCGTCCAGCTGCCAAGGTTAGGGCAGGAGCCTAGAAGCCCAGCAGCCAGAAAAGACACCCGAGCTCGGGCCACTTGTGTTGTCAAGCATCTGCAGGCTGTGCTTTGCACTCAGAGAGCCACCGTGCAGAGTCAGGACAGGCACAGAACAGCAAAGGAGGGTTTTTTTTTTTTTTGGTTTTTCCGAGACAGGGTTTCTCTTGTGTAGCTTTGCGCCTTTCCTGGATCTCACTTGGTAGCCCAGGCTGGCCTCGAACTCACAGAGATCCGCCTGCCTCTGCCTCCCGAGTGCTGGGATTAAAGGCGTGCGCCACCACCGCCCGGCTGCAAAGGAGGGGTTTACTCACCCAAAAGAAAGAACTGATTCATGTGGTCAAAGAGAATCCCGCCAATCGTGGTACCGCACAAGAACCCAGAGGCACGACCCACAAATATCAGAGACAGGCTGCTGATATTTCTGTTCACGTTTGCTGCCAGGTCTTGAAATGTGGGTCCCAGGATAGCAACACTCATTCCCTAGAATTGAAAAAGACAAAAGCTTTTGATATACAATAATTAAAGTCATGTCTAAAAAGAGTGGTAACAGATTGTTCAACCATAAAAAGAGGGGGTGATGTAAGACAGTGGGTTACTTTTAAGTAATGTTGGATTTTCCTTTCTAGTTATTATATAGTCCGCACATTTTTTTTCTGAGTATTTATTTCCAAACTAGGAAAAGGTAAAAACAATGGGATGTAGTATATAAAAATATTTTGCCAGGTAGCAGTGGCACACACCTTTAATCCCAGCACTTGGGAGGCAGAGGCTGTCAGATCTCTGTGTTTGAGGCCAACCTGGGCTACAGAGAGTTCTAGGATAGCCAGGGCAACACAAAGAGGCACTGTCTCTTAAAAATATAAAATATTTTTGAAGGAAAATCACTACACATGATTGTAGTGTGTGTGTGTGTGTGTGTGTGTGTGTTTAAAAAACAGTTTTGCTTGGTAAGATGCACGGGGGCTTTTGCTAAGGAAGCCACACACCTGAGGTCAGGCTGTGGAAATGCGTTCACTGTGAGCTAATCATCTCAGTTTTCCATGAGATAGTTCTGACACAGTCACCAATTTTTACTGGATGGTTTGACGTTAGGTAGTATGTTTTTCTAAACAATTTCCATAGTTATACAGCATGCCACAGTAGGTGTTTACACACATATTCTATATACGCAGCTGTTTGTTATTCAAGTGTTATAATTTACATTGCTCATGTGTCGGTTCTGCCCATTTTGAACAGTCTTCCTGACTCTCCCATCGGATGCCAGGGTTGGCTGAGCCCTCTGCAGCCGACTCCATGCTGTGGGGCCACCTGCATGTCCCCTTCTTCATCATCCAAGTCACTGTCAGCATCTAAATCCTCCTCACGGCCTCCCTTCCCTCTGAGGGTCTTCTATGGATAGACCATGACTTTAGGAATTTCTGAAGTTTCTGGTTCTTTATTAAACACAAAGACAATAGCTTCTGTCTTTCCACATTTAGCACACTTCACGATCACAGGCACATGCTTCACACATTATGTGTTAAAGTCCTTCACTGTCTTTGGTACACATTTGACACACTTCTTAGGCTTCGACAGTGGTTTGTATTTTCTGTATTTTACGCACATTAGGAACTTCTTTGCAGCGCTGACATGCTCCATCATGAAGGTTTGCTTAGTTTTCTTTGATCAAACTAGTCATTTTTTGAAGGTGAATGTATTCTGGTGCTTCTGAGACCCGGACTGAGCCTCGGTGCCTTCCTGGGAACTCACCACTAAATCACAAGGACCTCAAGTCACTGCAGCCTTTACTTTACAGCCAAGGGGAAGGTTCCTGCCCCAGGTTGAGACTATCAACCAGGTTGAGTAGATTTTGCATAGTTTCAGATGTACTTTGTGCAGTTGTTAAGAATTAAACTGAACAAGATAGTTCCTCACCCTGGCCTTGTGGCACAGGTTTATAAACCTTGCACCTCAGAAGCCTGAAACAAGAGAGTAGAGAATTCAGGACCTGCCTGGGCTAGCCTGAGCTCAGGGTTAGCCTGAGTAATCCAGTGAGACACTGCCTCCAGATTTAAAACAACAGGGGTCAGTGGGTAGAGAGCTTGCCGCACCAGCAGGAGGCCTGAGTTAGATCTCCAGATTCACATTTTAAAAAGCTGGGCAGATGACACGCGCTTGTAATCTCAGAGCAGGAAATCAGAGACACACAGCTCCCTGGGCTCGCTGGCCAGCCAACCTCATTGATTTCTATGTCAGGTGAGAGACCTTGTCTCAAAATATGAGGTGGACAGCACCTGAGAGCAAAGATTAAAAACTAATTAATTCACGAGGAGGCTGGCAGATGGCTCAGAGGTTAAGAGCATTTACTGCCCTCGCAAAGGCCCCAGTTTGGTTCCCAGCACCCACACTGGGCAGCCCACAGTGACCTAAAACTCCAGCTCTGGAGGAATCTTACACCTCCAGCTTCCTCGGGCACCTGCACTCATGTGCACAGACCCACATGAGCACACACATAGACATAATTAAAAAGAACTTAAAATTAGATTTTAATTAATGCATGAAATGAAAACTACTAAAAACAAGACACATACAAGAGATAATATGCAGCTTAGTAAGGGTCACCTCAGGACATAGTGATACGTTTTTAAGGGAAAAATGGGGCAATTTTTGCATGAAAGTATATGATCAGTTAATAAATAAGATGAGGAAATAGGGCAAAAACTGAACAGGTAAGAACACTGTAGAAGGTTGTGGACATGTGACCATATTTGTTGAGATTAGAAAGGAACTACTTGCCATGCGGTGGTAGCACACACCTTTAATCCCAGCACTTGAGAGGCAGAGGCAGGTGGATCTCTGTGAGTTCAAGGCCAGCCTGGTCTACAGAGTGAGTTCCAGAAAAGGCGCAAAGCTACACAGAGAAACCCTGTCTCGAAAAACCAATTAAAAAAAAAAAAAAAAAAAAAAAAGGAACAACTTACAAATTTTTCTAAAAATTGGGCATTAGTATATAAAGTACACTGCAAAACTACAATTTCCTTCTTGTAAAAAACTAAATAAGGTTTTCCTATCATGCTGGCTGACTCTTTCTTTTTCTTTTTAATATGAGTACATTAGTTCTATGCACTACAGCCTCCTTCCATCAGCATGGCAGGGTCTTAATAAGATATTGTGGAGGATTTTACTTTAAACTTGAGGTATTTTGCCTAGAAAACAGGGACTCTCGTTATCCCAATGGATCCTTGGCATGTCTCGAAAAGATAATTCTCTTAACAAAATTAGAGAAAGTAAATTAATTGGGCTAATTTGTTATATTAATTACATGGGATATGCTGCTAAAAATTAAGTAATGCTATAATTTTCAGTTATTTTTGTAGGGGTGTGTTATTGTTAATGTGTCTCAGAAATTATGTAATATTCATAAAAATACCAGTGCTAGTAGAACATCAATCCTAATTGTTATGTGTAAGTATCACATTCAAGAGTCAGGCAGAGTGGCCCTGCCTGGAGTCCTAGCTAATCAGGAGGTGTTATATACAAGAGTCAGGCAGAGTGGCCCTGCCTGGAGTCCTAGCTAATCAGGAGGTGTTATATACAAGAATAAGGCAGAGTGGCCCTGCCTGGAGTCCTAGCTAATCAGGAGGCTGGCAGGAGGGTTAATGTAGAGCATGAGTTTTGGTCAACATGGGCAACACAACAAGATCCACCCCACAGAAGTTGTAGGTCATCAACATAAGCAACTTTTCTTGCCGAGTGCATCACTATTTCATGGTCTCTGACCATGGCCACTTTTAGTCTTGTCACTTACAGTTCATTGTTTGAGGGGTCTTTACCAAGCCACTCTCAGTGTGGCATTCAAGGGCATTCATGGCAGAGACTCCGACAAGAACAGGATTCTGTAACTTTAAGATCGTTCCATTAGGCTGGGTAGGAATTCTCAGACTTCTAATGAAGAAACCAGTGGCTCATAAACATCAAGCTGATGTTTAACCCAGCAGCAAACACAATAAGAATTAAGTACCAAGGAAATGACTTGCAGATTTTCATGCTAAGTAGCCAGTGGTGAAATTATTAAGCTATGTGGTTTGAATGAGCTCCACAAGATTGATCCAAGTTTAATGATCTTCCATAATCTATTTAATGAACAATTCTAGGCACCTGAAGTGGGAGAGCAAAACTGGTGTTTAAGGGGTGGAAATCCATGGCCAGTCGTGCGCTTGGCATGTCTGCCTGGTGCTCGCTGTCTTTAAAGCTTGCAACAGCGAAAGCTCTGATCTCTAAGACTCACCGTGCAGAGCTGAAATGACCCAGAACATAACCAAGCATCCGTGGATGGATATGAAAGGAGGCTCCTAACCAATGTTTGGTTTGTCAAACCCTTAAGTTTGGTTGACACAATAAAAGCTTTAAGTGATATGTTACCAGAAGCTGCATGCTTTAAACCCTCGTGGGTGGATTCCTTCACCTGATGCCCGCAGAGGTTATTTCCAGTATGAGCCTTTTCCATACAGAAAGGCTGGAGCTATGTAGCTGTGGTAATTAGGGAATTTAATTTTCATAACCTGGGTGTGATGATACAGGCCTGGAATCTTAGCATCTGGGAGGAGGAGGTAGGAGGACCAAAAACTGAATGTCATTGTTGGCTACACAGTGGGTGTGAGGCCAGCCTGGGCTACATGGCAGCCTGCCCCAGAAGAAAAGGATGCTTTCCCGTGGAGCACTCACAGAGAGCTCTCCAGCAACAGCAGTGCTTGTTTCTCTGCACAGTGGCATTCGGGCACACGCGTGAACCAGCTGGAGGGTGCAGCCCCCCCCCCCGGGTGTTACCAACTGATGGTAACTGCACCCACTCCCACTGGAGAGCATAGACTAAACTCTGTGAGTAGTCACTTCAAGGGTGTTTCCTGGGACTGGAAAGATTCAGTGGGTAAGTGCTTGCTGCCCTCGCAGAGGACCCAGGTTCAGTTCCCAGCACCCACACGAGATGGCTCATTATCTCCCGTTACTCAGTTCCAGGAGAGCTGACACCCTCTTCTGGACTCCAGGGACACCTGCACACACATGGTATACATCAATGCATACAGGCATACCCATACAACATGAGTGATACCTTTTTAAAAAGGGCTGCACCCTTACTGATAGAAACTCACATATCTTTCACTCTCATAAACTATAACACTACTCAGTAGTCATGGCTTTAAGGGATTCCACCAAAGTATATTTTCTAGGATGAAAAAAAGCCCATTACACCCACTAACTGATGCTAGCCAGGATCCATGATCTAGAGTCTGGAGAATGGGGCTTTTAGAAACACCATAAACTTACGACCCTTCACTCTTGGAAGAGGCCATTCCAGGTTTTTTTTTTTGTTTTGTTTTGTTTTGTTTTATTTTGTTTCTTTCTCTGCAGCAAAAACTTCTGGGTCTTCAGTCTTGTATCTGTATTTCTTAACTGGAATGGACTGCTCCTGTCTGCTCAAATTGTGCCTGGGCTGGAGACCTTAGGAAAAGCTGGTCAGGGACATTTCTCCCCAGAAAGTAGACACCATGATAATTATGGGTCACTTCTCTAAGATCACATGGTGGGCCATTCTCTATCATTGCACAAGCCTTGTTACTTTTCCTTTCTAATACCTGGTGTCCCAACCCCTCCCCTTTCCTCTGAGGGAAATATTTGGGACCATAATGTGTGGATACAGAAAAAGCTAACGCTGTAGCAAGAAACCAGAGCAATGACGGGGTTGTGGCTAGGTACTCCCAGTCGGGAAACCCATTACCATTGCAAGGGCTGTTTAGGTGTCCAGTGACTCATCATCACACCCCAGAGGATGGAGGGCTCTCCTGGACATGCTAGACAGCTCTGCCCCTTGCTTCCTATACTCCCTGGTAATGACAACATGATCTTTTCAACTAATAACCTGGTCACTAGCAAAAATAGAAAACGTGGAGCTGGAGAGAGGGCACAGCATGGAGAGCACTTGCTGCTCTTGAAGTGGACCTGGACTTGGTTCCTAGCAGCCACATGGTGACTCACAGTGGTCTGTAACTCCAGTTCTTCTGGTCTCCATGGGCACCTAGCATGGATGTGGTGCACATATATATACAAGCAGGCAAACACTCACACACAAAATAAAAGTCAAATAAAAAATAAAAAACTCAGAGTGGTATTTGCAGATGGTATCTGCATGTGCACTCCTACAAGCTGAGAATTACCTCTGTGTCTATAGGCAAAAGCTCGTTTGTGTCAATTAAACACAGTAAGGCCCATTTCCACTAAAAGCCTGTACCCCTAAAAAGGATCACAAAGTGTCGTCCCCCCTCCCCCGACCTTGTTTAGATCTATAAACTTCTGATGGGTGAACAAATCTAAGTGGCAACTGCTCAGACTCTACCACCAAGGACACATCCTGAGTCTGTGGCGAGTTCTCGGCCACCTTCAGTCTCTCGCCTGGTTGGGTCTTACAGTTTGACCTGTTATTTCCTGACTTTTTAGTAGGTTTCCTTGAAATTTCCCAAACCTTCTCACAATCAGAGGCCAAAGCAGTCACTATGTAGGGTTAGCACCTGCCCTGAAACAGTAAGAGAGAAGAAGTTAGTCTCAGGTGAAGATGTTTCTATCAGGGATCCTGGGCGGTTGGTCTCTGTAGTCTCAGGGCACTGGTGTGCCATTTGCGGTGAACACTTAGTTAGGGAAAGATGCATCTTACAGCCGATCAGATGCTCCAGGGGTTCAGAGGAGTGAGAAGCCGCTCTGAAAGGTCAGTGGGAACATTAATATTTCACATAAATTAGTGGAACAAACTTATTGTTATAGACTTCCTCCCTCCGTGTTGGGTCTAGGGTATGGAGATGGAGAAAACAATGTCCTTCCTAACTCCTTTCGTTTGCTTTACTGCTGGACAGTGTGGCTCTAATGAAAGGATGCCTGAGGGGCTGGGGCTTAGCTCAGGGGAAGACGAGGAGGTCCAGGTTTCAACCCAGCATCCCGTGAAGATACTGCTGTTTCTCTGGGCATGCTCCTGCACACATTAAGGAAACTTCCCAGGGGAAAGGAAGGGCCACGTGATGTATTCATGGGAACAGCCAGAACTTGGACTGCAAGCACCCAGGCTGGTGGATGCCAAGCCTGCCATACCAAGGCTTTCGAGCGGTTATATTAACCTGTTGTCTAAGTTCATATGGCTCCTGTTACCAGACCAACTGAGAAAATGGAGACCTCTCTCGGTCACCACCGTGAAGAACAGCAAGGAGCTGACTTGGCTCCTAACAGTGATTCTCTGACTACTGAGCCTGTGGTCCACTCTCAGCCCACTCGATACTGAGGCTTTTTCTTTCTGGTGAGCTGTGTTCCCTTACTGAGAACTTTCTACAGCTCCTCCTGCTTGAGATGGATTTGGGACATAGAAGCTGTTAAAGGTGCCAAAATAATTTAATGTTTGTGCAGAAAGAAGAATATCAAAAGGTACATTTTTCTCCCCACAAATGCTGGTCAGTCATTGAGTGCGTCTCTGAAGACAAGCTACGGCCACTGTGGCAGTCTGTCTCTGTGTCAGATACAGAAGAGCACTGACCCGTGTTGATGGCTCTTACTTGTGTGCTTTTGGCAAGTAAATTAAAGGAATTTGGAGTCGTCTGTTGTCATACAAGAGAGATTTCTGATGCTGTGTCTAGATTTTTCAGGATCAGAGAGATGGCTCATCAGGGAAAGGCAAGCGCTACTAAACCTGACTGACAGTCTGAATTCCGCCCCGGGGACCTACACAGTGGAAGGAGCGAACGGACTCCCAAGGATGACCTCTGACCTCCACACGCACACCATGCTGCAAACACACACACACACAATATTTTGTAAACTGTACTCTAAAACTGTTCCTTGCTAGAGGAGCATCCTTAGACCTTTGCTCCAGCATGTGCAGGGTTCGGTATGGACAGGAGCGACTAATACTATGGGGCTGGCCTTTGCCTTTGGTGTTCTCCTTGCAGAACTGTTTAGTTTCCTACACCCGGAATGTGGGTCGGCAGCAGGATGCCAGACAGTGCTGCAGCGAGCTTATGCTAGATTTGGAGACTTTGGAAACACTTAAGGTTTTCAAACCACAAGAACAGTGGAAGACGCAGATGCTGAAACCAAAAACCAAGAAAGTGGAGTCCACATGGAAGTCAGAACTCCACAGCCAATCTTAAAGTGGTCCCAAGGGTGGTGTCATATGGACCAGATGGAGAGAACATTGTACAGATTTCAGCAATGTCTGCAGGGGAACACCCGTGAACAGCTTCCTCGTCATGCTTTAGAGAAGGGTTGGAAGACCTACACGTCAATGGTGATAGCTCTTGGTTAGCGTATTAGTTCTTGGTTTGGAAGTTTTAGCTTTGGGGATGGGTATATAGTTCAATTGGCAGAGCACTTGCCTAGCTTTCGTAAAGGCCTGGCCTCATCCACAGTTCTTCACAAACTGAGCACGCTGGCACACAGCTATTATCCCTGCACCTCAGGAGTTCAAGGTCATTATCAGTTACAGAATGAGTTCAGGTCCAGCCAGGGACAGAGATTTTGTCAAAAAGACAAGAGGAGGAGGGAGAGGGGAAGAAAGGAAGAAGAAATTCTCTTTTCACTTTTTATTAAGGCAGGAAACATGAAATATAACTTGTTTAGACTTTTCTTTGGTCATCAAGGGATCACAAAAGGACAAAAGAGTCAATTTATAAGAAGTTTTTCTCCCTCTGGAAGATAAACTTAACACTAAGGTATCAAACTTTACAAATCCTTGGTAATTTTTTTAACAGTGTTATTTTCAAGGAATCAATCAAGTGCCTGTTAATTAAAAATATTTGTTTTATTTCTTAATTAGGTGTTTGTATGTGCTGTGGAGGGGGGATGTGCAGGTGCCCCCAGAGGACAAAGGGATCAGACCCCACAGCTAGAGGTACTGGTGGCTGTGAACAGCCTGACCTGGACACTAGGAAACAAATTGTGGCCCCCTGAAAGAGTTGTACACCACACCATCTCTGCAGCAGCTGGTTATCGACTTTACAGAGCATTTTATATAGTAGTTTGGGGATCTTGCCATGGAAGATACTAACACAGCCCATAAGGAAAGTGTACTATGTAGAGTACATTTTGACTTTTTTAAAAATTTTAATTCTGTGGCTATTTTAAAGTGTTGGGCAAATTTCATGAGTGAATGAAAACAGTGAGGTTATTTGTTCTTAATTCACAGTATTTTGAAAGTGTATTCAGATAATACCATAAAAGTGTTGAAATTTGGTAAAAACCTAACTGCTAACTTTTGGTTTGTCGTGAAGTTTTAACAATTTTTTTGTTTTGTTTTGTTTGGGTTTTTGGTTTTTTTTCAAGATAGGGTTTCTCTGTGTAGTTTTGGTGCCTATCCCGATCTCGCTCTGTAGACCAGGCTGGCCTCGAACTCACAGAGACCTGCCTGGCTCTGCCTCTCGGGTGCTGGGATTAAAGGCGTGTGCCACCGTCGCCCAGCTTCAGGCCAGTTCTTAATTACTGGCTGTTCTTAATCCTCATGCATGTAGGACTTCAGACTAAACTCAGTGTTGATGGGGCTGTGCTGTGTGTGGAACTTACTAAATTAGTAATTTTCTTCAGGAAAACAAAGGATTTTGTTTTGTTTTTTAGGTAGAGCACCATGGAGCTCAGACTAGTCTCAGACTTCATATGTAGCTGAGATGACCCTAAATCCCTGATAATCTGCCTCACTTTCTAAGTACTGGGATTACAGGCATGTGCCACCATGCCAAAGTTGGATGCTTCTTTACATCAGGCAATCTTTTCTTTTCTTTTTTTTTTTTTTTTTCTCCCCGAGACAGGGTTTCTTTGTGTAGCCTTGTCTGTCCTGGAACTCAGTCTGTAGACCATACTGGCTTCGAACTCAGAGATCTGTCTGCCACCCCATCCCCAGTGCTGGGATTAAAGGTGTGTGCCATTTGGCTATATCAGGCAATCTTATGTGGGCCTTAATCACCATCCTAACAATTAAGACCAATGGGACTCAAATTTTATTGAGCACCTGTTGCATGAACTGTATTGTTGATCTTAACCCATTTCAGTTACTCAGCACTATCGTCCTAGTGACCATCATAACTGACTCCCTGGTCCACTGTGTCGCATCAAGATTCATGAATAGTTTCATAGACCCATAGGAACTTATGTAACAAAACAGGAAGAAAGCTGAAAGAACTAGAAAACTAACCGGTCATTGACATTTGAATTCCACAAATGGACAAAGTAGCCATTCATGTGAAAAGCTACCTCCTTGGGTAGGACACAGTAACCTACCTTAATATGTCAACAAACTGCAAGCTGAGAGAATATTCTGGAAAAGAGCCTGAGCAGACAGGCACTCTGTTCATAGAACTGCCAATGCCCAGAAATGGGCAAAAGTTGTACATGAGCTACAGTAAAAATGCTCCTCCTGCACGTGACATTTTGTTCTGCCTACAGATACTGACACAGACAGAAGTTCCTGCAGCTTCACTTTGTATAAAGAACGTGCAAAAACAGACTTTCCAGGCTCTTCTTTTTAATAGTTATAACAAGACCTAAAGTCTAAGGAGCTGTCTTTTAAAAGAAATTGCTTTTATTAAGTTTCTAATTTATTTACATTTGAATGCATTTATCTAAATGGTTCTATTATCAGTAAAAACTCAGGAGTCAGATATTGGGGTAAAAACCTGATAGATCAAGAAAGCATTGGAGGAACCAACAGCTGACTATCTCTCTCCACACTTCCCAGATCAAATGGTCTGAAATCTTTCTAAGCCCCTCCCTACTCTTTCCTGTGCCTCTCTAGTGTTTTGTAGCCTGGGTCCTCCAGAAATCTCCATGGCAAACTCCAGTCAGCCAGTCGTTGACTCTGCCCCCTGTTTCAAGGTTAACTATATTAAGAGTCTCAGAGTGGCACAGTATGATCAAATATCCTACAACAACATTTCAAGAACTGTTGGTTCTAAATGCACCGCTCTGCTCTTACCCAGGCGGCATTGGTCCAGGACTAAGGCTCAGCATGAGCACAGGTGAACAGCAAGGAGCTGATACAAGAGGAAAAGCACTTCCTGTCTCCAAGGACTCACACCGCCCAGCGAGTGCTCAGGAAAGCACGCGCAGGGGTTTCTTTCTCCAGCCCCAACAGTACAATCTAAGAAATGACTGTGCCTCAGAGTCTAGGAAAGAGAGATAAGGACTCCTCAGAGGACTCTGCCTCCCAACTCCCCTGGATCACAATCATGAAGTGATGGGGATGGGGGTGGTTGGCCACAAATACTGAATTGATGGGTAGGTAGCTCAAGGGTTCGCAAAAAGCACTCAAGCCTTGCACTTTGCTCCATGAAAATCACTTATGCAATGGAGGAGTTGATTTGAAGAGGGTTGTTGGCCGATTAAGAGGTGTTCTCAGCTCTGTCACTTAACCAGCCGTACGGTCCAGAAAAACGATTTGTTTTCCTCTTGCCATTATTTCCCCATCCGTAAATTCAGCCGGTTAGTGTAATTTAGTCAAGCCACCAGAAAGAGAAGATCCCCTAAAAGTAGATTTTTCTGTATAATAACTAAGGTTTAGACAGCTGTGGCTACAGACCTGGGCAGCCAGCCTGCTTTCTGTCTCCCCAGCACTCCAAGGAGTCTTACAAAGATAGGCTTACGGGGTAGGGGGGGGGGGGGTGAGTGGGGGGATGGGACGGGACAAGACAGGACACGGCTTATTAGGTTAAATCAACCGCGCTCTTGACGGCGACCCTCCAAGATTAGAATTGTGTTATCCGATGAAAGCGAAGCCCTGGGGGTCTAACTAAAGTGCCCAAGGTGCAGGCAGTGAAGGTGAGAGTCCAGCTGGGCAGGGCAGGTCGCATGCAGGAGGGGTGCAGCCTCAGCTCTCACCAGCCCCAGGAAGGCGGCATTCAGGACCGCGGTGGAGAACCAGCGCAGCGCGCTCCTGGCCCGGCCCCTCCGCCGGGAGGCCGCCGCGGCCGGCTCGCTCTCGGCCCGGGTCTCCGCCTGGTGGAGCCGCTGTGCGGCCGCCGCCGGCCCGGCGCTCCCGGTCTTCAGGTCCAGCTCCAGCTCGGCGCCTGCGGGGAGCTCTTGCTGCGGGCGGACGCTCCGGGGCTCTGCGCTCCGGCTCCTCCAGGCTCCGAGGTCCCTCCCGGCACCACCTTCCCCCGGGGACCGTCCCGACTCAGGACCTCCGGCGGCTGGACTTCGACCCTGGCCCCGGCGGGCCGCTGAGAATCTTCTCTCTCCATCTTCCAGAATCGCCTGCGGTCGCGGGGGGGAATCGGGCCTCTGGCCAACCAGGAGCCAGAGTCGGACCGGAAGGCGTGGTGGTTGCCGGGGAAACCGAACGCCGCGCGAGTTTGAGCTGCAACTGAAGCCTGGCAACAGCCGCTCAAAAGCCTGTGCTGCTAAGCTTGAGGGAACCCGGAGGGGAGGTCGTCCTTACAGCCGGCAGGTACGCCTGCCTTCTCTCCCCGTCTGTTATTCAGCTTTCAGGCCAAGGACACTTGCTGAAGCTCTGGAACAGGCTCCCGGAGCCCTGGCAATCCTCACCATCCTCTGCTGTCACCTTAGCCAGGTGTCTAGAGAGCTCGCCCAAGGTCGGTCAGCAATCACTGGCCTAGTCAACAGCCAAATAGCTCAAGGCACACGTGTGGGTTCAAAACTGCGGTTTCAAACGTCCATCAGCCCGGATTCCCGCACGTGACTGGAGCCTGGCATTGATTGTCACGATTGCTGAGTAAAGTCATGTGATCTGAGAGAGGTTGTGCCGTTATCGGCGGCAGCTTTGTTCCATGTGCTTCACGCAAGCCAACAATGTGATGTGTTGATCATCTGTCTAAAATCTGTCCTATCCACCGGAAAGCCTCCTCGTTCTCTACATCACTGATTACTTACACTGAGAAAACATCGTTTCATAAGATTGTAGGTCAAGAACCACACCGGAAGGCTTTTTTGTTTGTTTGTTTGTTTGTTTGTTTTTGTTACAAAAACAAAACACAACACAACAAAAACCTTATTCCACTTGCTGACACCTGTCAAGGGTTGCTTATTATTTGCTGAATCCTAACTACAGAACAAGTCAGTATTTGTTTCATGACACTAAAGAAGCAGAAAATTTTGTAATCTGTGGTGTCATTGTATCCAATAGATATTTACATACCGGATTATGCTGGCCATGCAGGCCATTGAGGAAATCAGGAGAAGAAAAATTATGACCAACTGTTACTGATCCTACACAGGATAAAAGTATTTTTAGGGAAAACAGACAAATTCTAACTTACTCTTAAAACCTAACTTGAGAATTATGATTTATAATGTCAGATTTGGTACTGAAAGTTCTCAGTCTTATAGATAAACATAAAACTTAAAATTCAGGTTTTCAAAAATCCCTCATTCAGAGTCAGCTGTCTTTTTAAATCCAAAGACAGGAGCTCTCCTCACACTCCATTGCCTCCCCATCCACTCCACAGCTGGGAATTTCTACCATCTTCTGCCTATGCATGTCACAGCTGTGGACCTCGCAGATCATTCCTGGACATCCGTCAGGCACTCCAGTGACTTTGGTCTAAGATTCAGTGTTCTCGCCACACAACTTTGTTTCCACAGGCTTAACACCAAGCTTCAAAACATCGTCCTTGGCAAATGGCTTTACTTTGAGATCTTAAAATCCAGCATTCCCATTTCTTGCCACAATTTCCCATCCCTTTAGCTCCTTCCTCACCATTTCCATTATACCTGCTCTTTGATTTTGGGGTCATCCTTTGGCGGCTCCATTCCCCCATCTCCTCTCCCAGTCTGTCAGCTCTGTCTGTCCTTCTCTGTTCCCTCCCTCACTCAAGTTAATGTGGACTCTAGGTCACCTCCACGAACTGCCTCAGTGGTAAGCTTACTCTCCTACATGGTGGTGGTTGCTAGGGTTTCTGTGCCCTGATAGTCCGTTTCTCTGCCGACGCCATAAGCCAGACCAAGCCAAGTTAAAAAGTAAAGGACCAGGTATATTTGATCCAAACAACTCCCTGGTAAGTCCTCCAGCCTCCAGACAGGGGCGGGGAAGGGGTCAGCGACAAAATCACATGGCCATTCTAAAGGAGGGGGCTTAAACATCCTGTAGGCACCAGGCGATGACCTGTGCTCCACAAGCTGGGTTTGTGCCCAGTTATAACGCTTTAGGTGGGGGTTGTGCAATTGGGGAGCTACCACTTGGCAGTTTTTCTGAAAGGGCCGGGTTTGGAGAGGGAGGAATGGCCAGATCAAGCAGGAGTGAGCTGGAGATTCCAGTCAGATAGTGGTTTTGTCCACAAATTAAATAACTCTGGTTTCTTTAACCTTCTGTTTTTAAAAATGATTACATTTGTTCTCTGACAATTTCACACACGTGTATAGTGCATTGTGTTTCCTCTCACACACACCCCCACCCTCTCTCATCTTCCTCCTGTCTTTACCACCCTCCCACAGGTCCCTTTCCACACGTTAAGGTCTGTTGCATGTAAAGAAAGAAGTCATTCCAAGATGAAATTTTAAGGCCTGTGTGGCAGACAGCAGGAAGGTCTGGCCTCTGTTGAACTTAAACCTGAACAGCCATACAAAGGCATATTTATTGACTGTTACATAAAGTTTTAGGGGGGCGGGGGGGGGGGCAGGGGCGGCGAGGTGTATGTAAAATATTTCCTCATACCAAAGTCCTATTTAATTTTTATGTCTCTCTAAAGGAAAGCATCACATGTCCTCATGACTAGTCCTTTATTGTGTATCGTTTGCAATACATAATAATTTAAGAGCCTGAGGTGTGCTGGAGGCATCTCGTGACTAAAGTCATGCAAAGGCTGTGAAACCCCTTCAGAAAAACAAATCTATAAATCATGGAAAACAATCACCTTTTTTTTTTTTTTACTGCTTTCCATAATTATTCTTCAAGGTCAAAATACTTCTAGAAAACAACTATTCACTCTGTTTACCCTGGATACATAGAAAACTATTCTCTTTAATGTTTACCCTAGATAAAGTAAAAACTACTCATTCTATTGTCCACCCCAGATACAGCGACCGCTAAATTCCTACAACATTTCCCTTTTTTAAATCTATATTAATTACTTTGAAGATTACGTAGCTACACAGTGAAGGCAGCATTTTTTCTTTTTCTTTTTCTTTTCTTTTTTTCTTTCTTTCTTTTTTTTTTTTCTGAGACAGGGATTCTCTATGTAGCTTTGGTTCCTGTCATGGATCTCGCTCTGTAGATCAGGCTGGCCTCAAACTCACAGAGATCGGCCTACCTCTGCCTCCTGAGTGCTGGGATTAAAGGCGTGTGCCACCACTGCCTGGAGACTTTTTTCTTTTATGTTATTTCATAGATTTAGGTATGTAAGTTAGAATACATTTGAAAGTCAGTAAAATTATAGCCAAAAGAAGTCTAGCAACCACTAGGATATGAAACCTATTAAATGATTTATAGGATTAAATGAAGCTATGGTATCTGTAAGGCTTTTTATATCATCCATTTTAGATATAGCAGGTAAATTATTTTAAAAGGCTTTTAAAATTTTTTGTTGTAAATCATCAATCATTTGAGAAGAATTACAGTGACTCAACAAATGTATTTTAACCTTTTAAAAATCATACTTGTTTTTATTAAACTTTAAAGGTGTAATACAACAAGCTTAACACTTTAGTCATATTTTAGTTTAATTTGTTTCTTTAAAGTCTCTAACTGATTTCCCAAAAGCAACATAGTTTGTCACAAGTCGGTTATTTTATTAACTATCCCATTATCTATTTTATTTTGTTGAGCCCAAAGTTTTATAGAATGCTGATATCAGTCTCTAACAAATTTAGCAGTTTGAATTTTTTTATGAAGGGTTAATCTGGCTCTTGTAGTAATAGCAGTCGATGTAATAATTTCCATAATTACATCAATAATCAGTCCAATCATTTGATGTGGTTTTTTAAAAATATTTTCAGTGAGTTTTTGATCTAGAATCAGTACAGGTGAGTTTTGTCATAACCTCAATAGTTTTATTGGTATCCAGACTGCTGGCCTTGCTTTAAGAATATAGAAACTTTCAGAAGTGACATCCAATAACATACTATCATTAATGCAGGCATGAAGAGTACAATGTTCACAGTGATACTATAGTTATAAGGGTGCCTTTTTATATGCCCTTTTAATAATGTATGGGTGATGGCACACATGCTCGAAAGGTGTGACTTTGATTTAATTTAAAGGACAAAGTGTACTTGCCATCATAAACATTTAACTATTTTTATAATTTACAAGGGCATAAGACACTTGTTAATTTTTGCAAGTTAGTTTGAATTGAATTGTCAACTTGTAACACAGTGCCTGGCATTTTTACTCCATGTCCTTGGGTAGGTTTATCAATAGCAGAGCTAATTTTCATAGTTTCATTTAAACTATATCGCTGTCATCTTAATTTTGAATGAGAATATTTTCCTCAAGGGAAGCTGTAAGGGCCCCAATCAATGATGTCTTCATGGGAGATATTAGTAAGCATTTGAGGCTTTCTACTTTTACAATGTTGTCAATGTATCCAGTTAGATTTTTTTGTTGGTAAACCATATCTCTTAAGACAGTAGATGTATAGAACTAGTAGCATTAATCTCATATCCTGTAAACCAGATACATGGAGCATATAAAATTTATCATGAAAGTGGATAGTACTGTGATTAACTATACATAGCCAAATTTGAAAAGTTATTTAGACAGTGAGTTACATACTCATACAAATATGTAAGGAGTCTTCCTCTCCCAAATAATAACACAGAGACTTATTAATCATGAAAGCTCAGCTTTAGCTTAGGCTTGTCCCACTAGCTCTTATGACTTAAATTAACCTGTTTTTATTCATCTGTGTTCTGTCACCTGATGCCCATCCTGCTTCCTCTGTGTCTCCATTCCTCTCTGGTGCACCTAGCTTCCTCTCTCTCTGCCTGGAAGTCCCGCCTATACCTCCTGCCCCACTATTGGCCACTCAGCTTTCTATTACACCAATCACAGCAATACACCTTCACTCAGTGTACAAACATCCCACCACACAAATAGGAATTTCTTGTATTCCCACAGTATAATTTATAATCTCCTTATCCTCTTCCTCAGTCTGAGCAGGTCCTTTGTGGTCATAGTGACCAGGTAGCCAAAAGGATTCATTGACCACTACAGGAATATCTGTATCTCTCCAATTACCCCTTTGTTAATGAGAGGATTGGAAATATAAGCCCAGTAAGTATGATTGGTCCCCATTACCTGTACAATTGCCACAGACAGCATAGCAAGGAACAGTGTTGTAGCATTTAAGGTTTCTTGGCCAGCTGAGCTATTGCTTTTTTTTTTTTCCAGTTAATTTCTTGAGCTGTCCCATGTAGGAGGATCAGCTGTCTGCTTCAAGGGCTTTTTGTATATTTTTCTCCCCAGAGCTGCAATATGCATATCAGCAGCCAAGGCATCCAAGAGACTTCGCTTGCTCCTGTCTAAGTTTTATTAATTTTGATGGTATCCACAACTTTTGTCTCTTGTAGAAACAAAAGCATAACTTTGGCCCCATGGTAACATCTTTTCTATTTTTTATTTTGATGTCAAAGCATCCTGGTAGTACACAGGCTGACTCAATTTAGCACTTTGTTTAATGGTGCAATGTCTTTCAGCAGCTGTTGTCCCCGTTTCACTAGTATTTAAAAAATTTAAAGTTAGTAAAGCATTATGTAATCCATCTCTGGGAGTCCTAATATCCCCATTTTGTTATTAAGTATTTTTTAGAGTGTGATTAGATTTTTTCGAAATTGTTTGTCTTGTAGGATTATATGACATTTTTGTAATGTGTTTTATGTTATAAGATGTGAAAAATGCTTTATATTATTGGAAACATAAGCAGGAGCTCAGTTTTAATTTGTATTGGTATATCCATTATGGCCATTGTTCTAGTAAATGTGTAATTATAGAATCAGTCTTTTTAGAACTTAAGGGGGAGATGTCCATTGAAATCTAGAGTATGTATCAATATGATGAATATATTTTAATTTTAAAAATTTTGTTAAACAAAATATATTTATTTGTTAAACATTATTTTTTGAATGTCTTTAGGATTATTTTCTGTAGGAAAGCAATTTGATTATATAAAGAACAGATTTTTATATTTTTTTTAGTTTGTTGTTAGGTTATAAAAATTTTTAAGTTTTTATTATTAACATGATGTGTTTGACAAAAATTTGAAGCTTTTAAAATGTTTTTATTAGTAGTTGATCAATTTATTTATTTATTTTTTTGTTAATGGCCTAGGTAATCTGGTAAGAGACTGAATATTGGTAATATAATGTAGGCAGCTTTTTTTGGATTATCTGTTGTAGTTGTATAAATAATAAAGTTAATTTTGAATTATTGAGAATAA
This sequence comes from Peromyscus maniculatus bairdii, assembly GCF_049852395.1. Lineage (NCBI taxonomy): Eukaryota > Metazoa > Chordata > Mammalia > Rodentia > Cricetidae > Peromyscus > Peromyscus maniculatus. The sequence goes on from NC_134867.1 coordinate 15,487,000, forward strand.
GTATAATAGTTTTTGACTTGTAATAGAGGCCCTTTTGTATATTGACAATCAGTAATTATATTGAGATTTATTAAATTTTAATAAAACCATTAGAATAACATATAACTCTGATTTTTTAATTGAAGTATAAAATAATTGAATTATTTTATTTAGGTCTTTTGTTTTGTAACTGACCATTTTAATTTATTTTTGTTAGTATAGCATATAAGAGTCCCAGAAATAGGTGTTTTTCTTATTCTGTTTGGAAGAATCATTTAGTTTTATGGGGTGTTTTGTTTTGTTTTGTTTTTTTATAAACTGGAGTCTTTTATTTTGGGGGTATTTATTGTTGACTTTTTAAAACATAATTGTTACAAACTTTTTGTCTGTTATTATTAATTACCCATAATTGTAAATTTTAACATTAGTATAAGGTGCTGCAAACTCAGTTGGATATATTTTTGACCATTGACAAAGTCTTTTATAATTAACTTAGAAACCTTTATTATATAGGTTTTTAATTTTTATTTTATAGTTTATCGGCTGAAAGTATATATTTTAAAACACTATATTTTGTATAATAAGTCCAGTAGAGGAATGGGTAGAAGGTAATATTATCAAAATGTATTTAGTTGTGAGATTTATTTGATCTATATAGGTATATTGTACTTTTTGTTTTATTTGAGTCAGTTATTTTTAAATTGGGAAAATTTTCTAAATTTTTTAATTTTTACCTTTTTATATTGTGATTCAAGGAATTAGGTCTCTAGCACAGTGATGGTTTGAAAATTAAAAAAATTAATGAAGGGATAATCCACTTACCTGGGATTGACATAATAACAATTATAATCATTATCAGTCTGGTAATTCTTATTTTATCTTTTAAAAGGTTGTTTGATATTGGTGCTGGTGCCAAATATGAAAAATTGACTGATAAGATACAATTGTTAGAAAGACCTACTAATGAAACTAAGAAAAATATTCACATACAGACAGAGGAGTTTAAAGTAAAACCTACGACACCATGACATTATGAAACTGAAGAGGAGCAGCCCAAAGTGATTCATAAACTAACCTTAATTTATCCAGTTACCATTCAAGAACAACTACTGGATAGGCATCTTCAAGGCTATTCAGAAGTTAACTGGGATCCTAGAGAAATGTTAGATTTGAAGAGATTTAAGGAAGAAATAGTTTCATATGGTATGCATTCACCTTTTGTGAAGCACTTGTTAAATTCATGGGTCACTCAGAACAGAATTATTCCACGAGACTGGAAGTTAGTTACAGCAGTATTGGAATCTGGTCCTCAATTACAATGGAAAACATGGTGGAGAGAGGAAGTTAGGGTCATAGAACAACAAAGTAGGGCCAGAGGTATGGAAATTTCCCAAGAGTAGCTCCTCAGTGAGGTGAGGTCCAGTTTGCTGATTTGCAAAGATAGATTATATTGGATGATCACACCTTGTCTCTATGCCATACAGCAATCTTGAATGCTTGGGACAGGGTTGAAGAACCAGGAAAGAGGACTGAGTCATTTATGAAAATCATACAAGGCCCAAAAGAAGGTTCATTGATTTTTTTTTATAAAGATTGACTTTAGCTGTAAATAGAATGATATCAGATCCAAAAGTTAGATAAATATTAATTGATTCTTTGGATTTTGAAAACGATAATTCAGAATGCAAAAGGGTGATTAGGCCTCTAAAGGCAAGATCAGCACCAATAGATGAATGACTTAGAAGTACAGCTGATTGGATCTCACTCTTATGATGATACTTAGATACGAGAAATAATTTCTAGAAATTTTAAGAAATATCAAAATGTCAGTTATTTTAACTGCAGTAAACAAGGTCATTTGAAAGGAAATACAGTCAAGGCATTTCTAGGAACAATGTTTTTCTTCTAGAGATAATTCAAACAGAAGGCCCCAGCCTTCTGGAATATGCAGAAGGTGTGACAAAGACTGGCATTGGACTAATGAATGCAGATCAACATGGGACAGACAAGGCAACCGTTTGCCATTGTAAAACACCTTAAGGGCCTCTCCCAGGGCCCTGTGTCAAATTTGGTTCAATCATTCCTTGTCAGGATTGAGAAAACTCCACCACAGAGCAATTAAAAGACTTAATGCCTGTTGTGAAAAACAGTACTGCTCTGGATAACAGAAAAACTCATTGGATAAAACAAAATTTTGAGGAGAAACAATAAAAAGGCAAACTTTTCCAAATTATCAAAGACCAAAGTTAAAAATACTAATTAATGGCATTGAAAATTAAAGTTGGGTAGATACAGAGGCAGATGTAACAATAATTCCACCAAAATCTTGACATCCAAATTTGGTCTCTTCTGGAGGTAAATGTTCAATGTCTAGGGATTGGAACTTTATCTCAGGTAAAACAAAGCATGAGATGGGTTGAGTGTATAGGGCCAGAAGGACAGAGGAAAATTAAAAATAGCCATGAATTTACGGGTATGTGATTTGTTACAGCAATGGACAACCCAGATTAACATTCCTCCAACCTCAGAAGCAAACCATAAACTAACATAAGCTTCTGGGAAAAATGTTAAAAGGTATTATCAATAATGGTCACCAACCATTCAGGTTGTACATAAGCAAGGTACAACAGCTGCTGATCTTTCAAAGGTAACAACATTTCACCTTTAAAATGGTTAACTGATAAACCTGTCTGGGTGGAACAATAGCCTGTAACATCAGAAAAATTAGAAGCACTAGAACAGCTGGTACAGGAGCAGCTACATGCTCAACATATTAAGGAATCAATCAGTTCTTGGAATTCTCCTCTATCTGTCATTAAAAATAAATCTGGAAAATGGGGAATGTTAACAGATTTAAGAGCCATAAATAAGGTGATTAAGCCAATGGGTTCTTTATAGCTTGGAATTTCCTTGCTTTCTATATTACCTAAAGAATGGTCTATTATAGTGATTGATTTAAAAGACTGATTTTTTACTATACCTTTACAAGAACATAATAGAGAAAAATTTGCCTTCACAGTGCCTACTTATAATAATTCCTAGCCCATTAAAAAATATCAATGACAAATTCTTCCACAAGGGACATTAAACAGCCCTATATTGTGTCAATATTTTGTACAACAGCCATTGGAAATAATTTGGAAATAGTTTCTTCAATCTATAATTTACCATTATATTGAAGATACCTTACTAGCTGATTCAGACTTAAATACCTTAGAAAAAGTATATGAAGAGTTTAAAAAATTTGCTTTGTTGGGGATTACAAATTGCTCCTGAAAAAATACAAAAAGGAGATTCTATGAATTACCTAGTCAAAGTAAATCAAAGACCTCAACATAAATCCAACACAATGCCAAAGGACACAATCAGTAAGACAAAATGAAAGCCTACAGAATGGAAAAAGGTCTTCACTAACCCTACATCTGACAGAGGGCTGATCTCCAAAATACATAAAGAACTCAAGAAACTAGACAGCAAAAATACTAAACAATCCAATTTAAAAATGGGCTACAGAGCTAAACAGAGAATTCTCAACAGAAGAATCTCCAATGGCCAAAAGACATTTAAGGAACTGCTCAACATCCTTAGTCATCAGGAAAATGCAAATCAAAATGACACTGAGATACCATCTTACACCTGTCAGAGCGGCTATGATCAAAAACACTGATAACAGCATTTGGTGGAGAGGATATAGAGCAAGGGGAACACTCCTTCACTGTTTGTGGCAGTGCAAACTTATACAACCACTTTGGAAATCAGTATGGTGGTTTCTCAGAAAATTGGGAATCAATCTACCTCAGGATGCAGCAATACCACTCTTGGGCATATACCCAAGGAATACTGAATCATACCACAGGGACACATGCTCAACTATGTTCATAGCAGCATTGTTCATAATAGACAGAACTTGGAAACAACCTAGATGCCCTTCAACTGAAGAATGGATAAAAAAAATGTGGCACATACACACAATGGAATACTACTCAGCAGAGAAAAACAATGACATCATGAGGTTTGCAGGCAAATGGATGGAACTAGGAAATATCATCCTGAATGAGGTAACCCAGACTCAGAAGGACAAACATGGTATTACTTACTCATAAGTGGATACTATATGAAGGGGAAAGGATAACCAGATAGCTCCAGAGAGGCTAGCTAAAAAGGAGACCCCCAAGAGAGATGCATGGATTGCCCTGGGAAGGAGAAATAGATGAGATCTCCATGAGTAGACTGGGACTGAGGGGGACAATGGAGGATAGGGGATGGGGAATGAGAACATAGGGGAATGGGATGATTGGGCTGGAACAGGGACAGAATGGAAGAGCAATAAAAGAGATATGATAAAGGGAGACACTATGGGGATAGGGAAAAACGAGGTGCTAGGGAAGTTCCCAAAATCTACAAGGATGACCCTGCCTTAGACTACTAGCCATAGTGGAGAGGGTGTCTTAACTAGCCTACCCCTGCAGTCAGATAAGTGAATACCCTAACTGTCATCATAGAGCCTTCATCCAGTAACTGATGGAAGCAGATGCAGAGATCCATACCCAAGCACCAGGCTGAGATTCAGGAGTCCAGTTGAAGAGAGAGAAGAGGGATTCTATGAGCAAGGGGCATCAAGATCATGATGGGGAAACATACAGAGACAAACAAACCAAACTAGTGGGAACTCATGAACTGTGGACCAATAGTTATGGAGCCTCCATGGGACTCAACTAGGCCCTCTGCGTGGGCAAGATAGTTATGTAGCTTGATCTGCTTAAGGAGCTCCCTGGCAGTGGCCCCCTAGGGCATAAGCAGGCTTTGTGCAGCCTGCTGCCTATGGTGGGGTACCTTACATAGCCTTGGTCCAGGGGGAGGGGCTTGGACCTGCCTCAAGTGAGTGTATCAGGATCTGCTGACTCCCCACAGGAGGCCTTGCCTTAGAGAAGGTGGGAATGGGGGTTGGGATGGGGGAAATCTGGGGGTAGGAAGAGGGAGGGGAGGGGATCTGTGATTGGTATGTAAAATGAATAGAAATTTTCATAATAATAATAATAATAATAATAATAATAATAATAATAATAAAAAGAAGAAGAAGAAGAAGAAGAAGAAAGTTGCCCATCTTTGGCTACTAGCCTAAGGTACAGAGCCTAACTCAGCTCTGGCTCAGATCCCTAGTAAGAGCTTGCAAATATCCACAGTGACCTCCATAGCTGCCACACATCCCAGTAAAGGAGTAGAGGATAACAAAAATGGAATAACCTTTTTGGAATGAGTCTAAGGTGACTACAGTCATAGCTATTTAGAGTTTTCTAAACCAAACTCTCTCTTAACAGATGTTCAATAAAATTTTCAAGAGAGTATTTCATTCCCAGGAGAAAATAGTCATTTCAAAACACTTCAGAGTATCCACTCAAGTAAACGAAAACCCATGCTAATTATAAAGACACTTTTAGCTGTTTAAGTGGCTCATATATACCTGTGTTCCTATCACAGCAGTAGAATTTCTGTACAAACTAACTCGATTGTGGGGGGCCTACCCCTTTGTGGGAGGTCTACCCCTTTCTAAACAGAAAGAGATGAGGAGTGGACACTTGTAGGAAGAAGATAGAAAAGCTCCTCTAATTATGACACCTTCACTTATGTTTTCCAGGGGCCACTGAAACCATAAAATTATATTTTGTGCCATCAGAAAAAGTGTTCAAATATATCCGTAGGTAAAAGAGTAGTAAAAAGAATTCTAGTATGAACATCACTATATTTTTTACAAAATTACATTCAACATTTATGCTTTTACATTCAATATTTACACTTTTGCTTGCTTAATTCAAAAGGAAACTCTATAGAACTATTTCACAAACTTTAGCACACATCTAGGAAAGATCTCTTAACATCACTATACATATTTACAACTAACATGAATATAACTATACTTATTTATACTTTTTACAAACTTATATTCAAAAGGAAACGCTATAGGACTATTTTACAAACTTTAGCAAACATCTAAATCTGTTAAGAATCTAATTCTGTTAAGAATCTCTTAACAGAACTAGCTAACATTTACAAATTTTAGCAAACATCTAGAAAAGATACAACTATTATATTTTCTTCCAACAAGACAGAAAGTGTGTAAATCAATTCTAAAGTTCAGAGTTTATGGTCAGTTTTGATATCATTCTGAAAGTTTTCCTCAGAGTTTGAAGTCAGAGCCTAATTCATTAGTGACTTTAAGCTTGACTGAGGGTAAAATTCCCTTTTCTTAATATTTTTAAAAGCTGCTTTTTAAGATTACCATGAGTGTTTCAAAGTGGCTTGTTGACAAACAGTATTTAGCATTTTAACTGCCTCCTGACAGGCAAGCTTTCACCTGTTTCTCATTTTCTGGAGGTGAGGCTAACAAGACTTGTGGGAAAAAAAGCTGTTTAAAATGAATTTAAAATATGCATTTGCTCGATATTTCCCTTAGGCATCTTGCTACTCTTTTATGGACTACATTTCCCAAGCTGCCTTTCTCTATAGCCACACTACTGACTTAGAGCTTGGGGACAGGACCCAATGCTCACTTTGATTTTCTTCTGGCTCCTGAACACCCACCTTCTCCTCATGTCCAGTTTCACTCACCCCAAGTGCTTTTGGAGAATGAAACAGAATGAAGACACACATGGTGACGTGGTGACAGGCTGTGTCTTTTCCTTGCTGTGGTGCAGAGCTGGGTGGAGAAAGAGCATTTCAGCTTTATTCCTGATGTGCTGTAAGTACACTTGAAGTTTTCTTTTTTTTTAATTTTATTTAAATAACATTTTTCCACTTATTTTATATACCGACTGCAGTTTCCCCTCCATCCTCTCCTCCAAACCCCATCTGCTCCCCACTCCCCATCTCCCTCCCTCCCCTTCCACTCCTCCTCTGTCTCCATTCAGAAAGGGGCAGGCCTCCTATGAGCTTAAGCAAAGCATGGCATATCAAAGTGGAGGCAGGATTAAGCTCCTCCCCTTGCATCAATTCTGGGCAAGGTGATCCAGCATGTTCCTGAGAGCCAGCTAAGCACCAGGGACAGGTCCTGTTCTCACTGCTAGGAGCCTTACAAAGAGACCAAGCTACACAACTGTCACACACACACACACACACACACACACACACACACACACACACACACACGTCATTCCCACGGAGGCTCCCTAACTGTTGGTTCCATGAGTTCCCGAAAGCTCAGGTCAGCTGTCTCTGTGGGTCCTCCCCCCCCCCCCCCCCCCCCGCCGCCGCCGCCCCTGTTATGACTTCCCTGGCTCATACAATCCCTCCTCCCTTTCTTCAATAAGACTCCCAGAGCTCAGCTTAGTGCTTGGCAGTGAATCTCTGCATCTGCTTCCATCAGTTACTGGAGAAAGGCTCTATGATGACAGGGTATTCACCAATCTCATTACCAGGGCAGGCCAGTTCAGGCACCCTCTCCACTATTGCTAGGAGTCTTAGCTGGGGTTATCCTTGTAGATTCCTGGGGGTTTTCCTGGTGCCAGGTTTTTCCTTAATCCCCAAATCCCCCCCCCCCATCAAGACCTCTCTTTCCTTACTTTCCCCTCTGTCCCACCTCCAACCTGCCTCCCAAACCCAGCCTACCCAACCCACTCCCTCAAGATCCCATCCCCCAAAACCCAGTTTACCCAGGAGATCTCTTCTATTTCCCCTTCCCGGGGAAATCCATGCATCTCTCTTTGGGCCCTCCTTGTTATCTAGCCTCTCTGGGGCTGTGGATTGTAGGTTGGTTATCCTATACTTTACAGCTAGTATCCACTTATGAGTGAGTACATACTTTCTGGGTCTGGTCTACCTCACTCAGAATGATTTTTTTTTTCTAGTTCCATCCATTTGCTGGCATATTTCATGAGGTCATTGTTTTGTTTTGTTTTGTTTTGTTTTGTTTTTACAGCTGAATAATACTTCATTCTGTAAATGCACCACTCCTTACCCATTCTTTGCTTGAGGAGCATCGAGGTTGTTTCCTGTTTCTGGCTTTTATGAATAATGCTGCTATGAAATAGTTGAGCAAGTGTCCCTGTGGTATGACCGAGCATTTTTTGGGTATATGTTCAAGAGTGCTATTGTGGGGTCTTAGGTAAATTATTCCCAGTTTTCTGAGAAACCGCCATATTGATTTCCTCCCCTAACTAACTATTCCTCCCCTTTTATTGTATTTTTTAAACAATAGATAACCACCAACCCCCACTCCACCCCTTGTGAACATCTTATCTCTTCTATAAAAGGGACTTGGATAGGCCAGTGAGGACTGCTCTCAAAAACCCTGAGTTAAGTAGAGAAAGAGGCTGGCTAGCCTCAGGTACCCCTAAATACAGCTTGCTTTAATTCAGACAATCAAGGGCTTGGTTGTTCCTCTCTCGAGAATTTGGGGATTTGGTCCTTCCTCTCTTGAGAATTTTGAGATTAACACTTCTCCCAGCATACAGGAAATTCCAGTTTCTTAGAGACCATGGTTTAATAGTCTGGCAGGAAAAGGAAGGAATAAAGTGGGTGTCTCTTCACTCCTGGGCCTAGGTAGAGCACTTGCCTAGCAAGTGCTGGGACCTCAGTTCAGTCCCCAGTCCCCACAGGGATTGAGAGCATCATCCCTGGGACCTCAGTTCAGTCCCCACAGGGATTGGGAGCATCATCCCTGACATGGCACTTACAATGGTGTTTTAAATTTCTCTGGGACCCTCATTCAGTAATGCATTGATGCATCCCATTTCATACTAAATTCTTCCATTTTCATAGGGTCTTACTAGCCCACAAAACAGCTACTTGGGACTAGCAAAGTGGCTCAGTGCCTAAATAAAGGTGTTTGCCTCAGAGCCAGATAAACGTAAGTTTTATCCTGGGACTCACACATGGAAGGAGAGAACCAACTCCCTCAAATTGTCCTAGGACCTATTTGGTACCGTTTCTGTGTTCCGCATCAACTCGTTAATCCATTCCATGTGACCTGCTGGACTTAGCGCCACTTTCGGCCCCCTGGGCTTGCTGCAGAGTCCCCAAGAGGAATGCTGCCATTGACTCCCAGCGTGCCTCAGGGGTCTTGTTAAAATCTCTGGTGGAGGACACTGAGGGGCCCAGACCAAGTGCCATAGGGACTGCCCTCTGCTGCCTGGAGAGAAGTTGGAACCACTGAGTACTCACTCCAGCTAAGAATGATCTGTGCTTTTTTGTTTGTTTGTGTGTGTGTGTGTGTGTGTGTGTGTGTGTGTGTGTGTGTGTGTGTGTCTACGGAGTCCAGAAGACAGGGTTGGGTCCCCTGGAGTTAGAGTTAGAGGTAGGTTGTGAACTGCCAATATGGGTGCTGGGAACCAAACACAAGTCCTCTGAAAAAGTCAGCAAGCTCTCTTAACAACTGAGCCATGTCCCTAGACCCCAAAGCCTCTTGACTGAGCTCTTCTGCCGGTTTTCTCAGTCTCGGGTGTCCGTGTGTCCATCTGTGTGCACTTGGAAGCGATGCTGAATGAGGCCAGGAGAACATGTGGTCTTCCAGACAACCACGATTACTTTCCCCCAAGAAGCTGGGTTCCTGATTGCTCAGAAAGGCCTGGGTCTCACCGATGTTCTTTGTAAGAGCTGTGTGAGATGCCCCTGCTCTCGCCACGTGCACAGTCCAAAGTGTAACTTCCCAGGGCCCTGACTCAGGACTATCCTTGGTGGGAGGAGGCTCTGGGAGGGATCTCCTGGTCAGAAGGAACAGGAGCTCTGAGCTCCAAGGACCCTGCAAAAGAGCCGGGCCACAGCAAGACCCCTTGTCTGGAGCCGCCACGCTGGAGTTGGAAATGGAGTCCCGCCGGTCCCGGGCCAAGGCAGTTGGGCAGCGCCTCCTCCAGGCTGGGACCCCAGGGAAGAACGGGCTCCAGGCTGTGTCCAGGGGCCAAGTGGGAAGAGCGCTGCGCTGGTTCTCCACCGCGGTCCTGAATGCCGCCTTCCTGGGGATGGTGAGAGCTGAGGCTGCACCCCTCCCAGACTGGGGTGCAAGCCTCCTGCAGGGGACCCGCCCTCCCAGGGAGACCTGCTTTTGACCATCTGCACATTGTATGACCTTCGTGCTGCATTATTTAAACTGCCCGGGCTGCGGTTTCTTCAACAGGAAAATGGGTACAATTCTAATCAAATGAAATTGATTGTCCTAATGTTTTCCAACTGCAGCAAGCTTTACCTGGTTTCTGTACAAGGTAAAGGGGGACGGGCTGTGCCGGTGTGTACCAATGGTCCTCACCACCCCAGACTTACACAGAAACCGTCCATCCTGAGAGTTCTTCCCTCTGCCCTGACCTTTAATTTCACAGCTGAAAAATAGGCCCCATGGGGGAAGTGAATTTGCCAGGTGGCAGAGTCAGTTAGGTGGTAAAGCCTGGAAGATGTCTCACTCCCTACGATAATCCTATTTACACTGAGCTTTCAGATGCTTAAAGTTTTTCTTGGATCAAAGTGTAAAAAAAAAAGGTGCCTTTTACTGTGATGACCTCCCTCTGTGCCTGGGTGACAGTGACCTTGGAGAGCTGAAAGGGAGTGGCCTGTGGAGTAATTCCGGTAACTAAGCATCTCAGAGACGGAATCAGATTTGGGTTTTGATGGGGGGAGGTGGAAGATTGGAGAAGAAATCACCGCAGATGCAGCGTCAGTCCCTCCGTGGACCAGGTCTTGCTGTAAGTCCTTCCGGAAATGTGGAGGGCTTGGGTAACGTCACTGCTCTGACCCCTGCACTCAGGGCTTGCTGTGCACTTGTGCTCACCCTGGCCCTGAGTCCTGGATGCCTTCTGCCCGGGTGAGGGCAAGGCCCACCTTGCCTTGGAGCAGAGGGTGGCGCTATTAGAATCAGTGATTCTTGGAACATAGATGAATTAGAAACCTTTTCTTAAAGGGCCCAAGGAATTTCCTCTGAAAGCCAGCTGTTGACCTTTGGGTCTTACTGCACCTATTGAAAAGCAAAGGTTACCCTTGTTGATGTTAACAGTTTCTTTGCACAAAGAAATGATTCAGGAACTGGCCAGAGCCTGAGCCAGTGAAGGATGAGAAAATTCTACTCTGAAATATGGGCAGGCAGTGTCTATAGACTGAGAAAGTATACGGAAATAACATGATTGCATATTGCATACAACTCACTCACCTTCTTTAGCCATTTGGGGCAGTATGCACCTGTAATGGACAAGACTTGGAGACTCAGCTACTTGTCTAGGATATTCTTTCAGTTAGGCTTCAGTTGTTGGAGTACTAAGGTTACAGAATCCTACACACAGACAGCTAGACCCTGATGTAACAATCCCACCTTCCTTTTGGGTCAGCGGCTCAGTTTATAATGGGCTGAGACCTTGGACACCAGCAGGACTTTCTGTGACTGTAGTCATGGTCAGTTTGGTGCAGTCATGGAATTCATAATGGACAATAACAGCTTAGTCAGGTAGTTCTCCATGCCTTCTCCATGTTTTTAACTGGAGCTCAAAGGCTGAGTGCATACAAACATCTATGACTCACGGGAACCCAACAGGTAAGGGAGGCTGTTATAATAGTTAACGGGTGGACAGGACTAAGAAACTAGAGCACACTCCTTAACAGGTTTCTGCCAGGACCAACCAGATCAAAACCAAACAATCCAAACTCACATAATAAGAGCAGCAGTGTTAGAGCGCAACTATCCACAGCCTTTTTCTAGACTCTAGGGCACAGTGGCAGTTAAGCCCCTAAGTTGATGGTACAGTTGGCTGATTTAAAGAGTTACCTACTTTTGGGCTGGGTGGTGGTGGTGCACATCTTTAATTCCAGCACTCGGGAGACAGAGCCAGGTGGATCTCTGTGAATTCGAGGCCAGCCTGGTCTACAGAGCGAGATCCAGGACAGGCATCAAAACTACACAGAGAAATCCTGTCTCTAAAAATAAAAAAATTAACCAAAAAAAAAAAGTTACCTACTTTTGTGGTTAGCTGGACAACATAAGCCAAAGGAACCTGTGTAGCTACTAATAATAATATATTAGAAAACTTTGCCAAGGCTGGACTTGTCCACCATCTCTAATGCCCGCAGACTAACTGTTTACTGTTCCCATGAACACACGGTGTGTCCCCTCCCCTGAGAAGTTTCTTTTTCAGAGTCAGGGTCGTGGGAAATCACAGAATCACCAGCAATCGCGTGTACAGGAACATGCAGTGAACACGAGTGCCCTGGAAGCCAGACGGTTACAGGCAGTTGTGAGATGCCTGACCAGGGTTCTGGGAATAGAGCAGGGCTCCTATGGAAGATCAGTACATGTTCTCAATCATGGAGCAATCTCTCCAGCCCTGAAAGAGATCTAATGTGAAAATTTGTTCAGGTATTTGTAGTATGTGAAGGTTCTCACCTTTCAGAGAGTGGATCCACATTTCAGGACCCATGGGAGGTTTGACTGACTACAAGATCCAAATTGTCCCCAAATTACAGGTAGCTTTCAGTCCTAGGCAACCAGCACCTCACTGCTATAGAATCAATTCACAGAAACCCTGTTAGAAGCTTTCTTCAATGGAGATTAATATTTTTATCTACGTCAAAAGTGGGCACTCCTTTTGAGTACTGACTACTTTGATTGTGGAAGGTACAGAAACTTCCAGAAAAGCAATTCAGAAGGTAGAAGTGTGCCATGCCAAACAGTAAGATTTATACCACAGAGACTGAGCACGGTCTACAAGTGCAATAAAGGCTCTTGAGTTGGAAAAGGTTGCCCCCTAGTGGCGACTGAGCAGACATCAATGCAGTTCATTCGCCTCTAAGAGAACATATAGCTAGCTCCCCAGCAAGGTCTAGTGTGAAGTTTCCTATGAAGCATGCTACAAGGGTAAGCATCTCACTTAATGGCTTTAATTTTGACTTAATGTGGCACCACTCAAGTATTTTTTTTACCCACAGTAGTCCCTAGGTCTTGTGCATACAATGCCTGGGTACACGATACACTTCCACTGGCATGCATTTGGTCATATTAGTTAGTAATTGGCCAGGTCATTTCCAGTGAGTGTATCACAAGCAGCAGTGATGTCCAGAATACCAAGGAGCACTTTCCACTCTGCAGTTCTAGTCAACTCGCTAAGAACCTGGAGGGGCTTCAGCGATAGCACTTTGGATACAGCGTGTCCAAAGACGGCAGCATTCCCCTGTGCTTTCCTGCAATGTCAGCAGTAGGTGTGTGTGTGTGTGTGTGTGTGTGTGTGTGTGTGTGTGTGTGTGTGTGTGTGTGCAGAAAGCTAAGGCTTTTGTCTGCTTGTGGGATGGTCCTAGTGAAAATACACTTTGGAATAATGCATGAAAACTTAGCCTTCTGGATCATGTCACCTTTTAAGTGAGTAGGAGATTCTTGGGTGCTTTTTTAGGTGTGACGCTTTGCAGTGACTATTCACAAGGGGTCAGTCTATGTTCTCCAGTGGGAGTACATCCAGTGGCCATCTCTTGGAGGTGCTTGTGACTGAAGCCATCCGGGTGGTCCAGGAGTTGGGCTTTCTATCGCCTTGTGTCTGTGGTTCCTTACTTAGCTGTTAAACAACTTGTGTGATGAAACAAGTGCCACCCCGGCCAGGGATTCCTCCAGGAATCCTGCTAGGAAAACACAGCTTCTCATTTAACTGCAGCTGCTGTTACAGTGTCAGCCTTTCTGCATGGGACAGCCTCTGATCGCCGAGAAAATGAGCCCTTCCGGTGGCAAGTGAAAAAAATCTGTCTGTGAGTGTCTCTGACTCATCCAGCTGCTAACAGTGCAGGACTTGGAGCTTTATCGTCTTAACTAAATGGTGGGATGCCAAAGTGAACTCTGGTTAGAAGTCCTTCACAGGGAAAATACAGATGCACCAATGTTTTGTTACAGTTTAGATAATTTTTCCCTGCCATGGTGTATCTTAGATTGCAGAGCTTTTAAGATACAGAGCTTTTACTAGAGGCTTTGAGGACTCAGCAAGCACCAGGCAGCCATCCAAGCTCTCCATGGGTCCACACTTAGGAATGGATTTGCATCCTCTCAAGTTCAGGTGCTTAGTACTGCATACTAAATAGATTCTGATAGGTAACTGGACTTGGGCCAATCCACGGCATTCCTTCAAATTGCAAAGCTTGTGATTTCACCACTGACTAACTTAGCATGAAAATCTGTCCAGTCATTTCCTGAGTACTTAATTAATTCTCATTGTGCTTGGCCCTGGGTTAAACATCAACGTGATGTTTATGACCACTGGTTTCTTCATTAGAAGTTGAGAATTCCTACCCAGGCCAGCAGAACTCAATAGTCCTTTCCACGACTGTCCTTTCATACTAAACAATTAACCGCAAATGACAAGACTTAAGATGGCCACGGTTAAAGACCACGTGAGAGTTCAGTACAATAGTAATGCACTGGGCAGGAAAAGCTGCTTGTGTCTGTTGCATACACATTTTTTGAGCTGGCTCTGCTATGCTGTCCATGCTGACTAGAACTCCTGGGCTCAGCTGATTTTCTGCCCCAGCCTCGTGATTAGCTAGGACCACGGGGAGGGTCACCAGGCCTGACTCTTGCATAGAACACTTAAAGGTGACAAGTGGAGGTCTGGGTGGCAGCTGGGCTGGTGGAGCTCTTGCTGGCACACAGGAGGGTCTGAGGTTTGTCCCTAGCACAGACGCCTGTAAGCATATCTGCACTCAGGAGGTACAGCTCAGCAGAACCAGAACTTCAAGATTATCCTCGGCGGCATATAGAGTTCAAAGCTGCCCTGGAATACATGAGCCCCTGCTTCAAATCAGAGCAACAGTTAGAGTTGTGAGTACTAGTGTTATACTTAGGACCACTACATTTCTAAGAATTTCACACAGTTTCAGAACACGTGTTAGTAACACACCCACCTGAACATAACTCATTAATTTGCATGTCTTATTATGTCGTCATAGTTCTCATATACTTCAATGTGTCATTTGTATACATTTCACATTTATTATTTCATCATACTTCTCACACACTTTAATGTGTCTAATAAGCTAACAGATATGAGTTTAATATCTCTATTTTTATAAAAAGTTATATCCTTTGGAGATATCCCAAGGACCCATCTAGAAAGTTGCTAAATTAATCCAATATGTAGAAAAATATTTATTTCATTTGATTTGGAGAAATTTGTAAAAAAAAAAAAAAAAGAAAGAAAGAAAGGAAGAAAGAGAAAGAAAAAGAAAAAAGAAAGAAAGTGAAGATTTTCAAGATTTGATCAAAAAAAGATTGATTCTGGCAAACCTCAATCTTTAATTTACCAGAGTGATGTCAGCACTTCAAAGGCAACTACAGAAAATGACACTGTGTTTGTTTTGAGACAAGGTCTCCCTGTGTAGTCCCAGGCTGGCCTGGACACTCTGATCCTCCTGACCCAGCCTCCAGAGGGCTGGGGTTAAAGGCCTGATCTTAAGTCAACAAAAACCTAATAAGGATATCCCAGAGCACAGGAAAATATCACAGTAAACCCCAGGAATTTCATTTCCCTTAATAATTACCCCAATAGCAAAGAAAATTCCTTTACAATATCCTCTACAATATAATAGGGAATTTGTGTGTGTGTGTGTGTGTGTGTGTGTGTGTGTGTGTGTGTGTGTGTGTGTAGGGGCTGTTGCGTGTACAGCACCTGTGTGGAGGGACAACTTGCAGGAATCATTTCTCTCCTGCTACCGGGACAGTCTTGGCGGCAAGTACCTTTACCCCTGAGCCATCTCGCCAGTCCAAATCCTTGTGTTTTATTTGTTTTGTTTTAGACGTATTTTAATTTTTATTTGTGTGTACACATGTGTGTCTCTGTGAGTGTGCGTCATGTGTGTTCAGGTGTCAGACTGGCAGTATCAGATCTTCCAGAGATGTAGTTACAGGTGGTTGTGAGCACCAGATGTGGATGCTGGGAACAGACGCCTGAGTGTGTGCATGTGCACTACATGTATGCAGGTGACAGAGGAGGGTGTGGAATATTCTGGAACGGGAGTTAGGAGTGGTTGTGAATCTGCTGATGTGGGTGCTGGGAAGCAAACCCAGTCCTTTGCAAGAGCAGCAGGTGCTCATAGCGGCTGAGCCATCTCTCCAGCCCCTCAAATAAAATTTTGCCAAATTAAAGGGTTTGGTGTCAGATATGTGGTGGGAAAAAGACCTCCAGTGATGGCGTCAGCATCAAATGATCATACCAGTGTAGCAGCCAGAGTCTCTTGTGCCCAGTGATCTTGCACAGCAGCTGATCTTGCTAACTTGGAAGAGGCTTTTTCTGTCTCTAAATGCTGAGGCAGGTGTGGTGGCTGTGGTTTCAGCACTCCTCAGACTCCAGTAGGGTGAGAGGATGCTTGCTTACGTGAATGAAGAAGTAGTCCACGTTCTTTTCAGACCTAAGCGTCTTGGCAGGCTTTGGTTCATAGGATGCTGCTGGTTTAATTTTGAAAGGCCTGAGTATCTAGACGTGACAATTTGTAGATTTCCCAGTCTGCATTTTGTTCCCTGACATTTCTAGTAACTTCCTTCCTATTGTGCACTAGAGATTAAGGTAAATAAATGTTAAATTATAAGTCATGCAGGAGGCTAAAACTACCAGAAATAAGAAAAAAAAAGTCAGTATGTAGCTGACTCACAACCACCCCTAACTCCAGTTCCAGAATATCCCACATCCTCTTCTGTACCTGCATATATGTAGTGCACATACACACACTCAGGCGCCCACACATACACATAGAATAAGTAAATATTTCTAAAACTTCTTATTTGAGGAGGATTCATAAGTTGGGCAGCTCCTGGAACCAATGGAAGAAGACAACGCTACCCAGCAGTGTAGGAAAGGCAGAAAATGGAGGTGAGGTGTACAAGTAGCTTTGGTTCAGCCAACACGTTGTCTTATTTGGACGTGTCTACACACTGTGCAGCCTGTGAGGTCGGCCATTTGTTATGAGAGATACACTCAGAAGGTTGCGGCATGCGACAGTTGTGCTAGAGTTCCTTACATGCTGAGGTAGCTATAGACCGAGTTACTTTGAGTAACAGATCGCCATTCCTTAACGTTTGTTAAAGCCATGCAGTATCTGTGAGTATAACATTCTGTAAGGAAGATTGACATTCTGCAGTTCTGATGGCTGAGGATGTCCTTGATGAAAGCGTAGATTTGAGCAAGCCCAGATGACTTATCTCCTATGTATTGTATATGTTTTTGACCCCTATATACACAGAAATAGTTGTTTTAATAATATAAAAATTAGAACCTTCTGGTAATTAAAATTTTGAGGTGTAAATTCTCACATTAGTGCTTCTAACATATTTGCAAATACTACACTAAAAACTTCTTTCAAAAACAAGATTAGTGGTCCATCTTATAAATTATTATAAATAATTTTTATCTATAAAAATTAAGATTAAGCTGTATGCCACCAAGTCTGATGGCCTGAGTTTGATCCCCAGAAGTGGAGAGGGAGAACTGACTTACACAAGTTGTCCCCTAAACTAGACATGCACATCATGGCCTACACATATGTGCATGCACACATACTAAATAAATGAACAAAAATTAAAACAATCATTTATTTGTAGTGCTAGGCATTAAACTTGGACTTGTGCATGCTTGGCAAACAGTCTCCTACCGAGTCACATGCCCAGCTCCATAGGAGCTGTTAATACAGTGTAGCCTTTAAAGGTATTGTCAAAGAGGAAATAATGCAAAAAAAAAAAAAAAAGCCACAAAATTAAAGGACTTTTGAAAACCTGAGAGGTTTGAGACAGAAAAGCAACGGGAGTTCGTGGCTATGGTGACTTTAGCATTATCGAATATTCCTTCCTTGCTGTGGACCTTCAAGTCAATCTCCGCCTTGCTCTGCTCCCCACTATTTTTTTTTTACATTGGATATAATTAGATCAATATTACTTTGTTTATAACGCCTTTTGTCTTCGTAAATTGCAGGGGGTGAGCGCTGCTGTGCTGGGACCCACATTGCCAGACCTGGCAAAGAATGTGAACCGGAACATCAGCAGCCTTTCGGAAATCTTCGTGGGCCGCGCCCTCGGCTACTTGTGTGGCTCTGTGGTTGGCGGGGCGCTTTTCGACTGTATGAATCACTTTTTACTCTTGGGTAAGCTAACAGTGATGTTCGTTTTCTTGTTTCTGTCACGAAGCGTGCAGTTTGTCTCTAAATATGAAGGCAATAGCTGGCGTCGTTGACGGTGGAAATACACTGTGCTTCGCTGTCCCCACACTGGGCTGCCAGAGTCTAATGTCCCCGTGGCAGTGGCAGGGAATCATTATGGAGCCCTCTGGAAACTTGACTAATCCTGCGGTGGGAGTGTTGGCACTCCCAAGTCTTGCCAGCGTTGGGTCAAACCCAGGCTCCATTCCAGACACACTGCGTTGCCCCTCATCAGAGGTGCAGCAGGGTTCCCAGAGCCTCAGAGGTAGGAAACTGCTCTTGGAACCTGGACTGGACACCAAGGGGCAGGGAAGGTTGATGAACTAACACAGGCTGCATCTTTGCCTCTGTTATCCTATGTTAGAGACAAGCCCAGGCTACTGCACCACATCTGGAAGCAGATGCGAAAGCCTTTACCATACGTGCTTTGAATAAATTGACCTCTAAGGAAAATAAGACAAAACACTTTTGCCAAGGGAACAGTCTATTATTCGTGGTGAATAAATAAGAGATTCCTCTTATTTCAAAGCGGACTGAAGAATACATAGAACGAATTATATAGATAGAAGTTTTTGTTTGTGGAGAATCCTGTTACGCAGGTTTCAAGCACTGATCTAAATCCCAGCCCAGAACTATGTGCCTCGTATTTTCCTCCCAGGTCCACAAACTAGCTTACTGAAAGTTTTACTGCTCATTCTCCTTTTTGTTATTCCATATGTAAACATTCCTTCTGGTTCTTGGATTTTTGTTTTGCGTGTGTGTGTGTGTGTGTGTGTGTGTGTGTGTGTGTGTGTGTGTGTGTAAGGTGTATTCATGTTCACATGGGTGTGGGCTCATGTATGTTCAGGTATGTGTGAGTGTGTATGGTGGTCGGGTGTCTTCCTTGATGACTCTCCACTTTATTGATGGACGCAGGGTCTCTCACTGAGCCCACAGCTCACTGATTTGACTAGTCTGGCTAGCAAGCTTGCTCTGGGGAGCCTCCTAAACTCTAGGATTACAAATGCTACCATACTCCCCAGGACCCCTCATGCCCCAACAGGGTTTCTTTGTGTAGCCCTGACTGTCCTAGAACTCACTCTATAGACCAGGCTAGCCTCACACTCAGAGATCCGCCTACCTTTGCCTCCCAAGTGCTGAGATTTAAAGGTATGTGCCGCCGCCGCCGCCGCCGCCGCCGCCGCCGCCACCACCACCACCACCATCACCACGGCCCAGCTTCCACCCAGCTGGGCATCAGAACTCTAGTCTTCACACATGCATGGTGTATGCTCATTCTCTGAGCCAACTCTCTAACGACTCCCCTCTATTTTGGCTATTTTTTAATCACTAAAATACATTGAATTAATTATCATGCATGTTCCAGAGCACTCTTGTGGAGGTCAGAGGGCAACTTTCAGGACTCAGTTTCTCGTTCCTCATGTGGGTTGTAGGCTCTAACTCAGGTCATCAGGCTTGACAGCACAGAGCCCCCTTGCCGTCCTCTTTTGGTTCCTCAGTATAAAACATTTAAGTAAATAGCTTTTACCTCTTTTGCTATGAAACTTGGTGTGATTTGTAGTTTGATTCTAGCAATGATAGAATTACATTCATTTTATAACTTTTATATTATTGGTTTTTTTTTGGGGGGGGGAGGGGGTTCGAGACAGGGTTTCTCTGTGTAGCTTTGTGCCTTTCCTGGATCTCGCTCTGTAGACCAGGCTGGCCTCGAACTCACAGAGATCCGCCTGCCTCTGCCTCCCAAGTGCTGGGATTAAAGGCATGTGGAACCGCCGCCCTACCACTTTTATATTTTATAATCCATAAAGATTATACAAGATTTAAAGGGCATGGCTACTTGCAGAAGGTACAATGCTCACCCCCCCACACACACAAGGTTACCTCTTTATATTTGATCCCACTTGCCTTTTGGGGAGTTATGTTGACTTGACTCCTGACACACAAATATTGTTTTTCACAGCTACTTTTCTCTCAACCTTGTCTTTTCAGGGCTGTCAAACCTGGTCACCTCGGCCGGCCTTTACGTGACTCCTTTTTGTAGGACAGCAGGCTTGCTGACTGCCATGATGTCTGTCACTGGTGTCTCGTTTGGCGTTCTGGATACAGGTTAGTGGATCACTCGATGTCAGATCCAGGACTGGGACACCCCTGCTAGGAGAAGAGGAGCAGGAGGTATTAAATCATTCCTTGTGGTGGACTTGAAATGACAAGGAGCTCTTGATCTGGAATCATCTATTCAGAATGATAGCAACTTCTTCTTGTAAAGTACAGCATCGATTTTCTAAAATCTGAATGATCTTAGAGATCGTGTCCTATGAGAGATTATGGGTTGTTGCCGCCAGTATCCACAGAGGGAGAGCCAGGAGCCTCTGTTCTGTCCTCCTTCCTTTGCGCTAGGTTTTTGCTCTTTGCTTTCTCAAAACTTCCCTTTACAATAAAGCTTCTGAGCATGTCACAATGTCTTTGAAAACCTACAGAGCTAGGAGAGGTAACTGCAGAGGCAGATCCAAGACCTCACTGGCCATCTAGCCTAGTCAAAATGGCGAGCTCCCTGATCAGTGAGAGACATTGTCTCATGACAATAAAACACGGTGTGATGAAAGACCCTGGGCATCTTCCTCCAGCCTCTGCATGTGCACACAAGTGTGTGCATGCCCACACACTCATAGGCAGCACACACACACACACACACACACACACACACGAAAACCTACTAAATGACGTGTGTGATATTTTTTCTTCTAAATTCTAGCCTTCTATCCCCTCCCTTTTCTGCCTAACGTTATCTTATAGATGTGGAATATCTTTTATTTTATCCTTTTGGCTTTGTTTGGTTGTAAAAATTCAGAATGTAATGGAATACTTCAATCGTTTTTAAAAACAGAGCCATGGATTTGAGGCTTTAAACTGCTCATCTTGTAGATCCTCTGATAGCATTTAAGGGCAGATTCTGAAATATGTATTATTTCCTGTAATATACAGACCAGGACTTTTGGGGTATTCAGGTTTCTGAATGGGTAATTAGTACCTGTTTTAAACAGATATAAATCATATATATATATATATATATATATATATATATATATATATATATACTATTGCAAGTACAAAAAGAGTTGGTCATGTGTCTGAAGTGTATGTGTACATATATGCGTATATATATTATATAGTATATATAAATAAACAGGTGTATCAAATTAAATCCCCCAGTGAAGTGTCAGCATATTTTGTAAAAACCTTTGTAATGTGCATGGCTCTAAGAGGTGGTAGCTGATCAGATAATTCAATTCCATGTGTAGGTATAAAATGATGTGTGCAGGGAGCCTACCTCACAGGACTGAATCAGCTGTAATCTTCAATAATTCAGAACAGTTGTCATGCTTGTGCTGTGTAATACAGACGTGTACCTTTGGTGGAGTTTGTTAACTAACACACATTAGCTTTTACTGTGTTTAACTTAAATCATTTCTCTCGTTGGCAGGTGGGAACGTCCTCATCTTGAATCTGTGGGGGGACAAAGGTGCTCCACACATGCAGGCCTTGCACTTCAGTTTTGCCTTGGGTGCCTTCCTGGCTCCCCTGCTGGCTAAACTGGCCTGGGGTACGACAGCATCCACCCAGAACCACACAGAGTCTGGCTTTGACCGGTCAGCCTTGAACCGCTCCTCTGAAGCCACCTCAGACTCTCTGTTTGCGGTGCCTGAGGACGTGACCCTGCTGTGGACCTATGCTTCCATCGGCACCTATGTCTTAGTAGTCTCTGTCTTCCTGTTCGCTCCATTCTTTAAGCAAAGCTCAAAGCAGAAAAAATCCATGGCATCTGCTCAGGAAGCTCGAAAAGCTAAATATCACTGGGCCCTGCTCTGTCTCCTCTTCCTCTTCTTCTTCTTCTACGTTGGAGCTGAGGTGACCTACGGCTCTTTCATATTCTCCTTCGCCACCACCCATGTTGGCATGGAAGAAAGTGAAGCAGCCGGCTTGAACTCTGTCTTCTGGGGGACCTTTGCAGCCTGCAGGGGCCTGGCCATCTTCTTTGCGACACTCTTACAGCCTGGAACCATGATCGTGTTGAGCAGTGTTGGCAGTCTTGTCTCATCTTTCTTTCTGGTCCTTTTTGACAAGAGCCCTCTCTGTCTCTGGATCGCAACGTCTGTGTACGGGGCCTCCCTGGCAGCCACGTTTCCCAGTGGCATTTCCTGGATCGAGCAGTACACCAGCCTAAGTGGAAAGTCTGCAGCATTTATTCTGATCGGTGCTGCCCTGGGACTCATGGCTACTCCTGCACTATCTGGAATTCTTCAGGGACACTACCCAGATCTGCCAATAATTCTGTACACTTGTCTGGGGTCAGCGGTATTCACGACTGCTTTGTTTCCTGTGATGTATAAATTAGCCACCTTACCTCTAGGTGGCAAGCAGAAAAAAAGCATCAAGAGTGAGAGCCAGAAGTTTTTGCCTTCCAGCTCTGGACTGCAAGGGAGGAAATGAAAGGATGAGGACAAATGCTCTGAAATGGGAAAAGCAGGAGCAGGGACCGGAAGGCTTTGCTTTCTAGCTCTAGCTATACACGGAAGCTAATGAAGATTGGAAGGGGGTTGGTGTGCAATGGATTTCGAAGTGGTTAAAATGAAGAATGAGGCATTTTCTAATAGAAATATAATAGAAATGTTCTTATATAACCCGTAGCTGAGGTCTGCATGCAACTATCCTGAAATGCTCTGTAGCCTGCATCTTCTCCAGTTAACAGTGAGGATTCCGTTGGAAATATCCAGGACAAGGGACTAAGAGAGAAAATGGGCTGGTGACTGAGTGGCCTCACTGAGCGACTCCTAAGGAGCCTGTCAGAGCCGAGCACTAGACGTTCAGGATGTTTCGGGGAACCCAACACAGGTCCATTTATAGTCAGTGGTAAAGCTGGGAAATGTTTGATCCTCAGGGTCTCCCATAAACTACCAGGTGTTCTTGTTCAGGGCTTCATGTTTGGTAGGAAGCTGATTAAGTAAAATTTTATGATCTCCAACTTTCAAAGAGTTCGTAGATGATGTCTGTTGGTGTTTTGTTTTGTTTGAGATAGGGTGTTGCTGTGTAGCGCAGGCTAGCCTAAAATTTGCAATCTTCCTGCCTCAGTTTCCTGACTGCAGAGGCACTTGAAAATTTAGGGAGCTCCCTAATGTGGAGAAGCCACAGAGTGGGTTTGTATTTGCTGGATGGATAACAAGTTTTCTCATTCCACCCGAGAAGCTAAGGGTGTAATTTCAAGACACAGCGTCATAGACAGTGGGGAGATTTTATCCATTGCTTATTTTATCTGTAGGTTGGAGCAAAGGATGCTAATGATTCACTTGATTGATTTTTTTCCTCAAAGAGAATGCATAGTTCAGGAGACCTGCCTCCCAGGTGTCCTGAGGCCCTTAACATTGCCTTCATTGAAGTCATCTCCCTAACCCATGATTCTAGAAAAGAAAATACAAGAATTTCCAAATTAAAATCCATGACTTCTACAGTTCCTGTAAGACATCTCTGAGAACTTAATGTAATTGCCAGCCCAATCTTCATTTCAATGAAGAAGTGAAACGCAGCTTTTAAAATGTGCTACCCATCTAATACATCTAGTGCTATACTATAGTTCTAATTTTAGTCCTGAAAAGTGTGATTTTTTAAAGCTGCATTTCATCCATTCTAACTACTTTAAAATTATGATACTCCTTATAATAAATGATTGTTCAGTATTGTGGCAAGATTAATCAATTATCTCCATTTATATATATAAAATGTCATTGCATCTCATGATTAGATTCCACAACACATCACAATCTATTGTATTAAGGATTATGAAGACACCTAGTTGAGCATTATGTTTTCTATTTCTTTGGCATATATTCATTGTACATAGCACTGGGTTTCCTAAGAGGTGGAGAGCTGGAGACTAGAAAAGGTCTTCTCTGGCCTTTGTCCTACTTCAGTGGTTGGGTCTGTGTTTTACTATTTTTCTGGATCTGGTTTTCACTAGTTCTGAGTAGTAGTTACACCATAAGCACTGTATACACTTGACAAATTAACCTTTATTTTTCTCATGTATTTATATGCATACGTGTCTGCATGGTCTCATGTGTGCGGGTATCTGAGGAGGCTGGAGGTTGACATATAGAGTTAATTGTGCTTCATCTTTTTCACTGAGGCCAAGTGTTTAAATTGACCCAAAACTCTCAGGGACTCCTCCCTGGCTAGCCTAGTTCTAGGGATCCTTGTCTCCGCTCTCTGAGAGTGTTGGCGTTAGAGTGGACCACTGCACCTATCTGGCATTTATGTGGGTTGAATGTGAACTCCGGTCTTCACACTTGAGCAATGAGTTTTTTAACCACTGTGCCATCTCCCCAGCCCCACGGCGTCAATCTGCAGTCATCCTCATCTGAAGCGCCTCGTCCCTGAGTTTAAATACTTAGGAAACCAACGAAATAATGAGAAGGTGGTTGATGACCTAGGAGTCAAGGATGAGAAAGTCTACTTTACATGCGTGTGGCAAAATTGGTGTGGGCCATCCCTGGATAACCGACTGGAATTGATGAGTGATGGGGTCTGGTCAAATTTAAAGTTGATTTTCTGTGGTTTGGAGCAGTAATTGCATCATAAGCACAGTAAACATTGACAAATGTCCCCAAGGTTTCTGTTGACCGATATTGTCTTTCTACACTGCAATATGCTTGTTTACCTGCATCTCACATCTGCAGGTCTGAAGTTTTGATTGAAAAGTGAATGTGTTGATTGTAAGTAAAGTGCAGCTCTTTTCAGTGCTCAGGATCAAACCCAGAGCCTTGGGCACATGGTAAATGCTCTGCTCTCTATATTCCAGCCCCAGGACAGCTCCTTTCTCAACAACTGCTGTAATCTCGGAAACCTGCTATCCATTGGCTCATGTTATTCCCTGTAGAACCCCAGAGAGGACAGGTGGATACACTGTCAGTTCCAGCCGGTTAGTGTTCCATTGCACCCTTGGTCAGAGCAGGGAAAGGGCTCTGGCCTCACTTGCTGCTTCTCCTCAAGCTGTCCAGCTGAGGAGAGTTGTCTCAGTTACTTTTCTACTGCTCTGACAAAGCACCATGACCAAGAAAAAGCACAAAAGAAAGCATCTAATTTGGAGCTCATGGTTCCGGAAGATTAGAATCCATAACCATAATGGTGGGAAGCATGGTAACAGGCAGGCAGCATGGTGCTGGACCACTACTTGAGAGTTTACATGTGTAACGACAATCACAAGGCATGGAGAGGGAGAGAGAGAGAGAGAGAGAGAGAGAGAGAGAGAGAGAGAGAGAGAGAGAGAGAGAGAACTAACTGGGAATGGCATGGGCTTTTAAAACATCGAAGCCTCCCCCAGGGATGTACCTCCTCCAACAAGTCCACACCCTCCGTCTTCACTAGAGGTTTGTTGCTGTGAAGAGACACCATGACCACAGCAACTATTCTAAAAAATAAAAAATAAAAGTAAGCATTTAACTGGGGCTGGCTTACAGTCCAGAGGCTTAGTCCACTGTCGTCATGACAGGAAGCATGGCAGCACACAGGCAGACATGGTGCTGGAGAAGGAGCTGAGAGTTCCACATCTGGATTGGCAGACAGCAGGAAGAGAGAGAGAGACACTGGGATTGGCTTGAGATTTTGAAGCCTTGAAGCCCACCCACAGTGACTCACTTCCTCCAATGAGGCCACACCTCCTAATAGTGCCACTCCCAACACACAGGAAGTAGCTTTCTTTCAGAGGGGTAGGATAACAGCAACAGTGAAGGATAAGGTTTTTAGCTCTTAGCTATTGCTCTGACCTGTTGGCTTTCATCTCTGTATTGGCTCTGTGTTTCTTATTTAATAAGACAGTTACATCTACAACTTTCTATGGGCCATTTTCATTCAAACCACCTTACTTCCTAATCATTCCAAAACCACCTGGAGAACAAGCATTCAAATATATGAGCCTGTGGGGGTCATTCTCATTCAAATTACCACTGTCCTAGATAGTAGGACTACAATATTCCAAGTCACACAAAAAGGTTTTTAAATTACACAAAATGGGCCGGGCGGTGGTGGTGCACGCCTTTAATCCCAGCACTTGGGAGGCAGAGGCAGGCAGATCTCTGTGAGTTCGAGGCCAGCCTGGGCTACCAAGTGAGTTCCAGGAAAGGCGCAAAGCTACACAGAGAAACCCTGTCTCGAAAAACCAAAAAAAAAAAAAAAAATTACACAAAATGGTTCTCTTAACATTAAGACCCGCCCCTAGAATGGATAAAGAAAATGTGGCACATATACACAATGGAGTACTACTCAGCAGTAAAAAACAATGATATCATGAAATTTGCAGGCAAGTGGATGGAACTAGAAAATATCACTCTGAGTGAGGTAATCCAGACTCAGAAGGACAAACATAGTATATACTCACTCATAAGTGTGATGTGAGGGAAGGGATGGCCAGACTGTAACCCCCAGCTCCAGAGAGGCTAGCTAACAGGTAAAGACCCTAGGAGGGACACATGGATAACCCAGCGAAGGAGAAGTGGATGAGATCTACATGAGCAGACTGGGAGTGGGGGGAGGGGTGATGAAAGGAAAGGAGTGGAGGATGAGAACATAGGGAAATGGGAGGGTCAAGCTGGAACAGGGACAGAGTGGGAGGGCAGGGAGGCAGACACCATGATAGACGAGGACATCATGGGAATAGGAAGAGGCAGGGTCCTGGGGAGGCTCTCAGGAATCCACAAGGATGACCCCACCTGGGAATGCTGGCAGTGGTCCAGAGGGTGCCTGGACTGGTCTACTCTGGTGACCAGACTAGTGAATACCCTAACTGTCATCACAGAGCCTTTGTCCTGTGACTGATGGAGGCAGATGCAGAGATCCATGCCCAGGCACCAGGCTGAGCCTCAGGAATCCAATTGATGAGAGAGAGGAGGGATTCTACAGGTGGGAGATGTCGAGATCATGATGGGAGGACGTGCAAAGATGACCGGCCACACTGGTGGAAGCCCGTGAACTGTGGACTGGTGCCTGTGGAGCCCCCATGGGACTGGACTAGGCCCTCTGGATACGGAAGATGGTTGTTTGGCTAGAACTGTCGGGGGTTGGGGGGGAGGGCACCCAGGCAGGGGGATGGGGATCCATCCCTGGTGCATGGGCAGGCTTCTGGGAATTTGGTGCCTGTGGTTTGATGCCTTGCACAGCCTTGGTGCAGTGGGAAGGGGCTTGGACCTGCCTAGGCTCAGTGTGCTGGGCTCTGCTGACTCCCCATGGGATACATTGATTTGGGGGATGTGGGGATGTGGGGTAGCTTGGGAGAGAGGGCTGGGGGTGGGAGGAGGGAGGAGGTGGGATCTGTGGGTGGTATGTAGGGTGAGTAGAAAATTTCTTAATAAAGAAAAATGAAAAAAAAATTGGGGACCTGGCCAATACACAGGCAATACCTGGGCCCACTCAGGGTCCTGACAGTGTCAAGCGCCCATTGCTACATGATCTCTCTGTACATCTCCTCATAAAAGTGGAACCCCTTCCTGCTTCTCTCTCTCTTCTCTTCCCAGGAGGTGGAGGTCACATTTGCACCTCTGCTCTCTCTCTCTCTCTCTCTCTCTCTCTCTCTCTCTCTCTCTCTCTCTCTCTCTCTCTCTTTCTTTCTCTCTCTCCTCCTCCTCCTCCTCCTTCCCCCAACCCCAGTAAAACTCTCCACATGACACGAGTGCTGTCTGTATTGTCTGTCTCTGTCTCTTGCCCGCCTTACCTGCTGCAGTGACCTTGGCTCCACTCTCACCAAGGTCTCTCTCCCACCGCTTTTAAAACACAACATTGGTGCTTTGAGAACTCCTCAGGCCCTCCAGGCAGTCTCTCCTGCCCACCAGCATCACTTTCCTACACCAGCATAATTGGTAAGCCCCTCCCACCTCCTTTTGTCTTTTCTTGAAGTTTTGGTGCCAGGTCCTGTGTCCCCCTCAGGCTCAGAGCCCCCGGCCCCTTTCCCTGCATGATGATGTAGGGGACAGCTTATGCCTACTCAGCACCCCACGGCCCCTTGACTTTTGGGTGACAACCCATTGGCCAGCCTGTGCTGCCTCATCCATCCTCGCTAAATTTCTGGGACACTAGAGTTCGGCCCTTGGATCTTATTTCTCTACCTTACTCATGGAAAACGTGCCTAAACATATCCACCTTGGTCCCATGCCCCTTAGATACCAGGACAAACAGCCACTTACCCGCACCCCGTATTTCAGTATTTCATGGGACCTTTGCAGCTTCTGCCAGCCATCCAATAGATCCAAGCCCCCTTACCCAGAATTCTTTGTCCTTTTCACTCTCCTCTCCCAACCTGGGAGAGCCATTCCTGACTTTCTCCCAACGTGTTGTCTCTCAGTCTATGTCTGAAGTCCTGCAGCTCGTTCCTTTTATTTTAATGTATTTTTTAAATTACACTCATGATATTAATCACATTTGTGGTACTCATAGATTACATTCGCAGTATTCATTCAAATATATATATTTGAATATATATAAAATATATATATATAAAATTATATATATATATATAATTTTAAATGTTGAATGTCATTTCTTGAAGTGGGTAGGAGGTCTTAATTGCAGGCTTACAGCACAATGGGAGGACCCTGGAGGGCAGAAGTTCGCTACTGATGTTTTACAATCTTGCATCTAAGCTGTTAACGCCTATTATTCAGGATACACAGACAAGGAACTTCCCTTAGGCATTCAGGAGGGTGGAACCTGGCAGGGAATTAGCATTGGGAGGATATCAAGGTCAAGGTCCACAAGCAAGGCAACAGTTACCCAAAATGGGGGCCAGGGCCCTGCAGGTCCCCCTTTTATTAAAAAATGAGCTTCTGACTTGGGTTGTGTGGGACGTCAGCAGGTCACCTTACACGTCATGGAGACGCCTGCCCAGGCCATACAGGTCCTCTGTTTTAGGTTGGTGAGCGCTCCCCAGGCATTACCCGTCTCTGAATACTCATTATCATACCGGCTCAATTGTGTGTAAGCTGCATGGTTAATTGCAACTCGTTCTTTATACTGTATATTCTTATTTCCAGATTTTCAAGTTGGTCAGCTGACAATTTCCTGGGCAGTTTTGTCTGTCTTCCTATTTAAAATAAGTCTATTTCAGTGCAGATGGAAGTGTGTGACTGGTGTGATCACATGACTGTTTCTGAGTGATTTTTGAATGTTTGAAATTATGTGTTCTGTGTATGTTCCATGTGTCGTGGGAAGAGAAAAAACCCCACATGACCACATGGGCAGGCACCATCTTGGTTAAGGTCAAAGAAAGACAGGTCATGTGACTTTACCACCATATTTGATGAGGGTGACTGTGTGGGCAGTCCCCATCTTGACTAAGGTTAAAGAGTCATAGGGTTCCACCACCATCTTTAGTAAGGGTGACCATGTGAACTGGATAGATTTCTGTATGAAAATTCCTGTTTTGTGCTAAAAAAAAACAACAAGGTTTAAGCTGCATTTCCCCTTTCATTCCCAGAGGGTCCCCCTGGTTGAATTAGAACAGAGCAGGTCGCTACTGCTGCTGCAAAGCAGAACTCTGTCGTCCTGATTTCAGTGAGCTGGTACCCGCTTGCCTGTGTCATTGCTGTTTCTGTGTTTCTGTCTACTAACCTCCTACCTGCCTCCCACCCTCACGCCCCCCCCACACCCGGGAGCATTTCATTGAAAAGGGCCATGGTGCCACCAGGATGGATGGGAAATGTGGGCTGTCTCCTCACGTTGCTCCCTTGCTCTCTGGCCTGGAGTACAGGCAGTGGTGGGTGGGTTTTCCCTCAGCATGCTGAAGAATGAAGTGGTGGGGCAGCACACTGAGCTACAGCAGTTGTGACAATCTGGTTATGAGATGTCACCCACCCATCTGATTCCAGTTGGAAAGTTTGGTTTGTCTTATTGGAAGGTTTTGTCTATTTCTCGAGAAAATCGTGTGTGCTTGTTTTGTTGGAAAGTTTTGCTTATGTTCTGGCATGTTTGCAAGTTTTGTTGCATGCATGGAGCTGAAACAGAAATGGTGTGGATATTTTCGCTGTCTCTACCACCAACAGCAGCCACTCACCACCCACCACGGTTCAGAGATCAGAATTTATCCCTGAGCTCTGGTCACTGGATTTGGGTTAGCAGGAGTTCAGATGACTTTTGATATAGATAATGTTAAAATTATTTTATGCTGTTCTTTATTGGAAAGCTGACTCTAGAGTTGGATTATGGCTCTTCCTTCTCTAGACTCAGGCATGCTTATTTGAAAGTTTCCTCTTTGTCACTCTGTCAGTCTGAGCCCCTGACACAGTGACAGGGAGAAGGAAACAAAGCAGACCAGCCAAAAAAATTGATTTGGTTTATGTGAACATTCTGCACCTTGAGGTTTATAAGTTTATTTTGTTATATATGATTAAAAATCTATTAAAATTAAAATTAGTTAAAACTAGTAACTGTGGGAATTGATAATTAAAAATCTATGCGTGAATAAATTTATAAGGTTATGACCAACCTGTCAGCTCATTTTATATATAAAAAATCAAGCCTTGCTTTTTCTAAAACTACTAGGTCTCTTGATATGAAAATGTTTTAAGATATGAAAGTCTATGTAAGCTTTGAGGGTCTCGGACTATGATTTAAGATATAAATACCAATTACAAAGGTATAAATAGATTATTTAAATGCTCCATATTAGTTTTCCTTCTATGATATTGCTATATTAAGATTTGACGCCGGGCAGTGGTGGCGCACGCCTTAAATCCCAGCACTTGGGAGGCAGAGGCAGGCGGATCTCTGTGAGTTCGAGGCCAGCCTGGTCTCCAAAGCGAGTTCCAGGAAAGGTGCAAAGCTACACAGAGAAACCCTGTCTCGAAAAACCAAAAAAAAAAAAAAAAAAAAAAAAAAAGATTTCAAAAGTTCAGAGTTTAACATTAATAGAATTCTGATACTGTTTGGTTCAAGATTTTAGATTTTCTTTGATTCTCTTTTAAATATAAACTTAAAGGTACTTCTCATCAGACCAAAGACATCTCTGTCCAAGCTATACCTGCATCTCTGGATGGAGAAAAATATGCATGCTTTTAACCCAAATCTGTAGCTTTTTGCTGTGACTCAAAGATATGAGTCTACTCCTGCTGCTTTACAGATACTCATTACCTGCTTTTCTATGATGTGGAATTTAATACTGATTGGTAATACTAATATATCTAAAACTTTTATATCCTTTTGTAAAAGAAAAATTCATATAAGCTTCAAAAGATTAAAAGAAGTCATAAAACTTGGATCCACTTCACAGAGGTCAAAAGGACTCCAGATAAGTACAACAGTACAGCTTGAGTTTTCCCTACCTGTCTATTCATGAGAATGGTATTTTTCTCTCTCCTGGTTTTAGAAATCCTCCCCTTCCCAATTACTAAGACTATGGGACTAAAAGTTGCAAATAAGTTCATAAATTTTAACTTCTGTTCCTAGTTTAAACTTGTCTCCACAGGTTTCCACATGGCTGGCAGACACATCAAAGCATCAGTTGCTGACTGAAACCTGCTCCAAATGACTATGAGCTCTGGACTTGCTGAAAACTGATGTGGACCAGCCCAGCCAATGTGATTGTTCCCTGTCTCTACAGCTGGGTCAGATAACCACATGCTTCTGACAAATGCCCCATTGCTCAGCCTTTGACTAGCCTTTCAGCCTTTTGGGGCCCTGATAACAATGTTCCAATGTCAGCCAAAAGCAGTTACAGAAGAGCATAA
Organism: Peromyscus maniculatus bairdii; assembly: GCF_049852395.1. Taxonomy (NCBI): domain Eukaryota; kingdom Metazoa; phylum Chordata; class Mammalia; order Rodentia; family Cricetidae; genus Peromyscus; species Peromyscus maniculatus. The sequence goes on from NC_134867.1 coordinate 15,518,859, forward strand.
TTGTCCTGTGCTCCCTGTCCATAATAGGTTGAAATGCCGAGTAAAAAGAAAACTCCTTGACACAAGGTACAAAATGGCCTCATATAAGGCCCATTGACATACTAGGAAACTGGGCCCAGAGTTATCAGTTGATAGATTTATTAACTAAAATGGTTCTTCAATAAGATAAGACACTTGACTTTCTTTATACAGAACCAAAGAGATATTATATGGCCTTAAGAAATTATTATTTCTATATAAATCATTCAGGATTATAATCTGGCTGTACCCAAAGATCAGAACTACAGGGCCTCAAACAAGGCAGTAGATACCACTACCCTAGAAAAATCTGTTATATGTTTAGAGGAATCACTCTCCTTTCTAGCTGAAATAGTTCTCCAGGATAAAAGGGGCCTTGACCTAAAATTTGTTCAAATGTTCCCCTGGTTAACATTCCTTCAACAAGGGGCCTATGCAAGGCCTTAGGAGAGCAATGTTGTTTTATGTTAACTGCTCAGGGGTCATTAGAAACTCCAAGGCCCTGTTCAAAAAGCAGATCCATGACAGAAACAGGCAGCGGCACCAAGGGAACCATCCTGGTGTCTGCCTTATCTAGCCCCTTAATGATCTTGCTTCTTTTGCTTATTTCTTCTGATGCAGCAAGATGGTGACCTAAGTGGTCTGGCAAAGGGCTTGGAGCAACTTCTGAGCCCATGAGTCTTGACCCTTTGTGGGTTGAAAAGAAATCTCTTTACAGGGGTAGCCTAGGACCACCTACATGTCAGAGGTTCACATTGAGATTCATAACAATGACAAAACTGCAGTTGTGAAATAGCAAAGGGAAAATTTTGTGATAGGGGGCCGCCACAACATGGGGAACCGCACTGAAAGGCCAAGACATTGGAAAAGTTTAGAACCAATGGCTTAGAGAATGTCTCTCCTTACTCAAGGTCTATTCAAGCTTAAGAATGTATGTCTAGCCTCCTCGTCTTTGCTAACTTTGTTAAGCTTAAGCTATTTGGACAAACTGAATCATATTAAAGTTTTATTTTGATACTAGAAGAGCTTTAATTCAAAATCATTTTTGGGGGGCTGAACCTGACAGGGATAAATTGTAATGCCCTAGTCTTGTGAAAGTGGCTGGCATATTAAAGACTGTTACAGAACACAAGTGCTGCTGGTGTAATTAATTGTAGGGTAAGATTTACTTAGATTCCTTGTATATGTTTTCAGGGTTGAGCTTAAAACAAGTAACTAGAAACAAAGTTGCCTATGCAGATATAGCTAGGCAATCTGAAATACTTCAGAGATCTGCAGAATATGGCATTTAAAATGTTGATCAAAAAGCTTATTACATAAGATAAAGACTTCCAGATCCTAGCAGTGATTCAAAGTCCCCAAAGAAGATTGCAGGGCACCATGATGTCTCCACTTGGATTATAGCAATGCTGACCACTGGGTAAGATGCCCCAATGTGACATCTGTCACCAGGACATGACCCAGACTGTGGACAAGCAGCAGGACATTGGAGAATTGATTGTACCCATTTTGCCTAGATAAAATAAGATCAGTCTTCCCCATGTTCCTCTTCCAGAGGAAAAACTCTAACTTTATGGACCTGGTGGCTGAAAATTGATGCTGTTCTGATACTTCTACCTCCAATGATATGGAGACCTGTGTATGGCTAGCTGGGTATGGACTGGTCCCTGTAATTTTTTTTTTTTTTTTTTTTGGTTTTTTGAGACAGGGTTTCTCTGTGTAGCTTTGCACCTTTCCTGGAACTTGCTTTGTAGACCAGGCTAGCCTCGAACTCACAGAGATCTGCCTGCCTCTCGAGTGCTGGGATTAAAGGCATGTGCCACCACTGCCCGGCAAAGAGTCCAAGGAATTTTTTTTTTAAGATGTATTTATTTATTATGTATACAGTATTCTGCCTGCATATGTCCCTGCAGGCCAGAAGAGGGCACCAGATCTCATTACAAGTGGTTGTGAGCCACCATGTGGTTGCTGGAAATTGAACTCAGGACCTCTGGAAGAGCAGTCGGTGGGTCCCTGTAATTTTCAATAGATTTGGAAACTGCTTGGTCTGCATGCGGGTATAATTTATTCTTCTCAGATTTCTGATAGTATTGATGGCTAGGCCAGCTGTAACTTAGTCAGTTTGGCAGCATCAGACAACCAGATCCTTCCACAAGGCTACAGCAGGATTTTTATTTCCTCTGGTTATAGACTTAAAAGTATGTTTCATCAGGCTGAAACCGGGCCCTAGGAACGATGCTCACACCCTTTAGCTCAAAGCCACAGCCTTTTGCTATGACACCAAGATAAAAATGTTTTCCAGTTGTTTCACAGACACTTGCAGGTTCCTGCCAGACTTGTGCCAAGGCCAAATCCTCAGGGACCCTCAAGATGTACCACCAGCCACTGCACCAACCTAGGACACGAACTGGTGAATCCTGGCAGGTTAACTTCACCCACATGCCCACTCATAAAAACTCCATTATCTCTCAATCTGTTGATACTTTGACAGGATGGACAGAAAATGTGTGATGGCTCATGTACTCCTGAAGAACACATCATCCCTCAATTTGCCATGCCATCTCACCAAGCTCCTGGGACTTCACTGCTGGCACCACCTCTCTAGGCTCAAGCAGGCATATACCCAGCAACTAGAACCTGGTTCTCCAAGATGTCCCAGTGAAAGACATATCTGCTCTTGTGTCTCACTCATTCACCCTTGCCTCTTCTGTACAAACAGGGCAGTTCTCCATTCCATTCTTTCTGGTAGTTATCACTCTTCCTATGGCTAGCCACACTCATGGGGCCAATGATAACAATCTATTTTTTCTCCTAGCAACCTGACTTCTCAGCTCCCTCAAGGAACAGATGCCTGAGGTCTCCAGGATGGAGCTAACTAAATGCATCTTCACTCACTCCTCCCACTGTGCATGACCTCAACCCCCACCCACCCACTTTGTTCCAAATCAGCAGCAAGCAGTCTTGAGAATTCAGTGCCCCTCATTCCTGCCCCACTCGCCATCCATAACTCACCCTTTTTATAATGATCAAAAGGGAGGAACATTAGCATTCACACCCACTTCCTGGGGACCTGGCCAATATGCAGGCAATACCTTCACCTGCTCAGGGTCCTGAGAGTTTCATGCATCCATTGCTGCATGATCTCTCTGTTCATTCTCTCATAAAAGGTGGAGTCCTGCCCACCTCTCTCTTCCTTTTTTCCCATGAGGCAGAGGTCACACTGCACCTCCTCTCTCTTTCTCCTCCCTCTCTTTCCCTCTCCCCTCTCCTTCCCTCAAGCCCAATAAAACTTCCCACTGAGTGCTGTCTGCATGGCATCTCTGTCTCTTACCCACCGTGGAGCACCTTAGCCCCAACTCACTAAGGTCTCTCTCCCGCTGTTTTACAAAAGGTTCACTTATGTTCCTAACAACTGCATTGGTCTTGGCCTGTATGAAGAGAGCATACTACTGTGGTATCACATGAGGTTAGTAAAGCCACCCAACTCATAGCCAAAAAGTGAGAGTGAGGAGGGGGCTCCAGTCACAGTCACATTCCAGGGGACATCCTTGATGGCCAAAGTCCCTAGTAGGGTCACTTCTCGGTAGGTTCTGCCCCAGAGTACTACTGCTGGGGCCAAGATTTTAACATCAAGATCCCTGGGAGACATAAAGATCGAAACTGTGGTAGCCATATGAGATCACAGACATTGTGAACAATTGAAAATGTATCCCCATAATGGAAAAAAAAAGAGTTAGTACAGGGCATGTGAGATGGATTGGTAGGCAAAAGCACTTGCTGCCTGTCTGTAAATGTGTTGTTATATGGTTGAGGGTCACATTTGACTTACATATTCTAAGAATACTTAACACAGAGCTCATGTGGTTAATATAGCTAAAACCTGTGAGGGAGGTTCCAGAAAAAGATTATGGTACTAAAGCTGAGATTTGTTCATAGGGCCAAGAGGACTGAGACAGATCCAGGATTGTGTCTTCCATATCTGGGGTAACTGAGGAGGTTCTCAGCTCTCAGCCCAGTCTCATCACTTGCTGGAAACACTGCCCTGAGGATGTACTCTTCTGAATCTAAACATCCTTTGGGTGTAGCCCGAAGGTTTCTCTGGCCCTGCCAGGCCCCGTGGCCCCACAGCTGCTTAAAAAATAAATATTCAGAGGCTTAATATTATTTACAAACTATATGGCCTATGCAGGCTTCTTGCTAGCTAGCTCTTATATCGTTTAACTCAACCCATAACTCTTAATCTATGTATCACCACGTGTTCTGTGGCTTTACCTGTGTCTTGTCACAGGTTGCTCCTAGGATGGCAGTCTGGCATCTCCCCCACTCCGCCTTTCTCTTTCCTGTCTCTCTCCTTGAATTTCCTACCTGCCTCTAAGTGGCCTTGCCATAGGCCAAAGCAGCTAATTTATTAACTAATGGGAACAACACATATTCACAGAGTACAGAAAGACATCCCCCAGCATTCGGGCTTTCAATTTGTTGAAATATTACTTAGAGAAAGAAGCAATTCAGAAATAAAACATTACCTTCAAAGTGAGTAAGAAAAGGCCTTGCTTGTCATATAAATAATATAATTGAAGGGAAAAAATACAGGCAGTTTTCAAGCTGCATTTCATGAACTTGGTGGAAAACCATTTTACAAGCTTTCTTGTAGGACTATCTTTAGATCGCCAGCCCCACACAACTAGGAAAGAGAATTATAGACCAATCTCTCTCATGAACATTGATGTAAAAATTCTCAGTAAAGTACTAGCAAACCAAATTCAGGAACACATTAAAAAAAATCATCCACCATGATCAAGTAGGCTTCATCCCAGAGATGCAAGAATGGTTCAACATACAAAATAAAGGTCTTGGAGAGATCAGGGATACAAGGAACATACCTAAACATAATAAAGGCAATAACAGCAAGACAATAGCAAACATCAAACTAAATGTCGAGAAACATAAAGAAATTCCACTAAAATCAGGAACAAGACAAGGCTGCCCACTCTCCCCGTATTTATTCAATATAGTACTTGAAGTTCTAGCTAGAACAAAAAGACAACAAAATGAGATCAAGGGGATATAAATTGGAAAGGAAGAAGTCAAACTTTCACTACTTGAAGATGATATGATAGTGTACATAAGTAATCCTAAAAATTCTACCAGGGAACTCCTACAGCTGATAAACACCTTCAGTAATGTAGCAGGATACAAGATCAACTCAAAAAATCAATAGTCCTCCTAAAAACAAATGATAAATGAACTAAGAAAGAAATGAGAAAAACATCACCCTTTACAATAGCCACAAATAACATAAAATATTTTGGAGTAACTCTAACGAAACAAGTGAAGGACCTGTATGACAAGCACTTTAAGTCTTTGAAAAAAGAAATTGAAGAAGATATCAGAAAATCTGAAATCCCATGCTCTTGGATAGGTACGATCAACATAGTAAAAATGGCAATCTTACCAAAAGCAATCTACAGATTCAGTGCAATCCCCCTCAAATCTCAACACAGTTCTTCATAGACCTCAAAAGAACAATACTCAACTTCATGTGGAAAAACAAAAAACCTAGGGTAACTAAAACAATTCTGTACAATAAAGGAACGTCCGAAGGCATCATTATCCCTGATTTCAAGCTCTACTATAGAGCTATAGTAATTAAAAACAACCTGGTATTGGTATAGAAACAGACATGTAAATCAATGGAATTTAATTGAAGACCCTGACACAAATCCACACACCTATGAACAGCTGATTTTTTACAAAGAAGCTAAAATTGTACAATGGAAAAAAGAAGGCATCTTCACAATCAGTGCTGGCATAACTGGATGTCTACATGTAGAAGATTGCAAATAGATCCATATGCACAAAACTCAAGTCCAGAGATCTCAACATAAATCTAGTTACACTGAACCTAATAGAAGAGAAAGTGGGAAATAGCTTTGAATTGGCACAAGAGACCACTTCCTAATATAACACCAGTAGCACAGACACTGAGAGCAACAATTAATCAATGAGACCTCCTGAAACTGAGAAGCTTTTGTAGGGCAAAGCATACTAGCAAGAAGACAAAATGACAGCCTACAGAATGAGGACAGATCTTTACCAACCCCACATCTGATAGAGGGCTGATCTCCAAAATATATAAATAACTCAAGAAACTAGACATCAAAAAAACCCAAATAATCTAATTTTAAAACTGGGTGCAGCCGGGCAGTGGTGGCGCATGCCTTTAATCCCAGCATTCAGGAGGTAGAGCCAGGTGGATCTCTGTGAGTTCAAGGCCAGCCTGGGCTACAGAGTGAGATCCAGGACAGGTGCAAAGCTACACAGAGAAACCCTGTCTCAGAAAAAAAAAAAAAAAAAAACCAACACTGGGTGCAGATCTAAACAGAGAATTCTCAACAAAAGAATCTCAAATGTCTGAAAGACATTTAAGGAATGCTCAGCATCCTTAGCCATCAGGGAAATACAAATCGAAACAACTCTGAGATTCCATCTTACACCTGTCAGAATGGCTAAGATAAAAAACAGAGATGACAGCTTACGTTGGAGAGGATGTGGAGAAAGGGGAACACTCTTCAACTGTAGGTGGGTGTGCAATCTTGTACAGCCACTCTAAAAATCAGAATGGTGGTATCTCAGAAAATTGGGAATCAACCTACCTCAAGACCTAGCAATACCACTCTTGGGCATATACCCAAAAGATGCTCAATCATGCCACAAGGACATTTGCTCAACTATGTTCATAGCAGCATTATTCACAATAGACAGACCTGGAAACAACCTAGATGCCCCTCAACCAAAGAATGGATAAACAAAATGTGGTACATTTATACCATGGAGTTTTACTCAGCAGTGAAAAACAATGACATCATGAAATTTGTAGGCAAAAGCATGGGACTAAAAAAAAAAAATTGTGAGGTAACCCAGACCCAGAAAGACAAACATGGTATGTACACAGTCATAAGTGAATATTAGATGCAAAGCAAAGGATAATCAGTCTACAGTCCACAATCCCAGAGAAGCTAGGTAAAAAGAGAATCCCAAGAGGGACATGCATGAATTGCCCCAGGAAGGGGAAATGGTTAAGATCTCCTGGGTAAACTGGGAGGGGGAGTAGAGTGGAAGGGATGAGAAATTGGGAAATGTGTAGATGTAACCAACTGTCTTATTAAATAAGAAACACAGAACCAATGCAAAGAAGAAAGCCAAGAGGTCAGAGCTAAGAGCTAAAACCTTACCCTTCCTCCTGCGGTGGTCCTACCTCTCCAAAAGAGAGCTACTTCCTGTGTTAAAGTCTTTATAAAGACTTTCGATTCTGCCTTCTCATTGGTTGTAAACCCAACCACATGACCTCCTCGTCACTGCCCTTGTCTATAGAGACCTCCAGGTCTTCTATGATTGGTATTGAGATTAAAGGTGTGTGTATCCAATGCTGGCTGTATCCTTGAACACACAGAGACCTACCTAGCTCTGCCTACCAAGTGCTGGGATTAAAGGCGTGTACCACCACCGCCCAGCTTTCCTATGGCTTACTAATAGCTCTGACCCCTGGGCAACTTTATTTATTAACATACAAATAACATTTTAGTACAAATACAATATCACCATAGAAATGAGAGTTGAAGATGGCCGATTTGGGGCAGGGACAGAGAGAGGGAGCAATGAAAGAGATATCTTGACAGAGTTAGCCATTATGGGGTTAGGGAGAAACCTGGTGCTAGGGAAATCCCCAATAACTAGGCTACAATCCACAGCCCTAGAGAAGCTAGGTAACAAGGAGGACCCCAAGAGGAACACATGGACCACCCTGGAAAGGGGGAATAGATCTTCTGGGTAAATTAGAGGTAGAGGGGGGTATTTAGGGTAGGGGGTAGGGGATGGGAACAGGAGAAATGGGGGAGGGATGCAGAGGAAGAGCAATGAAAAGAGATATCTTGTTCTAATTTCTATCATGTATAAAAAACCAGACTGCAACCTACAGCTCCAGGGAGGCTAGCTACAGGAAGGACCCTAGGAAGGATGTGTAGATTGCCCAGTGAAGGAGAAATAGATGAGGTCCACATGAGCATACTGAGGTTGAGGAGGAGTAATGGAGGGCAAGGAATGGGGGATGAGAACATAGCGGAGTGGGAAGTTTGAGCTAGAACAGGGACAGAGTGTGAGAGCAAAGAAAGAGATACCATGACAAATGAAGACATCATGGGAATAGGGAGAAGCAGGGTGCTAGGGAAGTTCCCAGGAATCCACAAGGACGACCCCAGCTAAGACTCCTAGCAATAGTTGAGAGGGTGCCTGAGCTGGCCTTCTCCTGTAATCAGATTGGCCCAGTGCTTGGCTGTGGATCTCTGCATCTGCTTCCATCAGTTACTAGATGAAGGTTCTGTGATGACAATTGGAGAGGGAGAGTGTGGTGATATATTGTGTACCCTAATAAACTTGCCTGAGGATCAGAGGACAGAGTGAGCCACTAGATTAGACATAGAGGGCAGACAGTGGTGGCACACACCTTTAATTCCATCACTCAAGATCTCATGCCTTTGTTTGGGAAGCACACACGCCTTTGATCCCAGGAAGTAATATGGCAGGGCAGAGAAAGGGATATAAAGCATAAGGAAACAGGAACTCACTCTTTTTAGGCTGAGGATTTCCTAGAGGTAAGAACTAGTGGCTGGCTGTTCTGCTTCTCTGATCTTTCAGCTTTCACCCTGATATCTGATTCTGGGTTTTTTATTAAAAGAACATCTAATTTTCAAACAACAGGAGAGGAAGAGGGACAGGTACAGGGAAAGAGAGAGAGAGAGACAGAGAGAGAGAGAGAGAGAGACAGAGAGAGAGAGAGAGAGAGAGAGAGAGAGAGAGAGAGAGAGAGAGAGAGAGAGAGAGAGAGAGAGAGATCTGAGCAAACTAGAAAAGCTTACTGACCAAATGGACAAACTGGAAAGCTGGTTGTAAGAAAGGGTGACTCAAAGGTTTGTAATCTCAGAATCTAAGTGGATAAGAGCAAGAAGACAGAAACGTCATTTAATATAAGTTAAAGGAAAACATGTCACAATTTGAGAATGGGATTGACTTGAGTAAAGAGCAAACTGGAATGTGGTAAAGACAAGCCCTGCTGGGCTGCTGGGTGGTTCAACAGGTAAAAACGCTGATTTTGAAGCCTGAACTGAGTTTAATTCCCGTTACCCACAGGGTGGAAGGAGAGAAATGACAGCCTCAAGTTGTCCTCTGCCCTCCATGTGCACACTGTGGCTAGGTGTACTAATATGTGTGTGCAAACACACACACACACACACACACACACACACACACACCACAAATAAATGTACTTTTTAAAAATGTAAGACTTTTTTTTTTCATTTGCTAGTATAAAAACTAAGCATTGGGCAGGAGTTGTGGCCCACTCTCCTTGATCCAAGTATTCAGGAGGTAGAGGCAAGTGGATCTCTGTGAGTTTCAGGTTGCTCCAGTCTATAGTGAGTTCCAGAACAGCTAGGGCTGCATAGTAAGACCCTGTTCAAAATAACAACAGGCAAACAAACAAAGCTAACAACTAAGCAATGATGCAATTGAAATTCTTTACAACATCTGAGTTTTCTCCAGGAAGGGTGCATAGTTGAGAAACATCAGCTTCAAAGAAATATATATATAATTATAATTACATATATTTGTAAATACATAAATTACATATTGATGCTTAGATAGAGGCTAGGGTCTTGTTCATGTACTCTATCACTGGGCTACATTCCCAGATCCAGGTTGAGCTATATTAAACTGTTAATGTATAGCCAGTAACTTGCTATCTGGCATCGGACAAGTTGTTATATATTATTTATGCCTTAAATTTCCTATCTGTAAATAGGGCTAAGGAAGAACTAGAGTGTTGTGAGGGTTACCTGAGAAGCGCATGTGAAAACTTACACATCACATGCAACAAGGATTTGTGGAATGAACAGAATGACACAACAAGAACTATCAGATGTGGACAATGCATCTGGACACACAGGAATTCTGGAACACCTTGTAAAGGGCAAAACCTCTGGGCTCCTTCTGTTCCCTGGATGACCTGGGCAGTATGGGCTTGAGATTCTACCCTGAAGTGTGCGGTTAATTTTTGTCAACTTGACACACACGAAAGTCTTCTGAAAGATGGGGCCTCGGCTGAGGAATTAGCTCCATCAGGTTGGCTTATGGGCATGTCTGTGGAGAAGTTTTCTTGATAATGATTGAGGTGGGAGGGCCCAACCAATGTGGGCCATGCCACCCCGTCAGGTGGTTATGGGTGTGTAAGAGAGCAAGCTGCCTAAGCAACAGATATCAAGACAGTAGCAGCATTCCATGGTCTCTGCCTCAGTTTCTCTCCAGGCCCCTGCCTTGGCTTTCCTCAGCCATGAACTATAAAGTGTAGAAATAACACCCCCCACACCAACCCTGCAAGTTGCTTTTGGTCATAGTGTTGACCACGGCAACAGAGAAGCACACTTGGACACAGTTCTTGGCCCATGTTTCTTCATCAGAGTTTTCTCCATATCTCATCTCTTTCTGAAGTCTGAAATATTTGCAGTTGTTGAGACATGTTGAGAGCTGAGGTTCCTCTAGCAAAGCACAGGAATTCAATATTAAGCAGTGAGAATGCTAAGTAGTTGAATACATGATCGTCCCATTTCCCCCACATCCACTGTTCTTCTTTTCTAGAGTTGCATTCCTGTTAATCTGTTGGTGAAGTTGCATCTACAATAGAAATGTCCTCTGGTGTCCCTCCAATGGCTGGATCTATATTTGAAATGCCACAGCTGTTGCCATGTGGATTAGAAGAGGCGGCAGCTGATCAACACACAGCACAGGTCTTGGGGATATAATTTATTCCATCTTCTCACAGTGAGTTCATTTCTGAACAGCTGTCCATTTCGGAGAACAGCATTTTCACCCACTCTTTTCAGACTGCCAACTGCAAGGTTTAGTTAATTTTGAGGGCTTTCTAAATCCAGAAATTTAAGAGCTCTTTCTTTTGGCCCAGTAATCAAGGAGCTAATATTAGAGCTAGAGGTTTTAAAAGGAGCTGACTGAGGTCACGATTTGCTGGTCTGGAAAGTACAATGTCTCAGGCTGCGGAGCTCGCTCGGTGGTGGAGCACCTGCCTGTTTTTACCGTCTCTCGCTACTCAGTCCTCTCCGGAGCTTGCACAGCCACTAGCATTTGGGACGTGGAATCTTCGTTCCTGAGCAGAACTTGGTGGTGGTAATCTTACTTCTTCTGGGGCCCTCATTTGGCAATATATCGGGTACATCCCATTTCATACTGGATTGTACTGGTCTCTGCCATCTTAGCCGCAGTGTGAGAACGGAGGGCCACCTTGCTCTCCTGTGATAACTGCTGGTTGCGATCCACACTGACCATTAACTGGGTTCACTGTGTATATGCTGGGCTTTGAGTCATTTTTCTTTCCCTGGAGCTGGTGGAGAGTTCCAGGGCAGGGCAGGGGGTGGGGTGGGGGTGCTAGATACTTCTCAGAGTCGCTCAGACAACTCCTCAGCAGAAAACGCGCTTGTGGGCTTGGAGAGCGGCAGACATCTCCAATATTCACACCTTTTTGCTTTTCTCCATTTCCAACTAGTCGTGCTCTAGCCTTAGCGTCCCAAACGCTGGAATGAAAGGTCAGCCTGCCTCATTTTACCCCTCTTCCGATCCGAAGCTGCACTTCCTACTTTCTCCGCTACGCGGCACCCGTCAGTCATCTGTGTCTGAAGTTCTGACAGGTGACAGGCTGGCAGGAGAGCGACCAGCGGTCTCCCGGGTAACCAACCACGTTTGCATCTAACTGGAGCCGCCGCCCTCGCTGGCTGGAGCCTCTTTTTCATCACGTGATCGCGCAGGATTGGGCAAGATGGGGCTTGAAAGTCTTCCTCTTGCAACACAGTTATGTACGAAGTCCAAGTTTCCCTGGCCTGATTCTGAAAGGTCCCTGGGGGAAGGTGACACTGGGCGGAACCTCCGGGACTGGAAGGACCCGAGCTCAGACCTCCAGAGGGATCTGCCGAAAAGCTTGGCAGCAGCAGCAAGACCAGTAGCCTGGAGTGGCCAAGCTGGAGCTGGAAGTGGAGTTCCGTGGGTTCGGGACCGCGGCTGCTGGGCAGCGCCTCCTCCAGGCCGAGACCCCGGCACAGAATGAGCGGAAGGCGGCGGCCTCCCGGCGGAGGGGCCGGGCCAGGAGCGCGCTGCGCTGGTTCTCCACCGCGGTCCTGTATGCCGCCTTCCTGGGGCTGGTGAGAGCTGAGGCTGCACCCCTCCCAGTGTGGGTGCCAGCCTCCTGCAGGCGACCTGCCCTTCCCAGCTGGACTTTCACCTTCCCTCCCTGCACCTTCTGTGACTTTGGCACTTTAGGCCCATGGGCTATCTGGTGGGCGCTAATTTAATCACTGAGGGTTACTGTCCAGTTCCAAATCGATTGTGCTGCTTTCTAACTGCAGCAAACTTTCCTGGCATTGCCTGGGTCTGTAGTCACTGCACTCTGAGTAGAACTTACTACACAATACATTGACTTTTCTAGCCATTCTACTTCGGTGGCCATCCACTTGGCTTTGCAAATAGGAAATAGGCCCCAGAGGAAAGCGGCGTTCTCTTGGTCACACAGCTGTTTTGGTGGTGGAGCCGGAACATGTACGCCTCTTCCCATGATTCTATTGAAATCAGCCCTGCGGCACTTTAAATGTTTTCTTAGAGCAAAATGCTGTGTAAACTGTGGGAAATTCCCCGTTACTCGGTAATTGGGATCTGGGGGAGCTGTGGGGTGGGGTCCCCCGAGAGAGAGCTCTTCCCCCCTCTTTGACAGCCTCCAGTTTTGAGAGACTGACTGAAACCTTAAGCACTGAAAAGATTTTCTGTCGCCACCATAATTGATGGATCTAACGAGAATCTCCATTCATTCATTGCATGGATCTGTTTTCTTTGTTCTTGTTTACTGTTTAAACTACAAAGGATGGCTGAGTAGGAACATTTATGTCCCACCCTATTTGGGGGGATAGAGTCTTGTTATACAGCTCAGGCTGGTTTCAAATTCTGCATTCTCCTGCCTCGGCCTCCTGCGTAATAGAATTATAGGAATACCGCACCATGCCGGGCCCTGTTTCTATCTCTTGCAGGGATCTGACACACTGGGAGATTTCATGATGCTATGGACAAAACAATACCATGAAGCTCAGCACGGTCCTTATGGCTGTCTCTAGGAACCAAACCGAACATAATCAAATAACCCAAACATTATATTAAAAGAGAGTTCAAAGTACTTTATTTCCTGCAATTGGTCAGAATTTTTGTTTGGGTTGTCATGGTGACTAAGGACCACAGCAGGCTATGAAATCTGCCGACTTAGTCTTTCTGCAGTTAGCCTGGTAACACACTGGGAACCTAGAGACACACTGAACTACCATGACAAGGAAGTCTCAGGACAGCCAGGCTTGCCACCCCCATTCTGCACATCAGCAAACCAACTGAGCTGTTCAGACACACACTACACCTTTCTCTCCTCTGACAAGTTTCCTTAAGGCATCCATTCAGCAACAGCATTAGCAGATATTTTATTGATTTATTATTATTATTATTATTATTATTATTATAAGTGCTGTAAACTGAACTATGAACCCAGGACCTTGTCCATTTAGCAGCAAGCTCTCCAAACTGACCTATACCTAGCTCCTCACCTGTAGATGTAACCAACCGTCTTATTAAATAAGAAACACAGAACCAATGTAAAAGAGAAAGCCAAGAGGTCAGAGCTCAGAGCTAAAATCTCACCCTTCCTCCTGCGGTGGTTCCAGCTTCCCAAAAGAGAGCTATTTCCTGTGTGTAAGTCGTTTCATAGTCATTCTGCCTTCTCATTGGTTGTAAACCCAAACACGTGACTGCCTCGTCACTGTCTGAATGTACAGCCCCCCAGGTCTTAAAGGCATATGTCTCCAATGCTAGCTGTATCCCTGAACACACAGAGATCTATGGGATTAAAGGCATGTGCCACCACCGCCATGTTCTGTCTATGGCTCTAATAGCTCTGACCCCCGGGCAACTTTATTTATTAACATACAATCAAAATCACATTTCAGTACAATTAGATTACCACCACATTTCCCCTTTTATATTTTAATAAAAAGAAAAAAAACAAAAGGTTATAACTAACAAAAGAAAAACTATATGCAAAAGTACAATAACTATATAAAATATATACAAGTAATAAATACCTAAACAGGTATTTGACAAATCAGAGAAAATAATTCCATTATCTATCCTATTTTGGTAAATCCAAGATGTATCTAATGTACTTTCTATCCTAATTAATTTTCAACTATAACTAATTTTCAACCATAACTAACTATTCTTCAACTCCCTCAGAGACCCAAGAAGGGAATAATATTAACTAACAAAAATAAAAACAGGAAGTGCATGCAAGCAACTTCCAAAAAAATTTGTGAGTTGACAGAAACAGCCAGCTGCCTGGACAGTCACCTGAGGTTTCCACAGTGTTGGGGCATCATCTTCAGCCCTATAGGCTTAGCGTATCTGACAGACTCATTTGTGAAGTAGGATGTACACAAGGTCAACAGTTCAACCTCACATTGGGTGAGAGCAGTCCATGTACCAGAAACACCTGAATTCCACTAGTGTCCTGTCATGATTCAGGATTTTAAATTCTGGAAATTGTTGACAGTTTTTGAATTCAGCTGTCCATTCTTCTTGGCTGTGTATATATGGCTTCATCTCAGCATCCCCTTCTTTTCCACATCCCTCTACTAAATGCCAGTCTACTATCGAGAGGCGTAAGCTTTCAGCTTCTGTTCTATTGCACAACAGAAGCCATCGGCCCTCTGCCTGTTAAGCTGCCTTCGAGGAAAAGGGCACTGTATACCTTTTCCAGATTGCGAAGGCCACTTCAGGGATGGGGCCATATTGTCCTGGCCTCAGAAGATGCCTTTTGATAAAGCCATAACCACACTTGTTTTGGCAAGAATCAGTAGTCCTTTGTTTCGTGTCCTGTCTGTCCATTTTGTCCTGTTGATTCGAGGATACTTTGTTGTCCAGTGACTAACTTTTGCCACAATGAAAGTTGACTCCATATGCAGTTTCTTCAATGCCCATATTTTCTCTGAAGTAGATTGGTACTACCAGGAGCCGACATGTCTCAAAAAAGAAAAACTTTCTAAGTTATTAAAACATTTTAAATGCCATATTCTGTAGATCTCTGAAGGGTTTGAAGATGACCTGTCTAAAACATCTCTGCTCAATTTTTAAAACATATCTAATATGACTACAAGTTCTATTGTAATGTCTAACTACTAACTTTCATTTCTTTATATCCTAATAGTTGGTAATAATAACATTCAAGGATCAGAAATTTGCATTACATTGTTAAATGAATGGTATAAATACAATTAGAAATATACATATAGCATTTTCTAACAATATCAATTTCAAATTTGTATACAATATAAAACAATCCAATCCAATGTAAAGTATTTAAAACTAGTAATTGTCTTTCTCTTTCCTTTCTTTCTTTCTTTTTTTAAAAACAAGAATCTTAAATCTAATCTCCTTTGCTTAGCCTTTTTCATAACCCTTGACAACAACTTGTTTGTTTTTTTTTTTTTTGTTTGTTTGTTTGTTTTTCGAGACAGGGTTTCTCTGTGTAGCTTTGCGCCTTTCCTGGGACTCACTTGGTAGCCCAGGCTGGCCTCGAACTCACAGAGATCCGCCTGGCTCTGCCTCCCGAGTGCTGGGATTAAAGGCGTGCGCCACCACCGCCCGGCAACCCTTGACAACAACTTGTAACCAACCCCCCTAAACATTGAAAATAATCCCAGAACCAAAACCCATTAAAAAGACCAAAAAACCACCCACCCCACACCACCTCTTTGGGAATGTGGGCGTTGTATTCTTAAAATTGCTTCCTGCTGGGTATGGGCAAAGTTTTCTTTATCCTGAAAGAAAAATTTTAGGTTAATTGTCAAATTCTAGGAAAGGTAACCATATCCTTCATTATCCAGTCTGTGTATAATGCCAAAGTTCAGGGTTTATCTCAAGTCCTATTCAAATAGTCTTTGAGACTGGATCATCTCAGCTAGTCATCTCAAAATTGCTCTGAGCACCTTGTAGTTCAAAGCTGATCTGTGGATGATGTTTGTCAGCTTAATGATATTATTATTGTCCACGTGGAACTGTTGTTGTTGTGGAGCCCCATCTTCTTTTTGGAGACTTCAGTTGATGTTAGGCCTGGCCGTGATTTCCTGTAGAAAACTGATAAGAGACTCGAACACAAAGACATATATATGCAGCTAATTGAAGCCTTTTTTCTAGAATTGGTTAGTACTCTATATGACCATTCATATCTTAACAAATTTTAAAATGTATAAACATCTATATATATATTAATCTTGTAAATTTTGATATAAAATTCATAATTTAAGAAAAGTTTAAAGAATCAGAATAGAATCAAAGAGTTGAGATTAGTAATAGAATAGTCCCTTAATTAATTTGGCTTTTGTCCTGTCCCATAGCAGAAGATGGCTCTTTTATTCTGGCACGATACAGGGAGTTTGCATTTTCCTTTTAACAACATGCTTGAGTTTAAAGAAGGAGAGAGCCATTCTCCAACTCCAAAGTCAGCTTTAAATTTTAATTGAACGGGGACTATTAGAAGACCAATAGTGTTAAATCTCTAGAGAAAAGCAGAAACAAACATTGAGGAAGACATAAAAAATTTTTAGATAATATATACCCATATGCCATTTCACTCTGTTTCCTGGGATAGGTGATTTGTCCCTTTTCTTCAGTTGTCTCATTTGTCCAGTGTTCTTCAGATTCCTTAACCTTCATTCTCCTAAAAGACAAAACCAAAAACCTTTCCCCAAGACTAATTTTGGGGATGTTTCCTTTTGGCAAGTTATTATCTGATTAAATGAAAAGGCATGTGTTACTGGTACAAGTTAGTTTAAATTGGATGTTCATGCTGGTTGATGAACTATCACCTCCTCTAATTAAGAGGTCTCTCTTGTTCAAATCGAACCTTTATCAATTTTGATGGTACCCACAGCTTATCTTCTCCTGTAGAAACAAAAGCAAAACCTCGTCCCCAATGTAATACATACCCTGGTTTCCATTCTGAGGTCAGCACATCCTTAAAGTATATAGGCTGATTTAATTCTGTAGTTTTTTCTATTATCCAATGTCTCTCTGCAGCTGTTGTTCCTTTCTCGTTGGCATTGAGAAAATTCAAAGTTAGAAGAGCATTATGCAGTCTATTTCTGGGGGGTTTTGTTACCCCTTTCTGTTTATTTAGCATATCCTTTAGAGTTCTGTTTGATCTTTCTATAACTGCTTGACCTGTAGGATTATGTGGTATGCCTGTAATATGCTTTATATTGTAATAAGCAAAAAACTGTTTCATTTTAACAGAGACATATGATGGAGCATTGTCAGTTTTGATTTGTGCAGGTATACCCATGATGGCCATAACTTCTAGCAAATGAGTGATTACAGAATCAGCTTTTTCAGAACTCAAAGCAGTTGCCCATTGAAATAATGAATAAGTATCGATGGTGTGGTGTACATATTTCAATTTTTCAAATTCTGCAAAGTGAAACATGTTCATCTGCCAGATTTCATTCCTCTGAGTACCCTTTGGGTTACACCCTGCTGGTAATGGCGTTTGATTGTAGAAGGAACAAGTAGGACATTTCTTTACTATTTCTTTGGCTTGTTGCCAGGTTATGGAAAAATTCTTTTTTAAGCCTTTACTATTGACATGATGTTTTTTATGAAATTCTGAGGCCTCCAGCACATTTCCTATCAATAATTTATCAATCTCATCATTGCCTTGTGCTAGAGGGCCTGGCAGACCAGTATGGGATCGAATGTGAGTTATATATAAAGGATGATTCCTTTTCCTGATTGTATCTTGTAATTGAATAAATAGTGAACTTAATTCTGAAGCATCAGGGATAAATTCTGCAGTCTCAATATGTAACACCACTCTTTCAGCATACTGAGAGTCAGTTACTATGTTGAGAGGTTCTGAAAAATCCATTAATACCAACAGAATAGCATACAATTCTGATTTTTGAACTGAATTATACGGACTTTGAACCACTTTACTTAAATTTTCTGATTTGTAACCTGCCTTTCCTTCTTTGTTGGCATCTGTATAAAATGTACGAACTCCAGATATGGGTTTTTGCCGTACAATTCGAGGCAAGATCCATTCAGCTCTCTTTATAAGATCAATTCTATTGCTTTTGGGATATTTGCTGTTAATTTCTCCCAAAAAATTACTGCAAGCTCTTTGCCAAGGTTCACTTTCTGTCCATAATTTTTCAATGTCCTCCTTAGTTAATGGTACGACAATTTCTGCTGGGTCTATTCCTGCTAATTGACGAAGTCTCAATTTTCCTTTGCAAATCAAGTCAGAGATTTTTTCCACATAAGTTTTCAATTTTTTTATTTGGTTTATTTGGTAAAAATATCCATTCCAATATAATATCTTCCCTCTGCATTAATATTCCAGTAGGAGAACGCCTAGAAGGTAAAATAACCAAAATGCAATCCAGCTTTGGATCAATACGATCCACGTGCCCTTCATGCACTTTCTTTTCTACCAAGGCTAATTCTTTCTCAGCTTCAGGTGATAATTCTCTTGGACTATTTATGTCCTTGTCACCTTCTAAGGTTTTGAACAAATTAGTCAGTTCATCATTTTTTACCCCAACAATAGTTCGTAGATGAGAAATATCTCCAAATAATCTTTGAAAGTCATTAAGAGTCTGTAGTCTATCTCTCCGAATTTGCACCTTTTGGGGTCTAATTTTTTGTAGCTCTATTTTATATCCTAAATAATTAATAGAATCTCCTCTTTGTATCTTTTCAGGAGCAATTTGTAATCCCCAGCAAGGCAAAATTTTCTTTACTTCTTCAAACATTCTTTCTAAAGTATCTGCATTTGAGTCAGCTAGTAAAATATCATCCATATAATGATAAATTATAGATTTAGGAAATTTTTTACGTATCACTTCCAATGGCTGTTGTACAAAATACTGGCACAGAGTTGGGCTATTCTACATTCCCTGTGGGAGGACCCTCCATTGAAATCTTTTAACTGGTTGAGAATTATTATAAGTAGGCACTGTGAAAGCTAATCTTTCTCTGTCTTTTTCTTGTAAGGGTATTGAAAAGAAATAGTCTTTTAAATCAATAACTATGAGAGGCCATCCTTTTGGTAACAGAGTAGGCAAAGGCATCCCAGATTGTAGAGAGCCCATTGGCTGAATTACTTTGTTAATTGCTCTAAGGTCTGTTACCATTCTCCATTTACCAGATTTCTTTTTAATAACAAATACAGGAGAATTCCAAGGGCTGGTTGATTCTTCAATATGCTGAGCATTTAACTGTTCTTCTACCAGCTCTTGTAAAGCTTGGAGTTTCTCTGTTGTTAAAGGCCATGGCTGGACCCATACAGGCTTGTCTGTTAACCATTTTAAAGGTAGAGCTGTTGGTGTCTTTGGAAGATCATCAGTTGTTGTGCCCTGTTCTTGTATAATATGGATGGCTGGTGACCAATCATTAGAACAATATCTTCTAATATTTCTCTCAGTAACATGTGCTAGTTTATGATTTGTTTCTGAGATTGGAGGGATGTTAATCTGAGTATTCCACTGTTGCAACAAGTCTCAACCCCACAGGTTCATAGTTATGTTAGCCACATATGGTTTTAATTTTCCTCTCTGTCCTTCTGGACCTATACATTCGAGCCATCTTGCACTCTGTTTCACCTGAGATAATATCCCAATTCCTAACAGTTGAACGTTTACCTCCTGAAGAGGCCAAGTTGGATGCCAAAATTCTGGTGCAATTATGGTAACGTCCGCACCTGTGTCTACCAGACCAGACAACAAAACACCATTTATTTTTATCGTTAATTTTGGTCTTTGTTCATTAATAGAAGTTTGCCAAAAATTTTTCTTTATGTTTTCTCCTGAATTTTCTATTCTCTCTGTTTCATCATCCTGACCAGCATGATTTATTCCAATAGACATTTGGTTATTTAATTGCTCAGAGCAGAGATTTCTTCTATGGCTGCAGGAAAGGTTTGAACTGGATTTGCAATGGGGGCCTGCATGAGGCCCCTCTGGGAGTTTCCGAAAGACTGAGGCAAAGGATTACCCTGTCTGTCTTGTGTTGTTCTACATTGGTTGGTCCAGTGTTTTCCCTTACCACACCTTCTGCATACTCCAGAAGGAAGGGGCATTCTGTTGCCATTGTTCCTTGAAGAAACATCATTTCTAGGAATGGCCTGTTTACAGTCCCTTTTCAAATGTCCTTGCTTTCCACATCCAAAACGTCTAACATTCCTCAAACCTTTTGAAATTGCTTCTCCTACCCACATATCATCATGCTCATCAGCCTCAACATTAACTGTGTCTCTAATCCAATCTTCCAAAGGTGCAGATCTTGCCCTTAACGGTCTGATTATTCTTTTGCATGCTGCATTCGCATTCTCAAAGGCCAAAGATTCAATTATTGCCTTACTAGCTTCTGAATCTGAGACTATTCTCTTTACTGCTGAAGCCAGTCTTTGTAAAAAAAAAATCTTTAAAAGATTCTTTTGGGCCTTGCATAACCTTTGTAAATGACTCAGATTTTTTTCCTGGTTCCTCAACTCTGTCCCATGCATTCAAGGCTGCCGTTCGACATGAAATTAGGGTTTGGACATCATATAAACATTGTGTTTGTACTGAAGCTTATTGGCCTTCTCCAATAAGCTGATCCTGGCAAACTTGTATTCCTTTATCCCTCCATTGTTTTTCTATGTTTTTAGCCTCATCCTTGAACCATGTTAGAAATTGCAGTCTCTGGCTGGGTTCCAGAACAGCTTGTGCAAGGTCCCGCCAGTCCTGTGGTACAATCCTATTATATGTTGACCAAGAGTTTAACATTTGCTTTACATATGGGGAATGCATACCATAAGATACTATTGCTTCCTTAAACCTTTTTAAATCCAACATTTCAATTGGAGCCCAAATATTTTGTGTAGCCATTTGATCAGGCATCTGCTGTACGGTTACAGGATAAATTAAGGGTGACTGTGTGAAAACAGGCTTGCTTTCTGTAACCTTATGATCCAGACTTGAAACAACTTTGCTGTTAATTTCTTCTGTCTGAATTTTTACAGGTTTAACAAGTTTTTCTAAAGCTGTCATCCTGGCACTTAAATTGACTATCTTTTTAAACTGCAAAAGGAGAATAAGCATGGTGATAAACTGCATAATTCCCATAATACTAATCTTCTCATATAGTTGTTCCATTGTCAGACTGCCTAAAATTTCAAACAAAACCCAATTTTCTTCCAATGTACACATAAAACCCATTTTCTTTTTAATGTGGAAAAAATTCTCTTTTAAATAGTTTCCTTTAAAATATCTGATATATTGTGACTTACCAAATCTGTGTAGAACAGTAGAAATCCGAGGGGATTTTCAAAACAGCCACCTAGTGTCTGAGGTGTAAATCCAGAGAGAGAGAGAGAGAGAGAGAGAGAGAGAGAGAGAGAGAGAGAGAGAGAACGCACAAGAAAGCGTAGCCAGCTAAAGCTTAAGTCCAGCCACGTGTTCCCTCTTGTGCCGAGTCAAGGCTTGGGTCTGGCTTCCTTAAACTCAGACCATGTGCGTTGGCTTTACAGGCAGGGCCCTGTTAGGCAGGGCAGGTCTGAGTTGTTTGTAGCACCGGCTTTAAGCAAGCAGGCTTTAAGCAAGCAGCTCACAGTTAGTCCGGCCTAAGGCCAAGCAGACCTAGGCCCAGGCTAGGAAGCCAACTGCCCAGCCTGCTGCCCTTGTGGGAAAGCGGACCTGCTGCCAAGCCAAGTGGTTTTTAATGGATTCTTGTCACATTGGGTGCCAGATGTAGATGTAGCCAACCGTCTTATTAAATAAGAAACACAGAACCCAGCCGGGCGGTGGTGGCACACGCCTTTAATCCCAGCACTCGGGAGGCAGAGGCAGGTGGATCTCTTTGAGTTCGAGGCCAGCCTGGGCTACCAAGTGAGTTCCAGGAAAGGCGCAAAGCTACACAGAGAAACCCTGTCTCGAAAAACCAAAAAAAAAAAAAAAAAAAAAAAGGAAAGAAAGAAAGAAACACAGAACCAATGTAAAAGAGAAAGCCGAGAGCTCAGAGCTCAGAGCTAAAATCTCACCCTTCCTCCTGCGGTGTCCCAGCTTCCCAAAAGAGAGCTATTTCCCTCTATGTAAGTCGTTTCATAGTCATTCTGCCTTCTCATTGGTTGTAAACCCAAACAGGTGACTGCCTCATCACTGTCTGAATGTACAGCCCCCCAGGTCTTAAAGGCATATGTCTCCAATGCTGGCTGTATCCCTGAACACACAGAGATCTATGGAATTAATGGTGTGTGCCACCACCGCCACACTCTGTCTATGGCTCTAATAGCTCTGACCCCTGAGCAACTTTATTTATTAACATACAATCAAAATCACATTTCAGTACAATTAGAATACCACCACACTCACCCACCCTTTTCATTACTTTTTTCCTATACAGCCCTGGCTGATCCGGAATTGCTATGTAGACCAGGCTTGTCTCATATCATAGACAGCCACCCACTTCTGCCTTCTGAGGGCTGGGGTTGCTGGTGTGGGCCGCCACACTGAGCCTCACTGCTTTTCGTATGGTAGTGAAAATCAAGGAAAAGTTGTGTGCAGCGTTCTATTTCACTCAGCACCACACACAAGCCCACAACACAGGCAAGAAGAACCAAAGCTAAATTTTGTTCCACTGACTGATGGACATAAATGTTCTCATCCACCTTTCTGAGTGCTTCCCACCCTTCTGAACAGGGAGATCTGAGCTACTTCAACACACATTTCCCAGATCTTAAATCTTAGCTTCAAGTGCTGTACTACAGCACCACCTGTTGCCCAGAGTGAATCCAGTCCAGGAGTCCTGTTAGGACTGTTCTTCAGTGGCAGCTCAGTTGTTCCCTGCATGGCTGGAACTAATTTGGGTGTTGGCCGCTTCGGTATGATTGTGGAAAGTATAAAACTGCTCAGAAGGCAGGAGAGAGCCAGGTCAAGCAGCAAGTTCTGATCGACCAGAAAAGCTGGATGGAGTGGAGACGTTCCCCATAGACCAATCTTGTGCCTTGGAGACTGGAAAACATGGCTACCTCAGGGTATTTGAGCAGAACTCGGTTAAATTTTTACACTGCTAAGTTTAGGTAGCTCTTAAATACAGTCCAATATAAACCTTTTTTTTTTGTGATCCTTTAGCATGAACTAATGGTGCATAAGATCATTTAGTGGAAAGACAACTTCCTGGACTTAGTGGTCACATAGATCATTCTTGGCCCTGTGTTCTCAAGGTCAACCTCTTGCAGACATCACTCAGACCAGTTCCTTGTATTTGCTCATGTCTACATTAGTAACTGGAAAGCCAGGGCTGTATTCCCAACAAGTGTAGGGGGCACAGAGTAGTGATGTCCAGCATATCAAAGAGAGCTTTCCCCTTTTCCTCTAGGGATTCAAGGTGGTAAAATAGAAACATGGAACAATGTTGGCCTTAGTGGTAGTGTTTCCTGATTTGGAGGCATTGCTTAGCCATGAACCTGACAGCTGCTTCTTCTTGTTTTGTTGCATGGCATTAGCCTTGGTATAGCCTCCATGGTGCTGTGTATCTTCCTGTAAGGAAAGGGACGGCATCAAGACAGCCAGTGATGGGGAAAGAAAAAAGGTTTTGCAGATCTGTCTTGATCCATGAGTTAGGCTGTCCCTACCTAGGATATTCTCTGCTTCTCAGGAAAAACATTTCTAGTCAGGTTTGCTGTAAGGTCCACAGCAGGTGTATAGTGACATTTCTAGTCAGGTTTGCTGTAAGGTTCCCAAGAGTCCTGAGAGCTGTCAGTCTAGGACTCAAGGCTCTGATGTGGTCTCTGGTGTGTAAATACTGGTGCGGTCTCTTCCAGCAGAGTCAGAAGGAGCCACTTGCTGTGTTAATTCTAAAAGGACTGTTGTTCAGGATCCAGGTCATGAAAGTTCTCGGACTTCTTTTCCCTGGTCAATATACTTTGGCCTTACCTACTGAGTCATGTCACACTTCATGTGAATGGAGTGGAGAGACCTGGGTGCTAATCACAAGGGGTGCAGTCTTGCAGTGGCTACGTCACAAGGGCTAATAAGTCTGTGGGAGTGGACCCAATTGCCACCAATTGGTAATGCCATTGAGGACAATCTGGTAAATCCAGGCTTGATGCGACTGTGTTTGTGACACTTTTGCAGTGTGACAAGTATTGCTGCTGCTGGGGATCTTTGCAGGAATGCCCGACGAGGAAAGCTCATTTTTAATAACTGTAGCTATGGATAACATTAGCTGTTCTGTATAGGAAGTTTCTATCACCTAGGAGATAATTGCTGAAGGCAGATAGTGAGCCAATCCACACAAAAGTGTTCAAGGAGTTGCTACAGACTCATCCAAGGTTTATATTCTCTTACCAAAATATTGGGTCTGACAAACCAAACACGAGCCCTTTGGGCAATTTTCATAGAGCGGCCACCCATTGATGTTTCATCATTGTGTGGGTTGTTTCAGCTCTTCCATGAGGAGTCTTGGAGGGCAGAGCTTTGCTGTTGGAAGCTATGAGGACAAAGTAGCTCCTGACAGTCATCCAAGCTGTCCCTGAGCCAGAACTGCCAGGTTGAACCTCCTGCCTCAGCCTCCTGATTATTTAGGACTACACTTGTGGGCCATTGTTCCAGGCTCTTGGATGTACTTAAAGATAACAGAAGAATTGTGACTGTTATATTAAGACTGCTACATTTCTATGAATCTCACATAATTTCTGAAATATTAGCACATTGATACAAATGTAACTTAAAGAGATTTTAACATTGTTTATTTGACCATGAGTCCCTTGTTATTTATCAAATACACCCAATTAATTTGCTATTTCTCTATTTCTAGGAATATAGATCATGATTTTTGTTTTGTTTTGTTTTGTTTTGTTTTTTGGTTTTTTTTTGTGTTTGTTTGTTTTGGTTTTTTGAGACAGGGTTTCTCTGTGTACGTTTGTGCCTTTCCTGGAACTCACTCTGTAGTCCAGGCTGGCCTCATACTCACGGAGATCCATCTGGCTCTGCCTCCCAAGTGGTGAGATTAAAGGTGTGTGCCACCACCACCTGGCTACTAGATCATGTTTTTGAGAGAGTCCAAGAGACTTTCTGAAAGACCCCAAATTAATTCAAGGTTAAAAAAATCATAATTTAATTTAAAGAAGGTCATAAAATATCAAAAGTTTAACACATTTGATCAAGATAGAAATGCAGATCATAGTAAAAAAAAAAGTCTTTTATTTAACCAAAGTGGTATGAGTGCTTCAAACTAAATTTTAAAAATCTCAAACGTGGAATGATCTTAGGTCTATTAGAGAGGACTCGGTTTCCTTAAGTGATATTAAAAATATCATGAATACACCATGAAACAGGAAATTATGTTGGCCATTTCCCGTGACTCTTTGTTTCTTGGGCCAACCACCTTGAATGTAAAATAATAAAAAGATCCTTCACATTCCCATTGAGCACCATTCAATACTCCAGGAAAGCAAGAAGACCAAATTCTAGTTTTACAGTGAACCTTAGTATTAATGCTCCATTTCTAGGAAAACTTCCAAACAATTCTCTTCTACTCTCAGCCAGCTTGTCCACACAGAAGTCCTTTTCCCAAATTCTTCCTCTACATACTTCCTGCAATATTCTTACCCATTTTTTTTTTGGTCATATTGTTCTTAGTTTGAAGCAATAGTCCAACTTTAAGACAAAAGGGAATGCATTTTTCTTTCAATAATACATCTTCATACTTTACAGTGTTCCTTCCTGTCTTGGTGACTTTTTTAGTGCCATGACCATGACCAAGACAACTCATAAAAGAGTGTATGTGGGGCTCACAGTTTCGAAGGGCTAGAGTCTCTGACCATCATGGAAAGGATCATGACAGCAGGCAGGCAAGCATGGTGCTGGAGAAGTAGCTAAGACCTTACATATTGAGACAACAACCACTAAACAGAGAGAGGAGAGAGAGAGAGAGAGAGAGAGAGAGAGAGAGAGAGAGAGAGAGAGAGAGAGAGAGAGAGAGAGAGAGCAGAAATGACTTGGGCTTTTAAAACCTCTAAGCCCACTCCTAGTGACAGACCTCCTCCTCAAAAAAGACCACACCTCATAATTTTTTCCAAATAGTTCCACTCACTGGAGACCAAGTCGCTAAACATTAGTCTATAGGAGACATTCTTTTTTTTTTTTTTTTGGTTTTTCGAGACAGGGTTTCTCTGCGTAGTTTTGCGCCTTTCCTGGAGCTCACTTGGTAGCCCAGGCTGGCCTCGAACTCACAGCGATCCACCTGGCTCTGCCTCCCGAGTGCTGGGATTAAAGGCATGCGCCACCACCGCCCGGCTAGACATTCTTATTTAAAGTACTACATTCCACTCCCTGACCCCATAGACTTGTGTCCATATCATAATACGAAATACATTTATTCCAACTTCAAAAGTCTTCATGGTCTTTCACAGTCTCAACACAGTTTGGAAGTCCAAAGTCTCTTCTGAGACTCAAGGCAAACTCTTAACTGTGAAATCAAAAAGCACATCACATACTTCCGACTTACAATGGCACAGAATATACATGGCCATTCTAAAAGGGAGGATTTGGGGCATATCGAGGAAATACTGGACCAAAGCAATACCAAAAACCAGCAGGGCAAACTCCAAGTTCCATAGCTCTATGTCCAATGCCAACAAGTACTTCTCTCTCTTGGGCTGTTTCCACTCCCTGTCTGCTGCTCTCCTTGGAAGATATCCCATAGCTCTGGCATCTCCAAAACCCTGGGTTCTCTAGTACAATCTAGATTTCACTTTCGCAGCTTCATGCAATGGCCTCTCTGGGCCTCCACGAAGGGAACCCCCTTCCACATGCCTGGCTTAGCAACTTTACTCAAAGCCTTACTTAATGGTGGGGGAGGATTCCACAGTCTCTTTACTCTTGTATCCTCATGACTCTAAATCCAGAATCATGTGGCCAAAGCAGCCAAGTTCTTCTGCCTGTGCGATGGAACCTGGCCCCTCTTTGAATTACATTTGCATAAGCTTTCCTTTTTATAAATTGGAAGTTTAGCTAGGTAGGGTCTTGCCCTGAGAGTACCACTTCCTTTATTCCATTTCACATCAGGCCTCCTCTTATCTCTTTCAGCACAAGCCTTGGCTCCAACATTAAATTTCCTGGTGCTCTTTTTCTCTCCAAATTGTATGTTTTGTATTTCTTTTCTCCTTCTTGCTCTTTTTAATTGTAGATCTGCATTTTAAAAAATTATTGCTAATAACCAAGCGACCGAGTCAATAGTACAGCTATCTTGGAATCTCCTCTGCCGGTAAAATTAACCTATAACTTTTAAATTTAGCCTCAGGCAGATTCTTAGGACAAGGACCAAAAGCAACCACATCCTTTGCCAAAATAGCATGAGAATGGTCTTCAGCCATTGCTAATATTGTTCCCCCTGACACCTCTAAAGCTCTGCCTCTATGGTCCACACTGCTCTCAGCACTAGTGTCTTCCAAGCCTGGCTCACAACATCCAACTGCTTTCCTAGTCCAAAGTCCATTTTCTAATATCTTCTTCAATTTCTTTCTTCAAAGACTTAAAGTTCTTGTCATACAGGTCTTTCACTTGTTTGGTTAGAGTTACCCCAAGGTATTTTATGTTATCTGTGGCTATTGTAAAGGGTGATGTTTCTCTAATTTCTTTCTCAGCCCATTTATCATTTGTATATAGGAAGGCTACTGATTTTTTTGAGTTGACCTTGTATCCTGTCACATTACTAAAAGTGTTTATCAGCTGTAGTAGTTCCTTGGTAGAATTTTTGGGGTCACTTATGTATACTATCATATCATTAGCAAATAGTGAAAGTTTGACTTCTTCCTTTCCAATTTGTATCCCCTTGATCTCCTTTTGTTGTCATATTGCTCTAGCTAGAACTTTGAGTACTATATTGCATAGATATGGAGAGAGTGGACAGCCGTGTTTTGTTCTTGATTTTAGTGGAATTGCTTTGTTTCTTGCCATTTAATTTGATGTTGGCTGTTGGTTTGCTGTAAATTGTCTTTAATATGTTTAGGAATGTTCTTTGTATCCCTGATCTCTCCAAGACCTTTATCATGAAAGGGTGTTGGATTTTGTCAAAGGCTTTTTCAACATCTAATGAGATGATCATGTTTTTTTTTTCTTTCAGTTTGTTTATATGGTGGGCTACATTGACAGATTTTTTTGTATGTTGAACCATTCTCAAATCTCTGGGACGAAGCCTACTTGATCATGGTGCATGATTTTTTGATGTGTTCTTGGATTCAGCTTACTAGTGCTTTATTGAGAATTTTTGCATCAATGTTCATGAGGGAGATTGGTCTGTAATTCTCTTTTCTACTTGTGTCTTTATGTGATTTGGGTATCAGAGTAACTGTAGCCTTGTAAAAATAGTTTTGCAATGTTCCTTCTGTTTCTATTATTCAAAACAATTTCAGGAGTATTGGTATTAGCTGTTCTTTGAAATTCTGGTAGAATTCTGTGCTAAAACCATCTGGTCCTGGGCTTTTTTTGGTTGGGAGACTTGATGACTGCTTCTATTTCCTTAGGGGTTATAGCTCTATTTAAATTGTTTATCTGATCTTGATTTAATTTTGGTGTGTGGTACCTATCCAAAAATTGTTCATTTCTTTTACATTTTCCAATTTTGTGGAGTACAGGTTTTTGAAGTATGATCTAATGATTCTCTGGGTTTCCTCGGTGTCTGTTATGTCCCCCTTTTCATTTCTGATTTTGTTTTGTTTGTTTGTTTGTTTGTTTGTTTGTTTAGAGACAGGGTTTCTCTGTGTAGTTTTGGTGCCTGTCCTGAGTCTCACTCTATAGACCAGCCTGGCCTTGAATTCACAGAGATCTGCCTGGCTCTGCCTCCCAAGTGCTGGGATTAAAGGTGTATGCCACCACTGCCCAGCTCTGATTTTATTAATTTGGGTATTATCTCTCTATTTTTTTGTTAGTTTAGATAAGGGGTTGTCTATCTTGTTGATTTTCTCAAAGAACCAACTCTTTTTTTTCATTGATTCTTTGTATTGTCCTCTTTGTTTCTATTTTATTGATTTCAGCCCTGGATTTGATTATTTCCTGTCTTCTATTCCTCCTGGGCGCGTTTGCCTCTTTTTGTTCTAGAGATTTTAGGTGCGCTGTTGGGTTGCTAGTGTGAGATTTCTCCAACTTCTCTATGCAGGGACTTACTGCTATGAACTTTCCTCTTAGCACTGCTTTCATAGTGTCCCATATGTTTGGGTATGTTGTGCATTCATTTTCATTGAATTCTAGGAAGTCTTTAGTTTCTTTATTTCTTCCTTTGTCCTCATCAGTGGTGATTCAGTTGAGCATTATTCAGTTTCCATGAATTTGTAGGCTTTCTGCATTTTGTGTTGAATTCTAACTTTAAGCCATGGTGATCCAATAAGACACAGGGGGTTATTCCAATTTTTTTTTGTATCTGTTGAGATTTGTTTTATTACTAAGTATGTGGTCAGTTTTGGAAAAGGTTCCATGGGGTGCTGAAAAGAATGTATATTCTTTTGTGTTTGGGCAAAATGTTCTATAGATGTCTGTTAGGTCCATCTGAGTCATAACATTTGTTCGTTCCCTTATTCCTCTGTTAAGTTTCTGTCTGGCAGACCTGCCCAGTGGTGAGAGAGGGGAGTTGCAGTCTCCCACTATTAGTGTGTGGGGTTTGATGTGTGATGTAAGCTTTAGT
This sequence comes from Peromyscus maniculatus bairdii, assembly GCF_049852395.1. Lineage (NCBI taxonomy): Eukaryota > Metazoa > Chordata > Mammalia > Rodentia > Cricetidae > Peromyscus > Peromyscus maniculatus. Next base: position 15,548,736 of record NC_134867.1, read on the forward strand.
AATGTTTCTTTTACAAATGTAGATGCCCTTGTATTAGGGGCATAAATGTTCAGAATTGAGGATTCATCTTGATGGATTTTTCCTGTGATGAATATGAAATGTCCTTCTCCATCTCTTTTGATTGATTTTAATTTGAAATCTATTTTGTTAGATATGAGGATAGCTATATCAGCTTGTTTTTTAGGTCCATTTGTTTGGAAAGTATTGGGAATTTCCTTCTAGTAGGGCTGGATTTGTAGATATGTAATGTTTAAGCCTGGTTTTGTCATGGAATATCTTGTTTTCTCCATCTACGGTGATTAAAATCTTTGCTGGGTATAGTAGTGTGAGGGGGTATCTGTGGTCTCTTAGTATCTGCAGAATATCTGTCCAGGACCTTCTGGCTTTCAGAGTTTCCATTGAGAAGTTGAGTGTAATTCTGATAGGTCTGCCTTTATATGTTACTCGACCTTTTTACTTTGCTGCTCTTAATATTCTTTCTTTATTATTTATGTTTATTATTTTGACTATTATGTGGCAAGGGGACTTTTTTGTGGTCCAGTCTATTTGGTGTTCTGTATGCTTCTTGTATCTTCATAGGCATATCCTTCTTTATGTTGGGAAAGTTTTCTTCTATAATTTTGTTGAATATATTTTCTGTGCCTTTGAGCTGGAATTCTCCTCCTTATTCTATCCCTATTATTCTTATGTTTAATCTTTACATGGTGTCCCAGGCTTCCTGGATATTTTGTGTTAAAAATTTGCTGGATTTAACTTTTTCTTTGACCGATGAATCTATTTTCTCCATTGTATCCTCAATGCCCGAGACTCTCTCATTTCTTGTATTCTGTTGGTTATGCTTGCCTCTGTAGTTTCTGTTTGTTTACTCTGATTTTCCTTTTCCAGAATTCCCTCAGTTTGTGTTTTCTTTATTGCCTCTATTTTAATTTTCAAGTCTTGAACTGTTTCCTTCATCTGTTTGATTTTTTTCCTTGGGTTTCTTGACTTTCTTGAAGAGATTTCTTGATTTCCTCCAATTTTTTTGTTTGTCTTTTTCTCCATTTCTTTAAGGGAATTTTTCATTTCCTCTTTTGGGGCCTCTATCATCTTCACAAGGTTGTTTTTAAGGTCATTTTTTTTTTCTGGATCATCTGCTTTGGGATGTTCAGTTCTTCCTGTTGTACCACTAGGTTCTGGTGGTGCTGTATTGCTCTTCATGTTGTTTAATGTGTTCTTACACTGCCATCTACCCATTTTTTTTCTTTAATCTGAACAGGTGGAGCTCCAGGACGCTGTTCTTTCAATTGGTGCAGGTGGAGTCTCTGGCTCCTGTGGTTGCTCTTCTTCCCAATTAGTCCAGGAGGGGGTGTATGTCTCCGGCAGTCACTGGTGCCACAGGGGATGGTTTGTGAGGGGGTGGGAGTGGGAAGAGGCTGCTGCTAGTCTCTGGGGCTGCACTGGCTGGGGGCAGGGTGGGGGGGACACGAAATGTGCCCATGGGGTCTAGGGGCTAGAGAACTGGGCTTTCCAGTCCAGAGATTGGGGCCTTACCTGTTCCCAATAGGTTCAGGGTGAGCGTATCTTGTTTTGATTTTCAAGACATGGTTTGTCTGTATTGCCCTGGCTGTCTCAGAACTCGCTATGTAGATCAGGCTGCCCTTGAATCACAGATCTGCCTGCTTCTGTTTCCCAAGTGCTGGGATCAAAGGTACTTACGTCCAGCTTCTTATGAACTTTTATTTAAATAGGGAAAAACTTTAAAAATTAAGTCATTTTTGGCTGGAGAGATAGCTCAGCAGTTAAGAACACTAGCTATTCTTCCAGAGGACCTGGGTTCAATTCTCATCATTCACATGATAGCTCACAGCATCCATAACTCTAGTTCCAAGGGATCTGATGCCCTCTTCTAGCGTCCTTGAGAACTGCACACCTGTGGTGCACATGCATGTAAAACACCCACAAACATAAATAAAAGTAAACAAACCTTTAATATTTTTAAAAATAATCAAATAATTTTGGAGAGAAAAAAGTTTTGAAATGAAGAAAATCAATCAGGATCTATGGCTCTATAATATTAGTATCATCATCATTGTAAAGTTTTTCTTACTGTGAATGGGCCTTAAAATACATTTCTGTTTTATAACCCACTCTGTAGATGAATTTCTAAACAGTCTTATTAAATAAGAAGCACAGAGCCAAATACAGAGTTAAAAGCCCAAGAGATCAGAGCACCAGCGAAGAGCCAAGACCACCTTATCTTACCACTCGCTGCCGTCCTTCCCCTGAGAGAGAGTTTCTTCCTGTCTGACTTGTCTTTTTATTGCCTTTCTGTTCTGCCTTCTCATTAGCTCTAAACCCAACGACATGACTTCCTAGTCACTGCCTGTCTATACAGACCTCCAGGTCTCTATGATTGGTACTGGGATTAAAGGTTCATGTCACCACGCTTGGCTGTGTCCTTGAACACACAGAGACTCTGCCTGCCATGTGATCAGATTAAGGGCGTGGGCTACCACCACCTGACTTCTGTTCCTGGCTTGCTAATGACTTCTGATCTCCAGGCAAACTTTATTTATTAACGTACAAATAAAATCACATTTCAGCACAATTAAAACATCACCACACCACTCCTCACCTTTTTGGTAGTAGACAAAAATGAAACATGTATTACCTTGTTTGCAAGTAGATCTTTCATCTTTGTTAATTTCAGGGAATGACTGTTGCCATATTGGGACCCACATTTCCAGACCTGGCAAGGAATGTGAACCGGAACATCAGCAGCCTTTCGGAAGTCTTCGTGGGCCGTGCCCTCGGCTACTTGTGTGGCTCTGTGGTTGGCGGGGCACTTTTCGACTGTATGAATCATTTCTTACTTTTAGGTAAGTAAACATCAACTTTTGTTCGCAACTTGGCTCTAAGTATGAAAAGTGCAGCCTTAATTCGGACTCGACAACAGACATGGGTAGTGTGTGGGCACCTCCCCGGCACTGGGCTTCCACGGGTCCTGTCTCTACCTGGGCTGGTGGAGGGAATCTGTACTCAGCCCTCTGGGAACTCTTCAGTTTGTGTGTTGGCGCTCCTGAGGCTCCAGTCTCAGGTCACACATTTGAAGGTGTGGCAGGTTCCCAGGGCTGCAGAGGTCAGAATGAGCTCTCCACACCTGCCACACCTGTTTACAATTTATTTGTAGTATTACAATGGTCCTCATGTCATAGTTTATAGTGTGTATATACATATACATATACATATACATACATACACACACACACACATATATATGTAAGTTTATTAGCATGCACAATATTGGGGGAATACAATACCACATTTCCTCTCTTTTTGTCTAAAATTTAAAAAAGAAAATTATACAAGAAAAATTATATCCAGTAAGTATATACAATATACACAGTCAAGATTACATTAACGATGTCTAGTCCATTAACATTTGACAGATTCAGATAAAAACTCCATTATATATATTAACAATGTCCAGTCCAGTAACATCTGATAAGCTCAGACCAAAAAATTTTCATTACTTGTCTTATTTAAAACAAGTAGTTCCTTTTTAAAAGTAGATTCCATAATCTCCCTTTTTAATCTTATCATATCCATATTCTCTCTTTTTTTCTTTTCATAATACATTCAATAGTCTACATAGATAGATAGATAGATAGATAGATAGATAGATAGATAGATAGATAGATAGATAGGAAGATTTGAGGCAGGGTATCTCTATGTAGTCCTGGCTGTCCTAGAACTTATTACATAGACCAAACTGGCCTCAAATTCACAGAGATTTACCTGCCTCTGCCCCCCAAATACTGGGATTAAAGATGTACATGGTCACACCCAGTAATTATTTTGGTTACTTTTAATCCATAAATATAATATAGTATGCTGTGGATATCACTCTATATAAATAAAACACTGATGGCCAGTGACCAGGCAGGAAGTATAGGCGGGACAAAGAGAGAGGAGAATTGGGGAAACAGGAAGAAGGAGGGGGAGACACTGCAGCCACCGGCAGGACAAGCAGCATGTGAAGACGCCGGGAAGCCACCAGCCACGTGGCAAGGTATAGATTTATAAAAATGGGTTAATTTAAGATAAAAGAACAGTTAGCAAGAAGCCTACCACGGCCATACAGTTTATAAGTGATATAAGCATCTGAGTGATTATTTTATAAGTGGATGGCGGGACTGCGGGGCTTGGGGAACCTGGAGAGAAGCCCTCCAGCAACAAATGGAGCCCAACGGCTCGAGTTTCCACCTTAAACCTGAGAATATTTAATAACCAATTCTAAACAGAGCCAAAACCAGGTTCCTGCTTCTTGTCTCATACGGGCAGCTAGACGCCGCAAAATGCGGGTTTGAACACTGGCGGGTTCCTGGCGTGTGCGTTTGACCGGCAGTATGGCGGGAATGAGGCGTCTGCCAGCGGCACATTACGCTGTGTGGTAGATTTAGTCTTTACTAGTATTAAAAAAAAAAAAAAAAAAGGTTTCTGGGCTACACACTGCTTTGATAAAAGCATAGACCTACGATTTCTGAGAATTGATGGCTCCTCAAGCTGGCGGAAAACGTACCGCTGCCATGTTGGGAAGCTGAAGTGGGCGGAGCCAGCAGCCACGGCACCGTTTCAGTCTTAGAATGGTGCAGTTTAAAGCAATAGGCTCAAGGTAATATAAAACATAAGCCACGTAAAGATGGCTACCACACAGAGAATCTGGATTATGTTCTCTTTGATATTCGTAACTGAAGAAAAATATTTGATTACAAAAGCTGTTGAGTTATGCCAAAATGTATATTTTAAAGGTACCTTCACTTCAAAATTTGGATTTAAGGATATGTTGCTCTGGAAAAGAGATTCTGCTTTTGTTTCCACAGAAAGCCAGAGGCTGTGGATTTGTTCCAGATTAAGATACATCAGGTTTCACCAGCCAAGACCCCCTGAAAGGTCTTCGATGACACCATGGCCCAGATGATCCAACATCCAGAGCGGTTTCAAGGCAACTGGCTCCCACAATACAGCCTCAAGGACTACCCCATAGGCCTAAAATTTTCTTTGCGTCCCCATAAGATACAGCGCCCCCCTCCAGCAGGAAGTAGTAAGAGATGCTACGCCCAAATTCCCAAATATACCAAGCTGGCTTTAGAGGTGGAATTGGCTCACTCCCCCTCTAAACCCAGACATACTGCTTTAAAAAAAAATGGTTAAGAGATTCTTGTGTCCCAAATCAGAAGAGCCCTCTGGTATGGGACAGAGAAAAACCAATATTTTTATTTAAAATAGGTTGATTATAAATGTGATCTCTTTCTAAAAAAGAAAAGGGGATTTGATATAGATATATAGGAGGATATAGAGATGATAAGATAAAAGGATAGATTAATCAACCTACTTTTAAAGAACAACTTGTTTAAAATGTTTTACATTGGTATAGATTTTAGTTTATGTTTAAAATGTTTTACATTGGTATAAATTTTAGTTTATTGATACAAACTTGAAGTTAATTTTGTTATACTGTATATATATATTTCTATTCTTGTTTGAGGTATTGTTTATGTAACTCATTTAAAATTGTAATGGATAATTAAAATAGATTAATAATTAGTCATCTATGATAATCATATTTGTAGCCATGTTAGTTAAGTCTTCTAGGTATACATAGATATATTTCAGATAGATAGGTAATCTTCAAACACTTCATAGACCTAGAGAATATGGCATTTAAATAACTTAAAATTCTGTTGACGTGAGACACAATTGCTCCTGGCTACACCAATTGATCCCGAGAGAATGTTGGGCTTCTAAGACATTTCCATTTGGAAGTTTGTCTTTTTGGCACAAAATGGCCTACTGGGCAAAGAACTGCCCTTGCCTTGATGGCTAACAGTACAAATGCAATGCTGTCCTTTCTGGACAAGCGGGACACAAGGAAAGCGACCACTGTACTCTGCCAAGACAGGGTAAGATGGTCTTTCAGAAATCCTGCTTCTGAAAATGGTCTGTCAGATACTCTAGGCCTGTAGCCAATTTGAATGCACCAACAATGCTAAGAAATATTAGGTGACTGTCCAGGCTGCCAGCTGTCTTGGTCTACTTTTGCAAGATTCCTGAAAATTGCTTGCATCCATCTACCATTTCTCAGGTACCATTATGTTCCTTCTCAGGTCTTTGATGTGGTTGAAAACTAGATAGTTGTAATTTCCTCAGTTATGATAAAAGATAAGTTAGATATAAAACCTTAAATTCACAAATATTAGGACATCTTCTTTAATATTATAACTGCAATTCGATAATTGTTTTGTTATATGTAATTTTACCATGTTAAAGTTAAAACCTTCCTTTTTAAAAAAAGAAGAAAAAGGGAAGTGCTGTGGATATCACTCTATATAAATAAAACACTGATGGCCAGTGACCAGGCAGGAAGTATAGGCGGGACAAAGAGAGAGGAGAATTGGGGAAACAGGAAGAAGGAGGGGGAGACACTGCAGCCACCGGCAGGACAAGCAGCATGTGAAGACGCCGGGAAGCCACCAGCCATGTGGCAAGGTATAGATTTATAAAAATGGGTTAATTTAAGATAAAAGAACAGTTAGCAAGAAGCCTACCACGGCCATACAGTTTATAAGTGATATAAGCGTCTGAGTGATTATTTTATATGTGGATTGCGGGACTGCGGGGCTTGGGGAACCTGGAGAGAAGCCCTCCAGCAACAATAGTATTTATAAGACATAACCCATTTGTAGAAATTCTCACGTTATCCAGTGTTCATATGACCTTACGTTCATTTCTGTTGTTATGACATTGGCTTGACTCTGTGTGAACGCTGCTTCTGTAGCTGACATTCTCGCCCTTCTTTAGGGATGTCAGTGTTGGCTACCACAGTTGGTCTTTATCTCATCCCTTTCTGCAAGACAGCAACAGTACTGATTGCCATGATGTCTGTATTCGGTGTTTCATTTGGCTCTCTGGACACAGGTCAGTGACTCTGAGTGTTGGACTTCGGGAAAAGTGGACAAAATTACACTATCACCTAGAAGATATTCTTGTTTCCTGTAACAGGAGCATCCAGGTCCTAACTAGGTGCTTTGCTCATAAATAAATAATCATTGGTTGCTGCCAGCTCCAAGTACATAAAGCTAAAAATGTGCAATATACTTATTAAAGTTTGAGGTATATTTATTAAATATATTATATTTTTTATTTATTTATTTTTATTTTTTTTGATTGATTGATTTTGGTTTTTTGAGACAGGATCTTACTATGGCTGTCACTGTGTAGACCAGGCTGGCTTTGAACTCACAGAGACCCACCTGCCTCTGCTCCCGAGTGCTGGGATTAAAGGTGTGCGCCACCACCGCCTGAATATATTATAATTTATGTAATGTATTTATTGCATATATTTATCACATACATAGTAACAAGTACATGGATAAATATTATACCCCCAGTGAGGCATTTACACTATTTTGTAAAAACTGTTGCAAATGTATCTGGCTCTAGAAGGTGGTGAGCACCAGCCTTTAGGCCATGTCTGTAAGACATTACAATGCATCGCTTTTCTCCACATTCCATTGGCAGGTGCAAATGTCCTCATCTTGGCTCTTTGGGGAGACAAAGGTGCTCCACACATGCAGGCCTTGCACTTCAGTTTTGCCTTGGGTGCCTTCCTGGCTCCTCTGCTAGCTAAACTGGCCTGGGGTACGACAACATCCGCTCAGAACCACACAGAGACAGACTCTGTCCCTCTAGTGCTGAACGGATCCTCTGGAGCCACCTCAGACTCTCTGTTTGCGGTGCCTGAGGACATGACCCTGCTGTGGACCTATGCTTTCATCGGCACCTACGTCTTAGTAGTCTCTGTCTTCCTGTTTGGTCTGTTTTGTAAGAAAAGCTCAAGGCAGAAGAAATCCATGGCATCTGTTCAGGAAGCTCGAAGAGCTAAATATCACTGGGCCCTGCTCTGTCTCCTCTTCCTCTTCTTCTTCTTTTACGTCGGAGCTGAGGTGACCTACGGGTCTTACATTTTCTCCTTCGCCACCACCCATGTTGGCATGGAAGAAAGTGAAGCAGCCGGCTTGAACTCCGTCTTCTGGGGGACCTTTGCAGCCTGCAGGGGCCTGGCCATCGTCTTTGCAACACTCTTACAGCCTGGAACCATGATCGTGTTGAGTAACATTGGCAGTCTTGTCTCAACTTTCTTTCTGGTGCTTTTTCACAAGACCCCTCTTTGTCTCTGGATCGCAACTTCTGTGTATGGGGCCTCCCTGGCAACCACGTTTCCCAGTGGTGTTTCCTGGATTGAGCAGTACACCACCTTAACTGGAAAATCCACGGCATTCTTTGTAATTGGCGGTACCCTGGGAGAAATGGCTATTCCTGCAGTAATTGGAATTTTTCAAGGACACTACCCAGAACTGCCAATAGTTCTGTACATCTGTTTAGCTTCAGCCATATCCACTGCTGTTTTATTTCCTGTGATGTATAAATTAGCCACCTTACCTCTGTAATATGAATAAAAAGAAAACATCTCAGGGGTCCAGAACACTTTGCCCTCTAAGTCTGTACCATAAAGAAAAGGAAGAATGGAAAGATGGAGACAAAATGAGTGAAATGGATTTTGAAGTTGCTGAACAATGCAATGAGGCAATCTGTAGTTGTCTAGAAACGTTGATGGTGTCCTCACCAATTCCTCCTAAGTGCATTGATTTGGACAGTTTGGTATCTCTGTGGAATGCCACGTTCGGTTCTTTACTTGTGACTGTGACCAATACTTGATGAGAAACCACGGAAGGACTTGTTTTGGGTCACAGTTTGAGGGTGCCGTCTATCATGTTGGGGTGGGCATAGCTACAAGAGGACCCATGTATCAGGAATGTGGAGCTAGGTACCTTTTCCTTCACATTTGGGCAGAACAGGAACAGAGAGGGGACCAAAAATGTGTCCAGGTATAGAATCTCAAGCTCTGCCTCTAGTGATGGACTTCCTCCAGAGAAACCTCATTTCATCCACAGAAACTCCACTTCCTCCAGAGAAGTCCCACTTCCTCCAGAGAAGCCCCACTTCCTCCAGAGGAGCCCCACTTCCTCCAGAGAAACCTCATTTCATCCACAGAAACTCCACTTCTTCCAGAGAAGTCCCACTTCCTCCAGAGGAGCCCCACTTCCTCCAGAGAAGTCCCACTTCCTCCAGAGAAGCCCCACTTCCTCCAGAGGAGCCCCACTTCCTCCAGAGGAATCCACTTCCTCCAGAGGAGTCCCACTTCCTCCAGAGGAGCCCCACTTCCTCCAGAGGAGCCCCACTTCCTCCAGAGGAGCCCCACTTTCTCCAGAGAAGCCCCACTTCCTCCAGAGGAGCCCCACTTTT